>NW_012267248.1:16441878-16479008 GCF_000151885.1 Dipodomys ordii | reverse complement strand
TGAAGAGCTGAGGGACAGCGCCCAGGCCCAGAGTTCAGACCCCATGACTGGACCCAAAAAAAAAAAAATTTCTATAAAACAGGAAAAAAATTTGCAGATTTTTAAAGTTCTAATGAAGCTAAATAACTAGTCATTTTCTTTGATTTAGTTGACGGCAGGTTTATTTTAATGATAAAAGATGTATTCTAGTTTACATGCTCTTGTTCTTTTGGTCATTTCTTGACAGATACAATAAAGTCTGTACTGTCTGTGTGTGTGTGTTTTTCTTCCCCACTCTCCCTTTGGTGCTGGCCCTGGGCTTGAACTGAGCGCTGTATCTGAGCTTTTTTTTTTTTTTTTTTTTTTTTGCTGAAGGCTAGCGCCTTACCACTTGAGCCACACAGCTCTCTCTACATATGGCTATTTGGTAGTTAACTGCAGATAAACGTTTCATAGACTTTCCTGACTGGGCTGGTTTCAAGTTGTGATCCTTAGATCTCAGCCTTCTGAGATATAGATATGAGCCACTAGCACCTAGTGATTTCCCCAGCCCCCCCCCCTTATTTTTTTGCTAGTCCTGAGGCTTGAACTCAGGGCCTGGACACTGTCCCTGAGCTTCTTTTGATTAAGGATAGCACTCTACCACTTGAGCTACAGCACTGCTTTGGCTTTTTCTGTTTATGGTACTGAGGAATCAAACCCAGGGCTTCATGCATGCTAGGCAAGCACTCTACCACTAAGCCACATTCCCAGCCCCTGGTGATTTCTTTTGAGACTTTGCAGTTTCAACTTTTCACATACAGGCTTTGTAACATTTTACTGTTTATTTCAATTCTTAAAATATTTGCTCCAGCTAGAATTTGTTTGACATAGATCTAGGTTCTTTCCTGGACATTACTGTAATTGCTGTGCCACTTACTAAATCATTACCCTTTCTGGGCTTTGTGATATTTTGACTACATGGTAAATTGTATTTAGGGGTTAAAGCTTTCAGGCTTATTTTGGCTTAGGCATATATTAATTTTTTCTTTTTTTGTCAGTCCTCTGGCTTAAACTTGGGGCCTCAGCTCTGTCCCTAACCCTCTCTGTGCTCAAGGTTAGCACTCTACCACTTGAGCCACAGCTCCACTGCTGGCTTTTTCTGTTTATGTGGTAATGGGGAATCAAACCCAGGACTTCATGCATGCTAAGCAAGTACTCTACCAGTGGGCCTCATTCCCAGCCCTAGCATTAATTTTGAGTATTTTTTATTATTCTTACAAGAATCTTCTATTAGTGTGCTATATGGCCATAGAATTTGTGTGTGTGTTATTGGGTGCTGGTGGCTTATGCCTGTAAATCTTAGCTACTCAGGATGCATAGATCAGAAGGAACATGGTTTGAGGTAACAGGCAATTTCCCAGACTCCATCTCTGTCCCGACCCACAGGACGTCAACAAGGGCAGTGAACCTAAGCTAGAAGGAATGAAGGGACAAGAGACATGAAGAATGACAGCAAGACAAGGATTCTGATCAAGCTGCAAATTTTTATTTTTCACACAGGGGTATTTATATGCTTGGAATAAGGAAGCTTTTTCATTGGCCGAAGCAGTGCAGGATGTTTGCTTAGGGCAGGGGGAAAGCTGGTCTTTAGCAGTTGCAGGATGTTTGTTTAGGGCAGGATGAGGGTCAGATTCTGTAAACTCAGCCTCAAGATGTTCCAGTGAGGTAGTCAAGCCTATTATGTTGAGAGACTCAACTTTTGGCTCCTGACATATCTCTACCAATAGCTAGCTAGGTGCAGTGGTACTAGCCTATCATCCCAGCTACAACGGGAGGCTGAGACGGAAAGGACTGTAATGCCTTACTAGCCTAGGCAAAGACCAACCAACAACTCAGGAGACCTCCCTATCACAACAGAAAAAAGTTGGGGGTTGTCTAAACTGTGTCAGAAAGTGTAAATCAGGATTGTGGCCCAGGCTGACCAGGGCAAAAAGCTAACTCAAAAATAACCAGAGCAAAAAGAACTGGAGGGAGGCTTAGGAGGTAAAATGATGGCGTAGCAATCATTGAACCAAGTTCAAGCACTAGTGCAAAGACATGTCGTTCTCTCTAAATCATCTTACAATATTAACACAAGAATAGCCATTTTAAATAGTTTTATTATGATTAAGATGTTGTACAGAGGGATTACTATGTCATAAGTAATGAGTACATTTCTTTTTTTTTTTTGGCCAATGTCATCCTTTCCTTTGCTTTCCCCATTTTCCCCTCCTGTCCCTGCCCACAGGTTACATAGGTCATTTTCTACAGTGTATACTGAATATCATGATTACCTTTGCTAACCCTTCCTCTTTCCTTTTTCCTCTGTACCTACCTCCCTACCCCCCCCAAACAAAAAAAGCCCCAAAGCAAAAACAATCACCACCACTACCACTACCCCCCAAAAATCCTCGTTTCCTTTTGCTGCAATTTGTTTTGATAAATAGTATTTTAAAAGTTCAGAGAAGTTATACTTTGGGGCTCCTCCCCTAACAGTATCCTGATTTAGTCTGTGTATGAATATGAATGCCCAGAATCCTGAATGAATAACATTATTATGTCCAGTTGTTTTTTTTTAGTTCATTTTGATAAATATTAGATCATCAGAGGCATAGAAGCATCAGGCCTTTGTGTTCCTCCCTTGAGTATCCTCCTTTGGTCTCACTGTGTGGCTAGAGTCCTGTATAATTTATCATGTTCTAGTGTATGCTAGATCTAACTTCCACATGAGAACATAGTCTGAGTTTGGCTTACCTCACTCAACATGTTTTTCTACGTCCAGCCATTTCCCTGCATGTGACACAACCTTATCCTAATGTACGAGTAAAATTCCATTGTGTATATGTACCATGTTTTTTATTGACCACTCATTTAATGTAGGGCATCTGGGCTGTTTCTATAACTTGGCTATTGTGAGTAATGCAGCAATGAACATGGATGCACAAGTTTTACCGTATTATGACTTATAATGATCTGGGTAGATGCCTAAGAGTTGTATGGCTGGGACACAGGGATGATCTATGTTTAGTATTTTTTAAATATTATTTTTATTTTTTGTGGCCATGGGACTTGAACTCTGGGCCTGGGTGATGTCCCTGAGCTCTTCAGCTCAAGGTGAGCAACTCTACCACTTGAGCCACATTGCCATGTCTGGTTTTCTGGTGATTAATTAGAGATAAAAGTCTCATGGACTTTTTCCTGCCTGGGCTGGCTTTGAACCGCGATCCTCAGATCTCAGCCTTCTGAGTAGCTAGAATTACAGGGCGCTTGGCTTCTTTACTTGAGGAATCTCCAAACCTCCTTCTAGATTGGTTGTACTAGTTTACATCCCAACCAAAACTGCAATAGGGTTCTTTTTTCCATATCCCAACCAGCATTTGTTGCTCTAATTTGTGATATTGGCCAGTCTAACTGGGATGAAATGGAATATTTTTTTATTTGCATATTTTTTATGGTCAAGGATTTGAACTTTTCCTTGTGTTTATTTGCTCTCCCTACCTTCTCTTTCCTTCCCTCCCTCCTTCCTTCATCATCTCTTTTTACCTTCTTTGTCCATTTGATTTTTGTTAGCTCTTTGGGGGTAATTTTAAAAATTAATTTTGTTGGTCTTAGGGCCCGAAATCTGGGTCTGGGCTCTGTCCCTCAGCTCTTCAGCTCAAGGCTAGCACTTTACCAGTAGAGACACAGTGCCACTTCCGGCCTTTTCTGTTTATGTGGTACTGAAGAAACCAACCCAGGGCTTCATGCATGATAGGCAAGCACCCTACTACTAAGCCACATTCCGAGACCCTAGGCCGGTTATTTTTTTTGCATACTGGTTATTTTTGCCCAGGGAATAATGAAGGGAAGGGGAAATATTCAGACTGGCCTGGACTTAAGATCTTTCCCTTTATTGCTGGGATGATAGCCATTAGTTGAGATGGAACATGCCAACTTATTTTTTGTCAGTTGTGGGGCTTGGACTCAGGTGCCTGAGGCTGTCCCTGAGCTCTTTTGCTTAAGGCTAGAGGCCTACCACTTTGAGCCACAGCTCCACTTCTAGTTTTTGAGTGGTACATTGGAGACAACAGCCTCATGACTTTCCTGCCTGGGCTGGCTTTGTGCTGCCATCCTCAGATCTTAGCCTCCTAAATAGCTAGGATTACAGATGTGAGCCACCAGGCCCCCCTTTACAATCTTCTTTTCAATCCCTTTTACAATCTTGTCATATCATAGTTAAAAAAAAATCACAGATTGCCTCAATAGTGGCATAAGTTTTAATAGTTTTCAGAATATAAGCTGCGTAGCTTTTTACAATAAAAAATGATATAACTTCAGGTACATGCTTTAGGACACTTGGTTAAACAAGCAGTCTGTGTCTCAGGCCACCGCATAAAGGTGGAAGACTTCACAGTGTAACTTGAAAACAGCATGGAGATAGATGATGCATGACACATTGCCTCCAAAAGAACATTCTGACAAAACATTAAATAAAGACACAGCATACAGTTTCAAGTATTCAAGCACTGCTTTCAAAACTGCCCTAAAACCACTGACAAGTTTTGTCTGAAGAGGAAAAAGATGTAGCTGCTTAGTTCCTGTGGACACAGCATTTCTTTTCCAGAATAAGACTGGCTTTGTGCAGCTTGAAAGCAGTGTGAGGAATGATTCTTCCCCTTAACTGTTTAAAAAAAAAAAACACAACAAAAAAAAAAACCTAAAATAAATTACAACAGGACTATGGCACTGAAGAGAATGAAATAAAGGGAATATCATCTTCCCATCATTGCATAGTCTCTGGAAGTGGCGATACTAAAAAGCCACTTTGTTTTTATGCAGCACAAGGGTCATCTTTGCAGAGCACTTGGGCTCCCATAACATTTGGTTGCTTTGTAAGAACAATAACATCCTAAGCCTCCTGCCTCAAAGAGAAGGCAGTACTTTTCACAATCAGCATGATAAGGAAACAAAGTCAAGCTCTCCAGAAAACTAGCTATGTGAGGACCACACTGGGCTTGGCAAGGCAGAACTTATTATAGGGTCAAAAAGGTAGCCCAACCCCCTGCTACAGACAGCCATTAGGAAAGGTGTCCGGGGCCCCTGCAAGAATAGAGCAAGTGCTAGGTTCCCTGTACTCTCAGCTATGAGATAGGAACACTGCTGCTCTTTCACTGTCGAGGTGCAGCAAGGAACTGAGTTTTCTCTAGGTATTATATTTTAAAAACACAAATGTACATTGCAATAACGTTTTTGTAGGCTTCGGATGAATTAAAAAATCAGATCAAGTAAAGATAAGCGAATGTCTTGTTTGGAAGGCCTAGTCTCATTTTGGATTGCTCTGTCTGTTCTAGGGTTGGTCAGAAGCTGCCACCAACTCAAACCACTGCCTGAGGGCATCACTGAGTGTCTCAGGAAGTGCGTTCACATCGCGAAGAATGATATAGAATGGGAATGGAAATTCTTCCATGTAGGATCGGATTTCAGGCATCTCTCCAGGTCCTTTAAATATTGGTACTTTAATGTCCAAGATAGAATCCTGTAAAGACATTACAAAGAAAAAGGAAAGCTGAATCAGGCCTTTAGCTATTCTGTGTCTTAGTCCACATATAAAATTAGGTTTCCAGGTAAAAGGTAAAAATTATCAGTGAGGCAGATTTGTTTTTTCTTTCTTGGTGTGCTGTTATTAAGGCTTGAATCTCAAATGGCTTTTTAAAAACTAAAGTCTAGGCACTCTACTTCCAGCTTTTTTTAACTAGAGATGAGAGTCTCATGGACTTTTTTTTTTGCCTGAGCTGGTGTCCATCCTCAGCCTCCTAGTAGTTTTATCTGTAATCCTAAATCACTGGTACCTAGCTTTTTGTGCCCCTTTAAAGAGAGGGGATACCTTTAAAAGGAAGGAAAAGGGGTAAATAAGATAATCTCATTTTTATGTACCTAGAGAAATTTCCATTAAATCTTCATGTTATCCAGGTGTTAACACATTTCTGCAGCTACAATGCTTCACTTTTCAGTAGGAAAGATGATCCTTACCTTACTGGGTTCTTTATGGAAAGTGCATAGAACCACAACTCAAACTGATGAAGCAAATCAAGCCATGTTTCAGAACATGGTGGAAGGAACATCTCTTCTGCTTTTAGAAAACAGCTTTATTACCAGTCACTCACCCGTGAGCTTGGATTGTCCAACACAACAAAAATAACAAAGATGTTAGCATTCCGAGAGGCCTGAACTGCTGCCAAGACTCTTTCTTTGCCCTCAAGGAACAGGCCTCGGCCATCAGAGACTATTAGGAGTAGTTGTGCAGTTTCTGTAGAACCCATGAAAGAAAGAGGGAATTACAAAAACTGAGAACATGACAGATTAAGTATAGGCTTTCTTGTACTAGTAAAATCAAATGATCTCTAGTAAAACTGATGAATTCTGAGCGTATCTATACAAGGGCTATCTATCCTTAGATATATTATTTAGAAGATTAGTATGTCTTGTGTCTCCTATTGATAATGCAGAATTTTCCAAGTGGTAGTGCTTCAGGTAATTTTAAAGAAAGCAGGTATCAATACAACAGCACTCAATCCTAGAAACATGAAATTGTGTCTTTTTAAAAGTTCAGTCAATATCTTATATCCAGTTTGTTTTTTCTTAATAGTGACTCATTTAAGAAAAAAGTTACATAGAAAGTATTTTAAAATCTTCCAGTTGAAGATTGCCTGTCTTTGTCAAGGAACTTTAGCAAGTGTTGAAAATTGTGAATGAGGACAGAGATTTTGGGATGTTTCAAAGCAAGAGTGGTTGGACTAGTATATTCTTTTTTTTTTTTTTTGGTGCTAGACCTACAACTTGAATTCATGGCCTGGCACTGTCCCTGAGCTTTTCTGCTCAAGACTAGTTCTTGTATCACTTGAGCCACAGCTCAGCTTTTTTGGTGATGGACTTTCTTGCCCAGCCTGGCTTTGAACTTCAATCCCAAGACCTCAGCTTCCTGAATAGCTAGGATTACAGGCATGCGCCACCAGCGCCTGACTTAGCTTTCTCTTTAATTAAGATTCTGCTCTGCTTCTGTCTGATCTCTACAGTAAACTCCACACATCCTGTAGATTTCTTTCCAAACTCTGAGCTACTTTCTAGGTCCTCTCTATTAATTAGAAGCCCTGTTAATATGGTAATTATAAGCCTTCTGAATAATGATTAATTTCATTATTGCATAATGTCCTTGTTTTTCTGTAGAACATAAAGATGGTGGTGACAGGTACAATGAGATAAATTTGGTAACAAAATGAAAATGCAGCTCACCTGGATTAATGTTATGTGAAAGTTGCTGAGCAGCTGCAAACATGTTGGGTACAGCCTCTAGAAACTAAACCAAAACCAGACGTAATTAGGAAACTAACCTCTTTTAGGACTGTAGGGGCTGAAATGATTTCTGACGTTCAATTATTGCCAAGCTATCCCTTCCCGTACAGATGATCCTTATATTGCATTGCATTTATATGAATATAGCATTCTCAAGTATAAGACGTGTGTCACTCTCCTTCCCCCTTAGTTTTTTTTTTGCGTTTTGAAAGAGGGTCTTACTATGAAATCCAGGCTAGCCTCAAACTTGTAATTCCCCTTTAGTGTTCTGAAAGACACCTCCCAAAGGAAATTCTTCCTTGGGGAAGAAGCAACATTAACACCCATGATCAAAATAGCTTTTTAAAAGAAAATAATATTGCTTGCTTTATTTCATATCATTTCTTGTTTAGGCTAAATGGCTTAGAGAATTGTTTCTGAACAACTGATAGGGTGAATTAGTTTGTCTTTGTAGAATGTTCCGAACCATAAAAAATGGGAGAAAAAAAAATATCAGTAGTTAAAAGTCACAGCTTGGTTTATAATGGATGCCAGGGAAACTTCTAATGTAGTAGTATACAGACTGAGGTTTAAGTACTATTCAAATAGCATCAATTTTACAGAGGGCTCAAAACACTTAGGCCTCACCAATTTAAGTTTAGGAATAACTGCAAAAGACACTGACTCATTTAAAAATGGTAACATACCTGAGCAATTTTGGTTTTCTTTTGCTGAAATTTGCAGAGCCGTAGTATCTGGGACCCAGAATAATCACTGAACTGCTCATGGAATGGGTGTAACAGCTTTACTGATTCTCCAAAACTTGTGGGATAAAAACCAAATACAAAGGGATTTTTTGGGGGGGAGGAGGAAAGGGTCATAATCAAAATAGTAAAATTGTGTAAAGTTTTCCCACTGGGATTAAAAAGCACCCTTACCTGCACACTGCAATCTGACCCACTTCCAAGAGGGTGAGAGCATTTCCAATCACTGCCAGAGATTCAAATGCAAGCTGTGAAATAAAGTCATGGGTTTAAGGAATCATAAATTCTCTTAAGCTAGACCTCTAACACTTGACCTGTTATAAAATTAAGATTCCCACAAAAGATGCCATCAATTCACAACCAATCCAGAGGCTGTAGTGATTCTTTGAAGCCACAAATACTAAAACCTAGAAATCTTATCACACAAGAATAGTCTACTCAAGATGTCATCTACTAAAAATGTAAGTTTTGAGAAACATGGTTCATTATTTTTTTCTTTTTTGGAGTGGGTAATTTTTCAAAGGATCAAAATATTTGAGACATGGTGAAATTGTACTTTTAAACTCTCCAAAATTGACATCATTTCAAACAACTTATTTTCTCTTCCTTACCTGTTTGGTATGGTTGTCTAACATACTAGAAGAGTCATCAATAGCCAAACAAATCTGGTACTGGCGTTTACTGGGCTTGGTCCTTCGAAGCCAAATCTTGTCTTTCCGAAATTGACTAGCAATGTATGGAATGACTTTCCTCATGTTCAGTCGCTTTCCTGTCCGATAGTCTCCTCTATTTACCAAAGAATGGAAAATATTAGTAGTTAAGAAGTGCTCATTCCTTAGCATTTTCTTTTCTTTTTTTAAAATTGTTATTTATTTATTTTTTTGTTGGTCATGGGGCTTGAACTCAGGGCCTGGGCACTGCCCCTGAGCTTTTTCTTTTTCTTCTTTTTTGGTCCAGTCATGGGGCCTGAACTCTGGGCCTGGGCGCTGTCCCTCAGCTCTTCAGCTCAAGGCTAGCACTCTACCACTTGAGCCACAGCACCACTTCTGGCTTTTTTCTTTTTGCTTATGTGGTGCTGAGGAATCGAACCCAGGGCCTCAGGCATGCAAGGCAAGCACTCTACCACTGAGCCAACTTCCCAGCCCTAGAATTTTAAGGATAAAAATCACATTAGAAATACCTTGAAACTGACAGTTACATTTTATTGTGCCAGGTAACTATTTGGTATTATCATCTAAGGACTAAGAGTCAGTGTCTTCTTGACCACCAGCTAGGAACACTAGTCATGTGGACTAATAATTAGGTACTTCTAGAAAAGCTAGGGCATTAAAAAAAAAAAACCTGTACAATATTTTGTATGCAAAAGTACAAGCCAGGCGCTGGTGGCTCATGCCTATAATCCTAGCTATTCAGGCTGCTGAGATTTGAGGATCGTGGTTTGAAGCCAGCCTGGGCATGAAAATCCGTGAGACACTTAAAACTACTCAGAAAAAGCCAGAAGTGGCGCTGTGACTCAAAGTGGTAAAGTGCTAGCCTTGAGCCAAAAAGTACCCAGGTCCTTAGTTCAAGCCCCAGGACTGGTACACTTACACACTTACACATGTACACATACACACCTGCTCTCTCTCTCTCACATATACACAACAAAAATACAATGTTGGGCACATCTTTGAAAACATCTAGGGCTGGGCGGGGGATGAGGGATGGGAAAGGGGAAACAAAGGAGGAGGCAACAATGCTTGATTAGAAATGTACTCATTACATTGCCCATGGTAATTGTAATTCCTCTGTATGGTATTTAAAAAAAAAAAATCTAGGTAAGTGACAGGTGATAAGGTAAATCTAGGCTTTGCATTTCCCACCAAACATCACAGAAACCTGTGGTAGAGACATAAGAAACATGGTAAGAACATCACGCTAGAGGCCAGTACAGGAGAAGTGCTAACTTAGAAGCCAGGGCTAGGAATGTGGCTTAGTGGTAGAATGTTTGCCTCGTATGCATGAAGCCCTAGGTTTAATTCCTCAGTACCACAGACACAGAAAAAGCCAGAAGGGGCACTGTGACTCAAGTGGTAGCCTTGAGCTTCTAAGAAGCTCAGGGACAATGCCCAGGCTCAGAGTTTAAGCCCCAGGATTGGGGAAAAAAAAAAAAAAAGGTTCAGTGCTGGGCTCAACAGGCATGATGACACTGTTAACTTTTCAGGCATGGTGGGTAAAACTTACTTCAGCTTGGCTGCCTGTGTAGGCTCTAAAATGAGGCGAAGCTGCTCGCACAGCTGTTGTGAGAGTGGAGCAGTTAAGACCAGGTAGCTCTGCCACATCTCAGCTGCCGCTTTCTCCTGGGACAACAGCAATGACATATAAATTACTTCTTTAAACTATCAAAAGGCACTCATTATTATGGCAAGACAACTTGAAGAATATAGAAAACAAGTTACAAAAAACCTTAACTATAGGACTTTAAAACTTCTCTCAAGCAAACTCTGATCTAAATCAATTAAAAATACTTCCCATCAAACCAACTGCATTTGCAGGTAAGAATACAATACAGCCATTAAATGAATTCATTACCAAATCAATGCCTTGTTCATATCACCTAGAGTTAAAAATAACATGTACTCTTCCTATGGCAAAGGTAGAAGTAAGTAACCTTGCTGCCCAAAGTGATAGGCAAAGGTCCAAGTAAGTAATTTTGCTGCCCAAAGTGATAATCTTAGAATGCCTACTTAATCCAACCACAGCAGAACACTCAACACACAAATTTGAAAATGGTGATAATAACCAATGCAAATGTAGGAAACGAAGTCATTAAAGATAAAATTTCTTGGTCAGTCCACACAGCCAGCTGTTGGTTGGCTGGTTCTGAGAATGGTGCAGCATAGACTTTTGCCTAGCCTTTAATGGTTAGCCATTACAGAGTCAGTTTCTGTTTTAATTAAGCTGTAGACCTTATATAGTCTAAGCTTTTAGGACTGTAATTGAATTTTCCATATGCCTGGTTCCTTTTACAAAAATTACTGGAGCTAAAAACCTATTAAGTTGGCCATTTCTCAAAGTCAAGATATTTTATGAGTATAAACTTACTTCTTCTGCATTCCCAGATTCTTGTGGCTGCCATGTTTCCAGCTGTCTCTCCATCTCCTGTCTTAGTTCATTGACATCTTTCAAAAAGGGCTATTAAGAAAAAGGCATAGGTAAGAAGTTGCCCAAGTTGGAATCACCCAACTTTTATCATTGGCTACCTTCCTCCCATTGCAAGAAACTCAAAACTTAAGCATTTTTAATGGTGCAATGAGATGGTGGAAAATGATTCCTCTAATAGGTTAGCTTGAGGTGATAGTTGAGATTCAGTTAAAGGGCCCCATAGGGCTCTTCCTAAATATAGGCATTACAGTGAGGATTCTTTATTATTTAACCACTATAAATTGTCCTGAAGACTCCTTACAAAAATATAGTAAAGGTTAGGATGCGAGACTCAAAGCCTGAGGAACAGAGTCACCAACATGGATGTCTGGGCACTGGGATTAACTATTAACTACTGGATTAACTATTGAAGAATCCTGTCTTACAAGGAATATTCTTACAAGTTTTGATAAGGAAGGACAGGATATGATTTAAGGCAACTTAAAATTAAAAAATGAATCAGTTATGAAAGCAGTAATTTGTGAGTTTTAGTACTTGGAAAATTGTATCCACGAGGTACTGATGGAGTGTGTGAATGGTTGAATCTCGGCTTCTCTCTGGTTTCTCGTCTGTTTCCTTGTGGGATCTGTCTGTCCTGGGGTCCTCATCTGTTTTAATGGTTTGGGTCTCAAGCTCCATCTCCTCAAAGCCTATTTTTGAATAAGGACATAATTTTATTTATTGTCACATTTGCTTACATCTGAACATTCATTACTGCCCATTACTCCTGAACAGTGAATCAAACCTCATTCATCTCAGCACATTTCCACAGGTTGATTCCATGTGTTCTTGCTCCTCTAACAGTAATTACTAATTCTTGCTAATTTATCCCCCTATCACCCTCACATTGAAGGTAGCTGTTTGGGTAAGAGTAGTAGGGAAGACCAATTTATCTTCACACTGCACTAATATGCTAGTGTACAGCTCAGTGGCTGTCAGGAGCCCTTGACAAGCTTGCATAAGGCCCCGAGTTTAATTTCTAGTACTGAAAAACCAGCAAAATAAATCTAGTGTTTCATCTTATGGATGAGGAAAGTGATGAGAAAACACCACCTTTCATGGAATGACAAGAGAGGCAAGCTTGAATTTGATTCTAGACACAAAGCTTTTTGTCTCCCATTCAAAAAATAACAAGACAGTTGTCCACATTCTTGAAAGGACAAGAAGAGCCGCTGAATATGACTGGTTCTTGTTAATTTGCTACATGTATTCCCTAGATAAAATAAATAAACTGCCTGGGGCTGGGAAGGTAGCTCAGTGGTGTAGAGTGCTTGTCTGGCATGCATGAGGCCCTGGGTTTGATTCCTCAGCACCACATAAGCAGAAAATGCCAGAAGTGGTGCTGTGGCTCAAGTGGTAGAGTGCTAGCCTTGAGCCAAAAGAAAACTGAGAGATAGTGAGTGGCCAACCCGAGTTCAAGCCCCATGACCAGCAAAAAACCAAAAACCAAACAAACAAAATGCCCAATGGTGTGTATGTGTGTGTTGATGTGCGTACTTGTTCCCCCAGCTACTCCGGAGGTGAGATTGTGGTTGGAGGCCAACCTAGACAAAACTTTAGAAAATAAAGCAAAATAGGGGCTAGGATTATGTCTCAAGTGCTAGACTATCTGTGAAGCCTTGAGCTCAATCCCTAATACCACTAAACAGATAAACTGCCTGGTGATGGAAAAATCTGTTGCATTTTCTTCTATTTCTTTTGCTATTTCATTAGTTATGCTTCAGTGTAATTGAAAACATTTCTGTAGTAACCAAGAATATACCCTTTCATCATAACTAAAGGAAACGTATTACTTTGTTTTTCCTATATACTTGAAAAGACCACTCCTACATCCTCTGCCCCAACAATAAGCAGTGAAATGATTATGCAAATTACTCATCTAAGCTATGGGTAGGACATGAAAATGATCAGATTATAGTCCAAGAGAACTAACTTCTCTTAAGTTACAGGGCTTAGGAAGGGTATAGTCACTAGCAGTACTCACTGGAGGCCGCCCTGGTCCCTGATTTGACTTCATCTGGCTTCAGCTGCTCTTTGTCTTCTGTTCTGAGCTCTTCCTCCTGCTCAATGTCCATGGGGCCGTCCTCTGTTTCCTCTTCTTTATTGAAGTCTTTTGCAGTCTGTTGCTGCTCCTTGCTGGCCACATCTGTCAACAGTGCACACAATGTAATATGTGGGCTACAGTTTCCCTCACTTCTAGGTTTGAAAATTATTCTAATGCTAGCTGTCCCTGACAGAACAGGTTTGGACACTTTGTTGGACCTAAGATCTCTTGCTGACCACCCACTGGTACTGTTTTACTTCTTACAGATATTATGAGGACACAGTGTAATTACATATGAAACTATGAAAATATTTATTGCTTAGGCCAGACAATGAACAATAACAGTCTGGACACATAACTCAGAACACACCTAATAGACCTTATCCTCTTATTACTACAGAGCATAAGAAAGAATACAGGAAGAATCTCACTGAGCATTGTAATCTTTTTTTTTTTGTCGGCAATGGGGCTTGAATTCTGGGCTTGGGCGCTGTCCTTCAGCTCTTCAGCTCAAGGCTAGCACTCTACCACTTGAGCTACAGTGCCACTGGTTGTTTATTGGAAAGTCTTATGGACTTTCTTGCCCAGGCTGTCTTTGAATTGTGATCCTCAGACATTAGCCTTCTGAGTAGCTAGGATTACAGGTATGAGCCACCGGTGCCTGGCTAGCATTGTAATCTTTGAAAAACTGAGTGAGCTTACCTCTTTATAAGATGTTATGGCTCACACAATTACTTAAGGATTTCCATGACCATACAGTAAAGGCTCCTAAGTGTCTCTGACACAAAACTAATGTTCTTTTTTTCTTTTAAGTGGGATCAGGGCTACTGGACAGAATAGCTAGGCTCTCCTGGGTTGAGACTTCATTCAGAAGTGTTCTTCTGACAAGACTATGCCTTGGTCATGACAGAGAGACATTTTCTGTCCACCATATACAAGTCATTCACAGTTGGATATTCACAAGGAGCCATAGTAGAGGCCTAGACCCATTAGGAGCTGAGAGAGACACTGCCCAAGGAGTGGGAAGAACTGGCCCATACTGCTGTAAGTAGCTGGAATGAACAATCAACTTTCTCCATTTCTGTTCAAATAAATAAGAAGAGGCATAGAAAAAGTTACCTACCACTTGAACCATACTCATAGGTAGCTATTATCAACACTAGTTTTCATATTAGGAATGAAAGTGTATGTCACCAGAAAGCCAGGTGCAGAGACTCATACTTCTAGTCGTAGCCATAAGGGAGATGAAGATCAGGAGGTCAGTCCACTATTAAAAAAATAATAAGCTGAGCACCAGTAGTTCACGCCCATAAGCTTAGCTACTCAAGAGGCTAGGATCTGAGGATCACAGTTCAAAGCCAGCCTGGGCAGAAAAGTCTGTGAGACTCTTATCTCCAATTAACCCTCAGAAAACTAAGTGGTGCTGTGGCTCGAAGTGGTGGAGTGCTGGTCTTGAACAATACAGCTCAGGGACAGCACGCAGGTCCTGAATTCAAGCCCACGACCAATTCCAAAAGATAAAAAATGCCTATCTTCTGTATAGGGATTTATTTCACATTCATAGCTCCTGCTGTGACCTATTTGAAGGAGACTATAAAGGAGTATACAGTAGTAAGATATTCTGAAAGTTGGATAATTGAGGTTCAAAGCCAGTTGAGGCAGAAGAATCTAAGACTCTAAGCAAAAAATGGTGCCAGAAGTATGCAGCAGCAAGATAAAGTTGAGGTCCCTGAGTTCCAGTAAATGGGGATAGAGGAGGAAAGAAACCTTGAGATTAGCACTAGGCTTGGATGTGGCCAGCTGTTTGTATAGTTATTAATAGAGTTCTTATACTAAAACTAGAAACTGAGCACTTTTTTTTTTTTTTTTGGTGGGTTGTGAGGCCTGAACTCTGAGCCTGGGCACTGTCCTTCAGCAGTTCAGCTCAAGGACAGCACTCTACCACTTGAGCACCACTTCCGGCTTTTTCTGCTCATGTGGTGTTGAGGAATTGAACATAGGGCTTGCTTCATGCATGTAAGACAAGCACTCAACCACTGAGCCACCTTCCTAGCCTTCTGAGCACTTACTTATACTTGGCTATGAATAGCAAAAACCAATGATATTTTGCTGTTAGAAGTATTCCTAATTTAGCCGGGCACTGGTGGCTCACGCCTGTAATCCTAGCTACTCAGGAGGCTGAGATCTGAGGATCGTGGTTCAAAGCCAGCTCGGGCAGGAGAGACCGTGAGACTCCTATCTCCAATACACCACCAGAAAACCGGAAGTGGCGCTGTAGCTCAAGGGGTAGAGCGCTCGCCTTGAGCTGAAGAGCTGAGGGACAGCGCCCAGGCCCAGAGTTCAAGCCCCACCACTGACAAAAAAAAAAAGAAGTATTCCTAATTTATTTATTACTGAGAAATGAGCTCTACTACAGAGCTATAATAACAAAAACAGCACAATACAGACCTGAAGAAAAACAAAACAAATTAGAAGACCCAGAAATAAAACCATATATTTATAGTCATCTGATATTTGATGATAAGGGAGTCGAAGATATATAGTGAAACAAAGATAGCCTCTTCAATAATTGGTGTTGGAAAAACTGGACATTCATATGCAGAAAACTGAATGTGGATTTGTGTTTGTCATCATGCACTAATATCAACTCAATGTGGACTGAAGATCTCAATGTCAGGAGGCAGTAGGAGAAACACTAGAACTATAGGCATAGACAAAAGCTTTGAAGAGTCCCAGGGGCCTAGCAGATAGGAGAAACTTGACAACTAGGATTACCTCAAAATAAGAAGTTTCTGTATAGTAAAGGACATAGTTACTAAACTAGAAAGACAGCCAACAGACTGGGAGATCTTTACCAGCAGTGCATCTGAGAAAGGCCTAGTATGTATATTTTGGAATATACAAGGAGCCCGATAAAGTTATCACTTCCAAAGCTAATAAACCAATCAAATGGGCAAAGGCACTAAAGAGAGACTTCTCAGAAGAAGAGGTTAGAATGGTAAAGAAGAAACACATGAGGAAGTGTTCACCATCCCTGGCTATAAAGAAAATACAAAAAAATAACTGAGATTCCATCTTACCCCAGTTAAATTGGCCAACATCATGAATTCAAACAACAAGTGTTGGCAGGGATGTGGGGAAAAAGGAACCTTACAATGTTAGTGAGAATGTAAACTAATACCATCACTCTGGAAGTTCCTCAAAAAATGAATGTAAGATCTTTCCTATAACCCAGCCATACTACTCCTGGGCATCTACTCAGAACATCACAGGACAAGATACCATCAAGACACTTGCACATCAAGACACTGCACTATTAACAACTGTCAAGGTATAGAAACAGACTAGATGCCCTACAATAGATGAGTGGATCCAAAAAATGTGGTACCTATACACAATGGGAGGGCCATTAGAAAGAATATGCCATTTGCAGGGAAATGGATGGACCTAGAATGAATCATGTTAAGTGAGGTAAGCCAAGTTCAGAAAGACAAGCATACATGTTTTCTCTCGTATGTGGCAGCTACATCTAAGATAATACCCCCCATGATAAATTATACAGGAGTCTTGGCATCCATACATAGTTGAGACTAAAGGAGGATATTCTTAGGGTGCAAACACAAAAGCACAATGCCTATATGCCTCTGATCATATAAAATAGTTTTCATCAAAATGAACTCCAAGAAATGGGCAAAAAATGATGCTAAAAAAATGCTATAAAAGTCAGTTTCTCTTCCTTCTAATGTACCCAAGAGGCCACAGTCACATTCTACAAACTCAAAACACTCTTAGCAAAAGGAGAAGCTTTCTGTCATCATACCATAGGTCTGTGCATCGAATGTGTTGCTGCCTTGTTTAATGTGCTCAAATGCATCTGCATCTTCCACTTGGGCCTCAGACTCAGCTGACTTCTGTTCACACTGACTTTCCGTGTCCATAGTCCTCAATCTCTTATGTACATGCTCATTGTGATCACCCATGGAGCGTTCATTGTCAGCCTGTCCAGGCTTCCTTTTAAAACTCTGCAAAATAATAGGAGATTCATAAGAGCTGTATCTGTAATAACAAGACTCAAAATCACCATTATATTCATCAACAGCTAGGGATAGCCATGTAAAATAAAATTCAAAGACTGGCCACTGGTGGCTCAAACCTGTAATCCTGGCTACTCAGGAGGCTGAGATCTGTGGATTGTGATTTAAAGCCAGCCCGGGCAGGAAAGTCTGTGAGTCTCTTATCTCTGATTAACCACCAAAACACTAGAAGTGGAGCTATGGCTCAAAGTGTTAAGAGTCTTGAGTCAAAGAGCTCAGGGACAGTGTGCAGGCCCGAGTTCTAGTTCCATAACTGACAGAAGAATAAAGTTCAATGCGATTATTTAAAAAATGGGGCTTCATGGGCTAGGAATGTGGCTTAATGGTAGAGTGCTTGCCTAGCATGCATCAAGTCCTGGATTCCTCAGTACCATATAAACAGAAAAAGCCAGAAGTGATGCTGTGGCTCAAGGGGTAGAGTGCTGGCCTTGAGCAAAAGAAGCTTAGGAATAGTGCCCAGGCCCTGAGTTCAAGCCCCAGGCCTGTCAAAAACAACAAAAACCAAAATAAAAAACAGAGCTTCTATACATACTTGTGTAAAATAGCTGATACCTAAAACAGTGCCAAATATGTTAAATACAAAGATGCTACCCTGATAAAACTGGAAAGGGTCCTGTCAGTAGATTGGGAACAGTGCAGCAGGTAGGTATATGGGGGAAAAGCACATGGCTATGGACGGAGACAAGAGTAACATTGGAGGGTGCTGCTGGATAGCAGCACATAGGACCTAGTTGTTAGCTTCCATAGCAGAAATGGACATAGGAAAGAAACCCCAGGGTTTTCCCAGTACAGACTCTACAGTTTTGATCTGCTCACCAAGGCTGCCATTATGCCTGGGCAAACAGCCAAAGCTAGATGTGTGACCTTTTTTTTTGTTTTTTGGTAATGTTCCTGGGGCTTGAACTCAGGGCCTGGGTGCTACTGACCTTGAGCTTTTGTGCTCAAGGTTAGTGCTATACCAGCTGAACCACAACTTGACTTGGGGCTTTTTGGTGGTTAAATAGGGATAAGAGTCTCATCATCCTCAGATCTTAGCTTACTGAGTAGCTAGGGTTAAAGGTATAAGCTACAGTTGCCCAGGTGTTTTGCTTTCTTTAATCACAAACAAACCTTTCATAAATCTTATGACACTTTTTACAGATAGAAACCTGTGTAATTGGGAAGGGATGGGAAGGGTAAACAAAGGAGGAGGCTGCAATGCTTGGTAAGAAATGTACGCATTATCCTGCCCATGCAATTGTAACCCCTCTGTATAGTATTTTCATCACAAAAAAAAAATAAAAAAAAAAAAAAAAAAAAAAAAAAAAAAAAAGAAACCTGTGTATTTTTCTTGGTGTGTCTCTGGGAGGCCAAACGGGCAAAGAAATTAGATTCATGGCCTTCTGCTTGGTTAGCATCCGCAGTTCCAGTCCCATGTTCCTAAGAAGAGACATAAGAAGAATAAGATAGATGAAGCTATTACAAGCACTGGTGGTTGTCCTGTATTATTAAATACGTCCTCTATCAAGCTCTGCTTATTCTAAAACTTACTCTGATTAAGGCCTGGCCAGTGTGCAGAAACAGGAACATGAAGACCTAGAAGCTACCTACCTTTGCAAGGTAGTTGTGGACCTAATTTTCTTACTGTAAAAGCAGGACAGACCTCTATTAGGCTCTTTCCTCAACCAGCATTTCACTGTTGCGGTTGTCATTTAACTCATCAAGGCTTTCCTCAAATATAATGTACAGAAAATAGCATTTTATCATCTACTTCTATAGAGCTATTAAAAGGACTTGCTGGAATATTGAAAATGTTTAGCACTTAATGGATCCTCTATGAATGACAGTGGTAGGATACAAGAACCACAAACAAACTCAAAGAGGCTGAGGAATACGTCATCTGGTGTCCGATGCTCTCTCCACAGCAGTGACAATGTCCTGAATTGTAGTCATAGCTGAACACATCACCACCAGGTAAAGGAATGACAATGTTATTTTTAAATGAACATGTATAGAACGTAGTAGAGTAAGGACAAGTAAGATGCTAATAGAGATATACTGTTGCATGAAGTCTAAATTCATCCTTTCCTTCCTTGAAAGCTTTTTGAGAAATAATCTGATTCTCCCATCAAGTATGACCATTTTAGTAACTTTTTCTTGTAAAGCATATAATTTAAATGCAATCTACAGACAACAGTCTGAGAGGCATATAAAAATAGGCATACATTTTCTCCAAGAATGGTTAATAATGTCAACAACAAAAACCAGTAACAAAACCCACATATATACCAACTACTGCTAGAGAATGACTTCAGACAAGGAGAGGCAGCTGGCCAAGCAGCAAGGATCCATCACCTCTTTCCCTTGTTCCTTCTCAGGCGCAGCCCCTGCTAGCTCCACAGCCTGTGTACTCTGCACATTCTCCACACCAGTCTGCCCGCAGGAGGCATGTTCCTTCCTTTCTGTGGTCTCTGGCATCTGCTCCTCTGTATCAGACTTTTCCCCTTCTTCCTGCAAAAACCAAACAGCATTAAATGCTTTAGGGATGGACTCACAGAGCACGGACTGCTTAGAAAAGGTTTTCAAACAGACAAATAAAACCCCTACTTATGGAGAAATGTTCTCTGGTTTTACCAAATAAAGCATTTCTTTGTTATTGTTACCCCAGACCAAAGAAAAGCCAGACATCACAGTACCTGGGGTTGGAGACCTTGGTCAACAGTGCTGCTATCATTTTCTCCACCTTCCTCAGTGGCTGCTTTGTCTTCTTCCTCCAAAGACGGTTGCTGCTGCTCTGAGTTTTCTTCACCAGCATCTTGGTCTTCAGCCCCTGTGTCCATCTCTTCCTCCTCTTTGACCTTGTCATCTTCAGCGGGGCCTTCCTCAGACTCTTGTGGACCTTCACCTTCATTCTGCTCAGCCTCAGTCACTTCTTTCATTTCCTCAGCTTCATGGCTTGTTTCTTCGGTATCCACTGCTTTTTCTTTGATCTCCAAAGGGTTCTCTTCTGGGTAGGTAAAACAAAAAGACAGCACTCAGAACTTGAAACATGCTGTTAGCTAGGTGTGGTAGTTGGCTTTAAAAAAAAAAAAGAGTTGGCTTTTTTCCCCAGCTTGGGGAAAAAAGTTCAAAAGACCCCTTTAACCAATAACTGGGTGCAGTGGCATGCAGCTGTATAGGAAGCTAAGACCAAGAGCATAGTGCTTTCAGACTAGCCAGACAAGTTTGAAAGACTACATCTCAATGGAAGAAAGTAGGCATGGTGGTGTGCATCTGTCATCCCACCTATGGATGAGGAGGATGATGGCAGAGGTGTGTTCCTAGGCAGAAAGTGAGACCTTATCTCAAAATATCTAGTCCAAAAAGGGCCTGGAGGAGTGGTTACGCAGTAGCATTTAAAGAGGTCTTAATAAGTTCAAACCTCAGTCCAACCACTCCCTCCCTAAAAAACCAACAAAAATAAACCGATAGAAGACACCCAGAAAGTATTTTAATTTTATTCTCTAATCTACAGATTGGCAAAGTAGATCCCAGTGGACAAATCTAGCCTTCCTCTCCTTTCTACAATTAGTTTGAAAGCTTATAGCCACATATATTCTATGTTTCCTCACACAATGTACGCAGAGTATGACTGCTTTTACACTGTAACAGCACTCTGGAGATTTTCATCTTAATTTTATGCTTACTTAGTTTTTCTTGTCAGGATTGAAGGCAAATTTCAAAATTAGATTTTACAATTTGCTACTTTTGTCTCCATATCTCTCAAATGTACATACATATTTAAAAGTAGCTTTTCGCTGGGTGCTGATGGCTCATGCCTGTAATCTTAGCTACTCAGGAGGCAGAGACCTGAGGTTTTTGGTTCAAAGCCAGTCAGCTTAGGAAAGTCCATGAGGATCTTATCTCCAATGTGTTAGCTTTCAGCAGAAGACTCAGGGATAGTGCCCAGGTCTCGAGTTCAAGCTCTATGACCGACAAAAATAAGTAATACATACATACATAAAGGCAGCTTTTCTAAGTGCACAAGTCAGAATGAGGCAAACATATATCTTCCTGTCTCATTGGCCAGTGTGACTGGGACCCTCCACTGTGTGTCCTATGCATCTGATTTTCTTGTGGCTATTTAATCTCCTATTCCATTTCATACTTCAAAATAATCATACAACACCAAATAACTGAAGGCATCGTTTCCTGAAAAAAGCTATAACTGGGCTGGTAAGGCTTCAGTGTATCAAGACTGTATTACAAGATGGTCATGGCTTTGAAGAGACAGCTGTTTGCACTGAGGCAACATTAGCTTATAGCAATACAATGACAGGATGAGAAGTGACAACTTCAGAGAGATTTATTGGCTATAAGCTGTTCATCTACTCATATGAGAAACACTTTGAGGGAAAAGAAAACTGTTTTCTCAAACTGGTATTAAGTTAACCCAACAGTACTTATGACTCGGCCATGATACTAAGCTGCTCTCTGGGGGAAAAAAATCAATTACTGCTCATTGACAATGAATTCCAATTGGATTCTTTGGGCTTCTCAAAGATGTACCTTCTCCTTCCTCATTGTCTGTATCCTCGCCACCATCTTTGTCTTCACTGTCAAGGTTCAAGTCGTCTGGAAGGTTCAAGGGCTCAGGTTCTGGTAACTTCTCCTGATTGCCATGATAAGGGTCCACCTCATTCTCATCATATTCTCTCTGAGACAATAAGAGAGTAGGGAGAAAAAGAACTTATTACTGTAAAGGATAGAGGTATGTCTCAAGTGGTAAGAGTGTCTTAACAAGCATGAAAATTGTTTTGTTTGTATATGTTTGTGTATGTGAGAGAGAGAGAGAGAGACAGACAGACAGAGACAGACAGACAGCTCTCATTATGAAGCTCAGGCCGGCTCTAAACTTGTAATTTTCTTAGAAGGCCTTAAGCTTTAAGTCTGAGGATCACAGGCATGGGCAACAATGACAGATTCTATTATACATTCGTTTATGAAGTCAAGGGAAAGTGATCAATAATTAGGAAAAAAGAATTCATAAGGCATTCCAAGGATTTTGAAGTACAGAGTTCTTGGTGTCAAGGCTGAGCAAAGCAGTTTCCAATCCTCATTACCTCATCTATTTGTTCATTAATTTTGTCTTGGTCTTGTGCATCACCATCAGATTCTGCTTCTTCTTCTTCTTCTCCTTTTTTATCTTGGTGGTGCTTATCTTTGTTCAAATTCCTAGCATCTAAGTTGTCATCTTTAGCAACAAGTTCAGAACCTTCCTAAATGTCAAAAAGAGAAACACAAAATTGTCATTTTCTTTCTCATCAACTGTTCTTCAAGGGTTAACCTTCCCAATGTAGTCTTCGGATGTCTCCAGCCAACAGGGCACAGACCTGACCTGAAGACACCAAGTCCAGAGTGGTCCAGGTCAGTCCAGATAACAGCAAGAATAGTACCTATGAATCTAATTAGATGCACAGATCCCTGTAACTAATGTGACACACTCAGACCTGGAAATTTAGAGCTGGAGAAATTCAGCAGCTAACGCACAGAAGGTTTGTGCTTCTGCAGTGAAGTCTTAGGGCAGCACGCTCTTTCCTCTCTGAATGCAATCAATGAGATGAGAGAAAAAACAGAAAAAGAGATGGAAAAAATAAGAAAAACAAAGAAAAGGATGAATGGCAAATGACAGATGGTGGTGGAAAGACCATCTGTTCTAAAATTGGCCTAGGGACTTTGGGATGGCAGGAGTCTCATTTACCTCATCCATTCCTGGTCCTGTTTCTTCAGTTTTACTGTCTTCTTCCTCCTCTTCCTCCTCCTCGTCATCACCCCAAAGCCTCTCATCTAGTTTGTCAGCTTCCTCACCATTGAGATCACCCATCTGTTTATCCAGGTCTCCGCCCTCACTATCTGATTTCTGATCATCCTCTTCTGAAACAGAAGGCACTGAGCTTAGTTGGCAGATCTCCACACTGTTCTAGTCCAGTGTGTAAGAGAGGTTTAGACCCACTTCTTGGCAAGGGTCCTGTGTGTGATTTAAAGCCTGTTTCAATAGAACTCTATGAGCAGATGCAAACAGTTTTGCAAAATGTTAGAAATGAAGCATGTACGGTACGAGTAAATAGTAAGAAATGTGGAAGAATTGCTGTCCGGAGAGCTTATTCAGCTGCTGAGGGAATATTCTTTATGGAACTCAGCAACCTCACTAGACTTTACTTTCAATTAATATGTAAGAAACAATAGATCTGATTAGTTGATTACCAGGTATCCTCCCATTTCCAACGAACTACACTTATCTAATATCTACAATCAGGTCTACATCAATTATTCAGATATTGCTTACTTTTATCTTTGCTCAACATTTCCTTTATCCAGTTATATCTTTGTGCTTATCCTCTATTTTAAGGTCAGCAATCATATAAGATCTTTCTTTAAGTAAGATAATATATATCAAGTTAAGCTTTAGATAGGCATTTAGGGCAATGAACAGTGCTACAAAATATGACAGATGAAGATGAGGCAAGAAAGCATATTCTCAAAAAAATTTTAAGGAGTATGTCCATAAAGTGTTAAATAATAATAAAAAAGATTAGAGAACTGTACATTGTCTCTGTATATGTCGACATGCAATAAATGGAAATACATCAAAATTTGGACAGTGCCCAGGCCCAGAGTTCAGGTCCCACTGACCAAAAAAAAAAAAAAAGCAACTAGGAAAAAAAGTAATTAAAACTAAAAAGAAGCCCCAAACTACCAAGAAAATGTGTTTCCAGTTTAGAGCCAAGCTCTGTTGAAGACCACCTCTTGCTAGGCACTGGTAATTTACATTGTAATCCTAGGTACTCAGGAGGCTGAGATCTGAAGATCATGGTTCAAAGCCAGCTTGGACAGAAAAATCTGTGACTCTTACCTCCAGAAAACCAGAAGTGAGGCTGTGGCTCAAAGTGGTAGAGCCCTAGCCATCAGCAAAAAAGCTCAGGGACAGTACCCAGACCCTGAATTCAAGTCCTACACCAAACTGGGAGAAAAAAAAGGTCATCTCTGTTTCAGACTTCCAGTGTCTTGGTTCACTCAAAGAAGCATCTCTAGAACAGACTGCCTTACAGGAGTAGGTGGGCCACACAGCTAGTTATGTAGAATAACCAACTTGTTGCAAAGATTATAACAGGCTTCTTACTCAGAACCTGTTATTTCTTGGATTCAGAAAAAAAACAAGGGCTGGGAAGGTGGCTCAGTGGTAGAGTGCTTGCCTTGCATGCATGAGGCCCTGGGTTCGATTCCTCAGCACCACATAAGCAAAAAGAAAAAAGCTGGAAGTGGTGCTGTGGCTCAAGTGGTAGAATGCTAGCTGAAGAGCTGGGGGACAGCACCCAGCCCCCACAACCGATAAAAAAAAAATCACCTCCTGATGTTACATTACTTATCTGTCCATTGTCTGTGGTTATTTCTCCTTCTGTGGTGGTAAGGGCTGGAGTGACAGAGAAGGACAGACAGCATCATGCAGGATGGCTACTCTAGCACCCACGTCCAGAGTTCAGGCCCCATGACTGGACCCAAAAAAGAAAAAAAATCTCCTTTTGAGAAACAAGAATGAAATGATGGATAATCTCAAACCTTGTTCTTCCAGCTCTCCATCATGCATTTGACCATCAAAGTCTTCTGACATCTCAATGGCATTATCTTCTCCCTTAATATCAGACTTTGAATAAGAATCTTCTTTTTCCTTTTCTTTACCCTTCTGAAATGTATCCTCTACCTGTATCAAGAGTATTATAGGAAGTAAATAAATATGGTAGCCTTAATAATGTTATTTTAATTCTAATATATAAATGCCAAGATAAATGATGCCAAAGTATTTCTAGGGAGAGGAAAATGGACAGAGGTAGTCATGTGCAAAATTTTTTGTAAAAAGTTTTATATTTTTTTCCTTTATTGCTTTTTTATCTTGGAGTATAGAATTCAGTTTAGGTTTTCTTCACAGGAATTGTAAAAAATGATTTCAAAAATTTATTCCTTTGGACAGTATTGAGTTTTGAACTTGGGAAATTGCTAGTTTTCCTTCCTCTTTTTTTTTTTTTTTTGCCAGTTCTGGGGTTTGAACTCAGGGCGTGGGCACTCTCCCTGAGCATTTTTTGCTCAAGGCTAGCACTCTACCACTTGAGCCACAGCACTTCCTCCAGCTTTTTCTGTTTATGTGGTACTGAGGAATTGAACCCAGGGCTTCATTCATGCTAGACAAGCACTCTACTACTAAGCCATATTCCTAAGCCTCCTTTTAGTTATTATTTGGTAGGCTCTTGCAGCAGTTTTGCTCTGGGCCAGCCTCAAACCACAATTCTCCAGTTGGGGTGAAAACATATGCCATCACACCTGACACCTTTTGAATAGTGAGCTTCCTGATTTCTGCCTGAGTAACTAGGATAACAGGCATAGGCAACTATGTAGTAATAACTAAATAAATAAATAAATATACATATATATATACACACACATGCATACATATATTCCAATTTTAGAGCTATTTAAAAAGAATGTATTTTTGCAAGAGTAGAAAAATAAATTTTCTCTCTTCCTCCCCTCTTGTACTGGTGTCTAAAAATCAGGATTTTGTTTTTTGTAGGCAAGTACTCTATCACTTTAGCCACACCCCTAGTCCCTTTAGCTTTACCCTTTCCCCCCCACAAATAGGGTTTTATCTTTATATTTGGGTTGTCCTGGACCTCAATCTCCTGTATATGCTGCCTGCATAGCTGAAGTCGGTGCATGTGAATCTCCTTTTGTTGGTAGAAATGGGGTTTCACAAACTGTTTCCCCAGATTTGCTTTAAAAAAATACAATCCTGATCTCCACTTCCCAAGTAGCTAGGATTACAGGGATGAGCCACCATGCCTGGCTCATCTTGTAGCTTTTGTCAGTTAAGTATATACTAACACATACTAAAGTGATCCTGTGCTTTATAAACTATTATTTATTCTTTTCACTTAAAAAAATACCTTGGGTATTTTAATTGTTACAAGCAAATTAATCTCATTCTGTTCAATTTTAGTACTGCCTTGCAAGGATGGTATCATCATAATTTACATAATTCCCTTCTCATGAATCTGTTCCTCTCCCATTCTCACCTTTATAAAGAATACCATAATGAACATCCTTGTACAAGTACAAATATGTACCCTCACATACCTATTTGTCTTTAACTCTTACTAGAATTTTGTAGGAAAAGATAGAATTTGTGGGCCAAAGATTTATCAAATATTGTCAGATTATCTGGTAGCTTTTTATCTCACTTAATGTTTGCTTAGATCATATTTTCATTAGATATGCATTTCTATTGTTTCTACTTCAAATTCTTTTCACTTAGTATATGCTAATTCAATCTGAGAAATACAGAAAAAAAAAACTCAGCTACACTCATATAAACGCAGCTAAGGAATTAGTTTGGTTTGCTATTTTATTTATTTTGTTGATCACAGGGCTTGAACTCAGGGCCTGAGTGCTGTCCCTGAGCTTTTTTGCTTAAGGCTAGGGTTCTACCACTTTTCAGCTACAGCTCTACTTCCAGTTTTTTGAGTGGTTAATTGGAGACAGGAGTTTTATGGTTGACTTTTCTGCCTGGGCTGGCTTCAAACTGTGATCCTCAGATCTCAGCCTCCTGAGTACCTAGGTTTACAGGCATGAGCCACCAGCACACAGCTTGCTCTTTTAATAGCTGTAATCCGACATTAAATATAAATTCATGACCTGATTTAGAAATAGTGATAAAAAATTATCTTTTTAAAAAATTTTTTAATTAATTTACTTATTTTTTATTTGTGAACATACTGTACAGAGGGGTTACAGTTACATGGGCAGGATAATGCGTACATTTCTTACCAAGCATTGCAGCTTCCTCCTTTGGTTTACCCTTCACATCCCTTCCCAGCCTCCCCCCTTCCCAGCCTCCCCCCCAATCCCAACCCTTCTCCTCCCTCCCCTTCCCCCCCCGAAAAAATTATCTTTTATTTCCAAGCCACAATTAGTTAATCTAACTAATGAATAACAGTATATTCAGACACATACATCATCCGAAATAAGATAGACATTTTAAAAAGCATTCTAACAGGAATCAAAGCCCATGGCATTTTACAAGTATTCATAACACTAATCCAAAAAAAGATGTATGTAGATTTAGGAATTTCAACACATCCTAAATTTTATGAATAGCAAACATGACATTATTTAATATAATTATTACTTATAATAGCCAATCTTTTTATTCTTGAATGTACTACTAATTATATTATCCTATGTAAAAATTACCAGCAAATAACTCTCCTTTTATTAACAAATTGGAAAACTATTTCCTCCCAAATTCTAATTGATGGTTGAGTTGCAAAGGTCCTTCCTGTGGCTTTTAGGACTTAAAAACCACTAGCCTAGTAAAAGCCACTGGGTATAACTTAGTGAAAAGGAGTCACTGCCCTTCATTTCTATATACCTATTTTATGCAAGTGAAAACATACCTGTTCTTCATTTTCTATTTTATCACTCACATCCTTCATGCCCTCGCCTTCTCCAATTCCACCTCCTTCATAGTCATGGAACTCTGTGGCTCCCTCTCCTGCTGAGTTTTCCATAAGTTCTTTGGGCAAGCAAAATCCCTTGGGAAAAAACATGGAACAAATAGTTAAAACACAAAAGCAATTCAAAAGGCATTTATGGCATGTAGTGAAGGTGAGTCTGGGGAGGAATCAAAGAAATGTTCTTTTTCAAGCGCAGTGTGCTGGAGTACAGAAGAGCTTGGTGCTAAAAGTTATTCAGTTTCACAGATAACATCAGATTTAACATAGAAAAATTTAACTTTGTAGAGGCCTCTAGTTAGAGGAACAAGTGAGCTAGGACAGAACAAGTCTAGAGAGGAAACAGACAGCAATATTCATGATAGTTAACCAAACTATTTTCATGTCAGAAAATAGTTGAAGCCAGCCTAGCAGAAAAGTCTGTGAGACTCTCGTCTCTAATTAGCAGCAAAAAGTCAGAAATGGAGTATGGTTCAAATGGTTAGAGGACCAGCCTTGAGCAAAAATTCGAATCAAAATCACGAGGTACAGAGAAGAAGCCACGTACAGGTATCAAAAACAAAAACAAAAAGAGGTCTTGATTAAAAAAAAATCGTAACTCTAAGAAAATATAAGCTATTAGGATATCTGTCAATCTCAGGACAAAAATGTACTTAAAAAAAATAAGCTGTTAGCTGGGAATATAGCTTAGTGGTAGGGTGCTTGCCTAGCATGCATGAAGCCCTGGGTTCGATTCCTCAGTACCATATAAACAGAAAAAGCAGGAAGTGGCACTGTGGCTCAAGTGGTAGAGTGCTAGCCTTGAGAAAACAAATTGAGGGATGGTGCCTAGGCCCTGAGTTCAAGTCCCAGGACTGGCAAAACAAACAAACAAACATGAGATTCTTATCTGCAATTAACCAGCAAAAAAGTACAAGTGGTATAGTAGTTTAAGTGCTACAGTGCTAGCCTTAAGCAAAAGAGCTCAGGGACAGTGCTCAGGTCCTGAGTTCAAGTCCCAGGAACAGCACACAGACTCAAAACCAATGTTACATGGAAACATAAATCTATTAACTGTGTCTAACCTACTTTGCAGTTTCTTCAGCATTACTGACAAGTGCTACAAATATAATTGGATGTTATAATTGGAAATACATTTTGATTAACGTATGTCATTTTCCCCTATTTTAAAAGATACTCAAGTATAAGCACATGACTCAGAGGAGTTTCAGGTACCTTTCTCAAGGTACAAAATTGCCTTTCTCATGGTACAGTAGAACATTTTTCAAGGTATAATAACTGCAACTGGCGGGCTGGGAAGGTGGCTCAGTGGTAGAGCGCTTGCCTTGCATGCCTGGGGCCCTGGTTTCGATTCCTCAGCACCATATAAGCAAAAAGAAAAAGGCCAGAAGTGGCTCTGTGGCTCAAGTGGTAGAGTGCTGGCCTTGAGCTGAAGAGCTGAGGGACAGCGCCCAGGCCCAGAGTTCAGGCCCCACAACGGGACCCAAAAAGGAAAAAAAAAAAAGATACATATATATCCTCTAGTTTAATTCCAGAATTTCAGAGTACAAGTGGAGACTGAACCTATAACATTGAATCTAGCACTTGTTTAGGAAAGAATGCTTTCAGCCCTCTGTTGGTTTTGAGGTGGGTCTTTTTTTTGGGGGGTGGGGTGGGGAGAAGGGTCCGGTTGTGGGGCCTGAACTCTGGGCCTGGGTGCTGTCCCTCAGCTCTTTAGCTCAAGGCTAGGGCTCTACCACTTGAGCCACAGCGCCACTTCCGGCTTTTTTCTTTTTGCTTATGTGGTGCTGAGGAATCGAACCCAGGGCCTCAGGCATGCAAGGCAAGCACTCTACCACTGAGCCACCTTCCCAGCCCTGTGAGGTAGGTCTTAATAACTTTGCTCATCTGGAACTCACATCTTGTCTCTACCTCCAAAAAAAGGTGAAATTGAGGAATACACCATCATGACTGGCTTCAACAAAATTTGAGTGTTTAAAAGAAGTTTAGACTACTTCAGTTTATAAATTCTTTCTTTAGTGACTCTCATCTGTTCTGTGTTCATAAACAAAAATCTA
This sequence comes from Dipodomys ordii, assembly GCF_000151885.1. NCBI lineage: Eukaryota > Metazoa > Chordata > Mammalia > Rodentia > Heteromyidae > Dipodomys > Dipodomys ordii. The sequence goes on along the minus strand of NW_012267248.1, from coordinate 16,449,038 downwards.
AGAATACTGAGAAACAAAGCAAAAATTTATATAGTCATTTGAAAGTGGTTCTCACAAAAATGTCAGCAGGCAGATCTCAAATGACAAGTTTACAAATGAGGAAGCTGAGGGAGGCTTGGAGAAGGTAAGTGATGAACTCAAGAGTCCAGACACTGGATACTCCATGACGGATTTTCCACTTTGGCTGCCTCTCAGCGGTACAGTCTTGGTCCTTTTAACAGTGCTGAATACATGCATGAATGAAAAACAACTCCCTTATTAATACCACAAGTTGCCTTATTGTTTCCGTCCTAAATTTAAGTCATTTTAAGAAAACAGGCTTAAGGATTAATCCTTAAGTCTAGTGAAAGAATTACCTGAAGTCTTCAAATTGGGGACTGAGAGGAAAGACTATATTAATAAAGAGTAGACCCTTCAGATAGCTGTGGAGATAAGGGAATTAAACAATAAGGGGTTTTATACCTTAATGGAAATAGGCTTATATAGCAAATAGTGCTAGATAAAGTCCTAAAAGCCACAGGAAGAGAAAATGGCCTCCTGCTACTTGTGATGATTCCAAATAAAAGTCCATCAAAACCACCACAAAAGGAAAACAGTTTATCCAGTTTACCATGTGAACAGTTCTTACCTTTTGGGTGATCTCTGCAAAGACCTGGGTAAGGACAGAGAGCAGCTTTGCAGTGCTTCGGTGAGTTGCCAAAGATATGGTCAGGAAGAAGAGGACAAGGTCTGAGAAGCTGCACAGCATGGGCACCAGACGCACTAGCAAGTGGCAGGATTGACTGAAGAACTGGGGGTGAGAAAAAGTATATGTTTATTCACTCTGATGATGTTAGGTCTCCTTGTGGTAATCAAAGTATCTTAAAACTACATAGAGGCTATGCTAGCACAACTTCATATTTATGTTCATGGATGACTTCTATAATGGTAAGTCTCAGGTGTTTTAACACTCCATCAACTGTCACAAAAGTGCACTTTAAAGCACATTAATTAAACATTGTCCTACAAAGTATGTTTCTTCTCTGTACTCATTATACTACAGTTCTTACTCTATCTCACTAGCAGCAGATACTGAGAATGCCTAATTGGAACGTGGAAGAATCCAAAAATAGCATATCCACATAACTGTAATACTTAATGGGCAAACATTACATTATCAAAGGTTATTAGTGATGTTTACACTTATAGATGAAGCCAATTTTTTTTTAGGGATTTGGGTACTGGGCACCTTAAGGTGAAGCCAACTCTGTCTTTACTTAGCCTACCCTGAAGGAACAAAAAGTCTGCAAATAACAGCTGATTACCATATGCTTTGATGTGGTGCCATCCTCACTGTAGGATTTCAGCCTTTCCAGCAGCTCAGAGATAGCAGATATTATTTTCTGCACATGCAGAGTGCTCACATCAGCCCAGAAGTCATCCTCTAAGAGTTTTGTTAGATGTCCTGGTTGTAGTCTCTCGAAGTTTGCTCCCTCTTTCATTCACAGTCAATAATGACAAGTAAGATTCAGAAAGGAGACAAAAAACACACCTTTCATCTATATTCACACAGCCATCTATTACTACATCTACCTATAACTAGTTAGCCACACAAATCATTAAGAAAAATCAAGTAAACTGTAAAAGTAATTTTTGTCTCATTTCAGGCATACCATCATCATCTACTAGTCCTTTTTGGTCAGTGCTTTCCTCTGCTTTTTTACTTTTTCTTTCTTTTAAGTTCTGGATAGCACACAGGATTGCCCGGATAGCAGTTTCCATTTGCTCTGAAAAATCTTCAACGAAGCTTTCATCCAACATTTGGTTTCCTAGGAAGTAGTAAGATATAAAACAAACAAAACTAATCACCTTCTCTCGTACTTCTGAAAAACCATAAACTATTGGGGCTGGGCAGGTGGCTCAGTGGTAGAGCGCTTGCCTTGCATGCCTGAGGCCCTAGGTTCGATTGGTAGAGCACTAGCCTTGAGCTGAAGAGCTGAGGGACAGCGCCCAGGCCCAGAGTTCAAGTCCCACGACTGGACCCCCCCCCCCAAAAAAAAAGAATGTAACCAGCCAGATACAAGGATTTTGAAGAAATGAAAACAACAAAAAGTTGAAAGCTATGAATTCTAATCATTCTTCATGCCTTAAAACCCCAGATAGGTTCTAGATGTGTAAATCATAAGTCATCTCTCTGCTGAGATTTTATTTCTTTACTAAACATTCCTTACCTCCTTGGTTGCCTGAAACAAGCAGATAGGTTTTCCAAGTGGTGAAGTCATCTATAGCTTTATTGATTTCTCCTCTAACATATTTCAGGCTTTCAAATAATGCCATTTGTGGGTTTGTTTTCTCAACCTCAATCCCTGGAAGAATGAACAGGGATTCTAGGACTTGCAAATGAGATGAAACTTGGGACAGGCAATTCAGCCCCGAAGAGCAAATTTCAAAGTCTTTCCTGCAATAGAAATACCATAATGTTAAATTTATGGAGTTATACTAATATATACTCCCAATCCTCACATAATTACAATGTATACAGGGCAAAACTCATCTTATGTCAACAGTTTATAGACATATATATTACAATGCACCATGCAAGTTCATTAATGTCAGAGATCTGAATCAGAATTCTTTTCCTAATTTTATTCATGATTGTTTGCTGCTCAAGTATCCAAGCACAGAAGACAGTAAAAGACTGACATACTCACCAAGAATGAAACAGAGTCTCACAGGACTGCTGCCTAATTTTGTCAACCTCAGTTTTCACTGTTTTAATGGTTTTCAGCATCTCTGTTAACCTTGCAACAGACTGTTGCCAAAGCTGGTCGTGTTTCTGCATCCGGCAACCAGAGGGCAGCTGACTTCCAGGTACTGGGGATGGGCATTTCAGGTCAGAAAGAATTAGGTCTGGTACTGATCTGGCTAGTGGTCCCTTGTCCAGTTCTTCTCCCTCCAGAAGGGCAGAAGGCTGACCCTGCACAGGACCATCACCATGGTCTGTAGTCAGCCCTGAACTTGGACAGCACTGGAGAAACAAGGAAAGCTGCTCCAGCAGGATCTGGCTCTGCATGGATAGATGCTGGAGCCGTTCTGTCCACTGCTGCACACCATCCTGAGGTGGGAAGGCCACAGGATAGACCAGGGGTCCTGTCAGCCTGCTGTGAATCTCCCCCATACAGCTGAGGAGGTTCCTGTGTAGAGAAACCCATGGAGAAAACACAATGGCATCTTCAACCAAGTCATAAAATTGTTTTTGACAGTATGAGTGAATGCTTATGAATAAACCTGAGCTTTCACGTGTAATTAAGAAAGGGTTAGGCTCGTATTCCAAATGGAAGATGGTTGGCCAGCCATGGATTTAATCATTGGATTTAAACCTTGGATTTAATCATTTAGACCCTCTCCATCACAATGTACAAAAATGAGAACTCTCCCACTTACAAACTAGGTACCAGATAAAACTCATGACCTATTACCTGACCCCTTGAATCCTCTACCAACCAACACAATCACACTTCTGCAATGATTTTTAACTATTATTACTTAGAAAATACATTTTACTTTACTAAATGAACCCCATGAATAGAGCACAACATAGGTGAAGCTAAAGTATTTGTAAATATTATTTCCCAGACGAGAACCAACTTAACAAGTAACAGTCCTTCTAACTGTCCTCTTAATTTCTACTTCCACTGAGGAACACTATGTATAGCTTAACAAACTGTCATGTGGAATTCCCAAGAGACCAAGTAAAAGAAAATTCTAATCTTGTGCCCAGATACCAGAATCCCCCAATACAACCCTATTAGCTCACAAGGACTTTGGGCAAACTTGAATATTCCAGATCTAGGTGTAGTTCACCCACAATTTCTCTGTGCTTTGCCCAGAACTTATTCCCAGGACTCATTCTCACAAAACCATGGCCACAGTATAGGGGATGACGGGAGGAGAGCCAAATGGCAGAGCCAAGAAAAACCCACTTGCCTATGGGCTTTAGATCCATTTCACAAGCTAGTAAGAGCAGATCTTACTAGCTAAGCTGACTTGGGAGTTCTTTCGTAATTTATGCTATAAATCCATTAGTTAGCTGATACCTGAGGATGATCCACTGCTCAGTCAGAGTGGTCAGGGAGCGGCGTTGTCGGATGACTATCTTCATCAAATGTGCTGAGAACCCTTTACACCTCTCAATGTTGCCCAAGCCCATCTCCTGACACAGTGAGAAGGAAAGCATGCTGAAAGTGTAGTTGGCAAACACCACTCAGAGGCTCCACTAGAAAGCTATTTCATGGAACATTCTCAGACTATTTACTTATATAAGCAGCAGATGTGCTGTTTATATGCTTACAGGCAAGGCATTCATGTTTGTGAGCAGTATTTCTCAGATTATGTCACTGGTATTCCAACAACAAGGACTAGGTTAACTACCAATGCTAGATAAAAGTAATTAGGCACAGTGGTACCCACTAGACACTATGTTGAAAGTGAACTATACAACTTCCGGGTGGGGGCACATGAGGGAAGGGGTAACGTTGTCCAAAAAGAAATGTACTCTTTATCTCATATAACTGTTATTCCTCTGAACAGTAACAATAAAAAAAACAAAAAAACAAAACAGCAATTATGGTAGCATTCTCAATGAGAAATCTTTCTTCTTTAATTGTTCTTATACTATTGATCATATTTATAAATGCATGTATAAAATTTATTATAAGATGCTTTATGATATAGTATAAAATTATATTGGATAATTCTAAGTTTAATGATATTCTGCAAAAAGCTCAGTCATATCCACTAACCAGCTATTACTTGGTAATTAGAAAATGGAGCTTTCTTTGGCTCCACAGTTCTCATGCTGTGGCATTCTACCTTAGCAGGAGTTGCTAGGGCTGCATTAAGCCTGGCATGTCGTGCAAGAGATCGATAAAAATACTTCTGGCATCCATCCCATGAAGATGATATTTCAGTAAGAAGCCTGTAAAGAGAATCAATATTTTTATTAAAACCACACTCTACCACCATAGACCCTGAAGATTCAGAGACTTTAGAACTGGCAATAGTTGATACAGATTTATTTCTGCATGGATGCATTCATGCAACCAAGTATACATTAGACCTTAATACAATGAATGTATTGTATATTTAGCACCTGAATTATCATAGTAAAATAACTACAATATGTTTTCCTCCCTAAAGTCTTTGTAGTTGTCTTGTGAATGGAAGTTAGAGTCCTAAATTCAGACACAGGAGTGAAGCAGGTAATACTAATGATTAAGGATAGACAAAATTATACATGGTAGTGACAGATGACCTCAAGTGAGGGAAACCTCAGGGGATTAAGAGGACTAGAGAACAATGTCCTGTCAGAAGTCACTAACTGGTGACTAATGAGAATGTAAGCACATCTGGCTGCTGTAAAACCTCCTCCTTTCGTGACTGTGTGTTGAATCCAAAGTTCAAGGCCAAAAATGTTTGAACAAAATTTACAAACTGGCTAAAAAACATGTACAATAACTTTTGTATATATAGCAACATAGAAGAAGAAGCTCTGTCCCAAAAGCTTACAGGCTCTAAAGTTTAGATTATTTTAGAACTTAGAGATAGTAGAGGCAGTAAAAATGTGACCATCCTCTCATATTTCTATCTGTACATTCAAATCAAGTGAGTACACCTCAGGAAATTCAAAGAACCAGAAATGAGGTAACAGCTCAGTGATAATGTACATGCACAAGGCCCTGATTAAATCCTCAGCACACACTCAAACTTACCCATCTATTCACTCACTCACTCATTCACCCACCCACCCACACATCCCTGGAAAGGTGAATATAAGAAAAGAGAAACCAAGAAAAAAATGAACACTTACTAGATGTTTAGCAGGTGCTAGGTGCGAGGCATTTTTATAAAGGTATCATTTTTAATCTTTGTAACAACTCTGCCCAAGACAAATGATTGCTCTCCTCATTTTTGCAAATGAAGACAAACACTTAAATGATGTGTTCTAGTTGTAATTAAAACATGAACAAACCAACCAACCTAGTAGCATCAGCCTCTGGAGTGTTGCTGACTAGAGACAATGCGCTCTGAAGATCTAACGGGTGAAGATAAAGCATCTCTTGAGGACTTTTTGAACGAGCCCAAGCAAGACCTTTACGATATGACAAACCTAGGAAACATACAGCATTCGTTTAAGCAAAGAAACTCAGGTAGAGAGAATATGCCCTCACTGTCCCTGCTACTCGAAATCCTCTGAAGAGCATCACCCAGAAACTTGTCTGAATTGCAAGTAACTGGGTATGGTGATATAAACTTGTCATCCCAGCTTTTGAGAGTGATGCAGGCAGATCAAAAGAAAAAGGCCAGGTGGGCTATACAGCAATAAATAAATACATACTCAGTCCCAATCTGCTCAACATAGAGACAGGATAAGCAAATGCATTTCAACAAGATTCCTGGAGTAGGGGCTTAGTTTTTCTTTTAAATTTATTTGTAAAGATGCTGTGCAGAGGGGTTACAGTTGCATTAGTAAGGTAATGAGTACATTTCTTGTTAAACATTGTTAGCCCCTCCTTTTTTTCCTACTATCCCCTCTTCCCAGCCCACTAAAGTTGTAAAGATCATTTCCAACATAGTGTCTTGTGAGTATGATTATTGCAATGGGTCATCCTGTGTCCTTGTTTCAGCATTTTGCTATTTCTCTTCCCCTCCCCAAATTAGACAAATGTATATACTAGATGCAGGATACTAAAATCAAATACAGTGATAAGAGGGGATATACCATAGGGGGAAGAACACACACACACACACAAAAAAACAAAACAAAAACAATCACATAGTACAATAAAAACAACAACAAAGAAAAACCTCTTGTGTCTGTATCTTGGGGTTCATTTCGCTTAGCATCATCTTATAGGTTCATATGTATATAGCTTTTGAGATTTTCTGCTTATCTGGTAAGATTATCCTAGATGTACACTAGTTATTGCAAATAAGGGAAACCATATAGGGACCTATATTTCTTTGGGTCTGCCTTACTTCACTTAATATGATTTTTTCCCAAGTATTTCCATTTCCTAACAAATGGGGTGGTGTCGTTCTTTCTGATGGAAGCACAGGATTGCATTGTGCACATTCACACACACACACACACACACACACACACACACACACACACACAC
>NW_012267248.1:16427968-16441828 GCF_000151885.1 Dipodomys ordii | reverse complement strand
CACACACACACACACACACACACACACACACACACACACACACACACTACATTTTCTTGATCCACTGAGGTACATCTGAGTTGGTTCCATATCTTAGCTATGGTAAATAATGCTGTGATAAAATATTATGGCCTTGTTTCTGAACATTTGGGTAAATGCCCAAAAGTGGGATTGCTGGGTCCTATGGGAGCTCTATTTGTAGTCTTTTGAGGAACCTCCATAGTGCTTTTCAGAGTGGATGAACAAGTTTACACTCCCACCCAGTAGGGTTCCCTTTTGACCACATCCCCTCCAGCATCTGTAGATTTCTTGATTATAGCCATTCTAACTGGGGTGAGAGGGCTTAAGTTTTTTGGTACTAAACTTGCCTAATATATGCAAGGCTAAGTTTCAACTCCTGAACCAGAACAAAACCGCAAACAACAGCAACCAAAAACCCTAAAAATACTTGGTAATCAACCAACAGTTCATGGCAGAATTTTCCTTCACCTCACTAAAATTCTTAGAAAGAACTTGCCCGCTGCTTTGTTTTCTCACCATTTCTATAATTTACATCCAAGTCAACAGCTATTTTTTCTCCAGAGGTGGTCATTATATTTCAGTTTTAGGAAGACTTACCAGTTTTTGCAAGGTGTTTAAAGAGGTCTGATAGAGCTCGCTGCTTCTGCATGAGAATGTGCTTGGCTTCTGAGTGCTGCTTCTCCCTCTCTGCAGAGTGATCCACCTTTAAGCTTTGCAGCGCATTTACAGAGGCAATCACTTCACCTATAGGGAAAACAACACAATAACAAGGACCTTTGGTGTCATCAGAATCAGAAACTATGAGCCACTCCATCTCAGTCCTGAACATGGACCCTAGCATTTAGAAAACATTCCATATGTAGATGCTTAGTATGTGCACCCAATGCTACTGAACACCAAATACGTGAAGTATTTTATACTAAACTTTTTATTGCCTAACAAATTTCTGTCAAATACAGTATGTATTAACATCCTACACAGTAGCTAGTATTTGCTAAACACTCTTTTAATCTGCACAACTTCAGAAGCACTTATCTGAAGCTCCCCTTTACACTGTGAGGCTCAGAGATGTCTTACCACTTTCTAACATGACTAAAATAGGACTTTAGCCCTAGTCTACTGGACACTAAAACCCTAATTCTTCTTATAGGCACATGCAACATCACGAATAGCACAGGCACCTAAAATATAAAGGGGATTGCCCATCTGCCACGGGTGCCACCATGGGAGTAGTTGTGGGCTCTTTGTCCTGCCACAAAATCCTTCTGTTGCTAAAGTCCTAACCCCAGTACTTCAGAATATGACTATATTGGATACAAGGCCTTTATAGGTAAAGTAATCCATTGTCTGTCTTCCTTTAAGACCACAAAGATGGAAGACTAATCAAGTGGGCAAACAGGAACATATGTAAGCCAAAGTAAGGCCTGAGAAGACATCAGTCCTATCTATGTGTTGTCGCTGTACTGTTTAGCTTCTGGAATTGCAACACAGTAAATTCTGTTGGTTAAACTACCTAGTCTGTGGTATGTTGTCAGGCAGCCCCTAGCAGACAAATAGAAGCAGTCCACAGACTAGGACAGGTGACCACACTCTTCACACTGACATGGCGAGAGGGCTAGCAGAGAAGCTCCTCTATGTCACAGAACTCAACATTTTGCATGTGGTTCCCACTAACCCCTGTCCTTAGGCTAAGGGATAGGCAATATCCTACTATAAAAAACAAAGGGCTTCCTGACAAGGACTGCATCTGTCCTGTCCCATTATGCTCACAGGGTTGGAGGTAGACAGTGATGAGAAAGACAAGGCTGCCAAAGGCTCAATTCATTTTAATATTAGGGTCTACCTTCCATTCTCAGTCACCAATCTGTTAACACTACTGAGCAGATGTTGGCTCTCATCCCTCATCCTGAGCAAGTACAGACACAGAAAACTGCTATACCTCTCTGAAGTAAAGAAAGCAAGAGGACTTCCCTTTCCTTTTATACAAGAGAAACATTCTGAAAGATGGAGCCAGTGTAGAGCCTGGGATGTCAACCTCTGTGCTCATTTACTTATGCTGCCAGCCAACAAGAACAGATAATGACAAGGATATCATAGAAAATGGCCAGGCCAGGCTTAGTAGTATATTTAGTATTTTCAGCTATTCAGGATGCTAAGGCAGGAGAATCACTTGAGCCCAAGAGCTCAACCAGCCGGGCAGCATAGTGAGATCTCAAAAGAAACTTAATGACCTAACCTAACACCCAAGAGCTCAACCAGCCTGTCAGCATATTGAGATCTCAAAAAAAACTTAATGACCTAACCTAACCTTTCTAGTTTTACATGAGGCAAATGAGGCAAAAACAAGAGGAAATGAGTACTGGATGCTTTCAGTGCTTGTTATGTTTGAGCTCTAATGACTTTTAGCTCACTTATTTCTTAAGCGAATTGTTGAACACTATATAATATATCAAGAAAAGACACAGCCACTCATTTCTAGCCATCCTGGGCCATTGGGGAAAACACAGCAAATCCCACACATGACCCTGGCTACTGGCACCCACCAGTGAATTGATCGAGGCCTTCTACTAGGTTAGGCAGGGGACTCTCCCTCATGAATGTCAGACACATCTTTCTCATTCGTTTCAAGAGCTTTGGCAAGCGACGCAGAAGCTCCCCTTCCACGGAGAAAAGACCAGTATTCTGACAATGCTCTGGAACTGTGGCCTATGGGACAGAATGGAGGTTAGACTCACTGCCAACAATGACAGTAGCAGTTTTGACTGCTATCTTAGAAACCCCATGAGAACAAATGTAACACTACAGTAAAATTGATGTATATACAATGGATATTTAAAAAAACATATTCCTCGCTTGATAATTACTCATTATCTTGCCTATGTAATTGTAAGCCCTCTGTACGGTAATTTCACAATAAAAAAATTATATTCCTGTCTTTTATTTATGCCAAAAATGAACTTAGAATCTTATTCTTTTGCTTGATTTTTTTTTTAAGGCTGGAGCTCTACCACCTGTGTCATGCCTTCACTTTCTGTATTATTGCTTTCTTTACATGAAAATAAGAGAGACTCCTCACCCAGAAAGCCCTGAAGAGATTCAGGTTTTGTCCTATAAACACAGTAGAATAAATAATTTCTGCTCTTATAGTGTTAAAGGCACATTCCCCAGACAAAAAAGGAAGGCAAATGAGTGCAAGGCCTTGAGCCTAAGCCTTAGTAAGAATAATGAATGTGTTCCCCACCAAATCTTATTTCTACTACCACCTAACCCCACTATCCACCCTTATAACAGTTCTAATGTCTGGAATTCAGATACTGATGAAGGGAAAGGTGTTATCCATTAGGTATATTTCCACCATTCCCCCAACCCTGAAAAGATTCTGTGAAATTTCAATGTAATCACTACCAAACCAAAAATTTTGACCTTAATGACAGAAACAGTGAAATGACAATCTATAGAAATTTGGCAGGTATGTGGCATCTCCACAGTTATTGTTAAGCCACTCTGCCAACTCTTTTTGGGTTAAGATTTTGTTTTATGCCTAGTAGGTTACCCTTCTCCAATTTATGCTTTCTAGCAAAGCTCACAGGACTATGCTACCACAACCAGCCATTGGTTGTCTACCAATTGGCTTAGACCAGAATACCTTACTCTCCATTTTCCAAGTAACTAGAATTACAGGCACCCCACCCCATACTCAGCTTCCATTATATACTTTTTTCCCTCCTGGTCCTGGGGCTTGAACTCAGGGCCTGGGAACTGTCTTTGAGCCTCTTTGGGCTCAAGGCTAGTACTCTACCAATTGAGCCACAGTGCCATTTCCAGGCTTTCCTGAGTAATTTATTGGAAATCGGAGTCTTGCGGGTGCTGGTGGCTAATGCCTGTAATCCTAGCTACTCAGGAGCCTGAGATTTGAGGACTGCAGCTCAAAGCCAGGAAAAGTCCACGAGACTCATCTCCAATAAACCACCAGAAAACCAGAAGTGACTCAAGTGCTGGAGTGTTCACTTTGAGATGAAGAGCTGAGGGACAGTTCCCAGCCCCAGAGTTCAAGCCCTAGGACCCACAAAAGAAGAGGAGTATCACTGACTTTTCTGGCTTTAAACCTTGATATTCAGATCTCAGTCCCCTGAGATGGCAACAGGAACAGCCATCCTATAGCAACCTGCGTAATCAATTTGAAAAACAGTCCTGGAACCAAGTATGTACCCTAGTCAGTAGCAAATACTGAAGTCACCTCCGTGTGGTAGTCACCTGATATAGCAGCCCAGAGACAGTTTTAATAGCACATTTGAAAACTGATGCAATTCTTCTAAGTACATGCAATGTTTACAGATAAGCAGTTGTCTCTCATAGACTGAGACTAACAAACTTAACAAGCTGGTTAACTGTACAGTAAGGCCAATTAAAAACAGGTAGTATACAAATCTAAAAAACAACATTTCAAAGGAACTTTGTTGTCTAAATCTCAGGACACCTCTTAAAAATGGTATAGATTAAGCACACACTGTCCCACCAGCTAGTACCTGCCCAGTGGTTGACCGAGCCAATAGGGTCTCCTTCAGTGCCTGGTTCAGACTCTGAATGCAAGACAGTTCACTTGTGACTTCATCTGTTGGCCTGGGCAAAAAGTCAGGTTGTTCCTCCTTGTCACTTTCCACCAGGCAAGACTGGCAAGGTTCACTCAGGATAGCTTCAAATTTCTTCATGAATTTAAAGAGGGTTCTGTCCCCAGGTATCAAGAAGGGCAAAATGGATTTGAAAGTTAGGACATATGTGTACACACATATGCATGTGGACATATGTACATATATAATACACACATAGACAATATGACAGATATTTACTGCTTTTTCTTTTTTCTTTTCTTTTTTTTACAACTGAAACTGAAAGAATGGTGGAGTTGCTTTCTCATGATAAATAGCTAGTAGGCAGCAGAAAAACAGCCCCTCTAGGCCACACAGTGTATTTTGTCCCAAGATGTACTTTTTCTTTTCATTTTTTGCCAATCACGGGGCTTCAACTCAGGACCTGTGTATGGTCCATAAACCTCTTTGTGCTCAAGGCTATAGCACTCTACCTCCAACCATAGCGCCACTTCTGGCTTATTCTTAGTGAACTTTTCTGTCTGGGCTGGCTTTGAACCACAATCCTCAGATCTCAGCTTCCTGAGTAGCTAGGATTACAGGCGTGAGCCAACGGTGCCCAGCTTACACTCATTCTTTCCTCAGGGAAATTTTGCTCTACCTAGTAGTAGGTGGTGTTTTAGGGTAACAACATCAAAACAATTTAGTTGCTTTTGTAGAAGGTCAAGGTATTTGTATTAGATAGATTAATAATGTAGTCCTTTTGCCTACCAAATAGAATTTTAAGTTTTGGTGTGTTTGGCTTTAAAAACATGAATTACCTATGTGTCTTTTCCACCGATTGTTTAATAGACCAGAAGTTGACATCATTCCACTTCGATATCTTAACAAACTCCTGAAAAATAAACAAAGCCCAAAAGATGGCCTTTTAAAGCTAATGTCATTCTGTTGTTTCTTAAGATTGTCTGTTAGCCATAGACCTGAGAGCCCATTCCATCCCAAACACAGGACTATGTGTTGAGGAACAAGTACAAGAGGAAGCATGAATTTGTCTTAAAGAAATCCTAGAGTGCTACCACAATCCTTAGTGTATCTGATATGCACCCCAGCTTAGAAAGCAATCAGTCATGTCTCTCACACCAGGACTGGGTCCATAACAATACTTTTCACTGAATAGGAAAAGAAAGGCCCTCCTTCCTATCACCCCAATCAATGGTTCAGGGACCCAAACAAAACACACTTCTGAGGTGGATGAAAAAAAGTGTGGGCAAGACCAGGTGAATATCAACAGATGGCTGTGGCAATCTTCCAAGGAACTTCATAGGAACCACTCCACTGACACCTTATATGCTTGGTCAGTTCACCAACAGGAAGAAACATGACCAAATGTAAATCTTGTCATCCTACCTGACTGTTGAAATACTTGCTTCTATGCCCTTTACCCCTGCCTCACTATTAAACAGACAGAAAAATAGATCTAGAGACAAAGAATTTGCTGATTATGTTCTCCAAGGGTGATCGTGACAGCTGTTCCATCTTACTTTAAGTTCTTTTTCTAGGGGGGAACGAAGTTCCACAATTTTGTCCTGGACTCGGTCAAAGAATTGCTTGTAATAATGGTACAAATTCCATAGAACACTGCAAAGTGAATCTGGAAGAAATGAAAAGGAAACAAAACACCACACTTGCTGCATGTACCACCTGCGGACTTCACACTTCAGTGATGAACCTTCCTCATTTCTGTATACAATGAGATTCCAACACATTTTTCACAGGCAGATATTTAGGGAACTTCTCTTAGCAGTTCCTAGAGATGCAGATTGTTAACACTATTCTGTTTATTTTGTCTTGTATTTTTTTTCTTGCTTTTCTATTATCTTAGATCATATCTGATATGAGTTCTACTAAAAATCACTACTTTCAAACTTTCTAAGGCCTGTAAAATCAACAGACCCGAATCCATTTCAAGGGAGGTATGCTGGGTGCTGGTGGCTCATGGCTGCAATCCTAGCTATTCAGGAGGCTGAAATTTGAGGATCTCCATTTAAAGTCAGCCCAGGCAGAAAGTCTGTGAGACTCATCTCCAATTTACCACCATTAAACCAGAAGTGGAGCTGTGGCTCAAAGTGGTAGAGTGCTAGCCTTGATCAAAAAAAGCTCAGAGATAGCACCCAGACTGAGTTCAAGCCCCACAACTGACCAAACTAATAAAATGTTGTCTATTAAAAGGTTTACCTCAAATTGTTCATTAATGCACAATCTACACTCATTTTATGCTTAAAATTTTATCCCAAACCTGATATATTCAGGGTTGGTAACTAACTAAAGCAGTTTATATGCAGTTTCTATATGGCATGATCTAAGAACATAAATGACCTGGATCAAACAGTAGCTTTTGCAGGAAATATACAATATCTAGGTAGATGTGCTACCTTGCCATACCAGTTCTGGGAGCTTCATTTGGCAACTTTTTTCACTAGATCTGTGCTAATTTACTTTGAATATTCTTTTCTACATCTAACATGGATAACACTGTTAAAGATGACACAGTGTCCAGATTTTAAGCCTGTAACAATGTATCTGGCTCCTGTGGAGAATTCAAAACCTAATGTATTTGAACAGTTCAAAGGAAAAGGAAAGAAAAAAATCCTCACCTTTTCCTTCAACTTGTGGCATCAGCAAGACATGACAATGGAACACCAGTAACATCTGAAGTCGCACGTGGAATTCACCCAGTGAGGATCCTTCAATAAATGCTTGCAGTGTATTAACCAACAACATTAGAGTCATCTGCTTGTCATCTGTAGAGATCAAAATAAAAGGCTAAGTGTCTTCAACCATCAGGTCCTATCCTTAATATACACCAGGGGATGGGATGGCCTTTAGGTAGAGATCACAACTAAAGTGAAGCTTTAAAGCAAGGATCACAGCTAATGGTGACTAACTTATAAGTATCAGCTCTGTACAAGGTATGTGTTAAAGGCACCAACAAATTGTGAAAGGTACTAGGGCTTGAACTCAGAGCCTGGATGCAATTCCTTATTTTTTTTGTCCTCAAGGCTGCTCCACTTATGCCTTTTTGATGGTTAATTGGAGATAAGAGTCTCATGGACTGTCCTGCCTGGAGTGGCTTTGAGCTATGATCCTCTGATTTCAACATCTTAAGTAGCTAGGATTATAGGCCTGAGCCACTTGTACCAGCTGAGCAACACTTTTAACTCAAGCATGTTAACTACCTATATCAAGGCAATCTTTATTTTGATAATCTCATGGACACAGAAGAACAAAACTTCCTATGATTGGTTCTCTAGACAAGTCACGTGCATTACCTTCCTGCTCCTCTATTCGTTCCTGCATGTGCTTCTCAAGCATCTGATAAATGGAGAACCAATGCTTTGTGGATTTCTCAGTATGGCGCTTCATAGTATTGTCCAAACTCATAGACCAGCAACTGAAAACAAAAATGAAGAGGTCATAGATACATTAAGACAAAGACTCACATTAAATACTGAATAGCCCCACAAATGGAAAAAGAATGGCTGCTCAGTCTGTTACTTTTAAATGCATGGCTTGTATTAATAGCATTTCAATGCCCTGCTTTAAACTCTGGGCTAAAAAGCATATAGTGTAACTGTGATATTAGATAAGCCCAGAGAATCTCAAATGAGTTACTTACTTCAGCTCCAGCTTACGCCACCGAATAATCATCTGGCTGATTAAATCCAGATGCTTCCGCAAAGACAAAGTACGACTTGCATTCTCCTCCCAATCCTATAAAAACATTACTAAGGGCATTATTCAACTCCTTAATTACTTCCTCCCTTCCCCAGTAACATCTAGGTCTTTGAGAGAAGATTACTAGGACTTTTAGCATATTTTACCTTTAGCAATAAGTTTACATCCTACATTATCTGGCTTTAAGTTCTTTCTGGCCATATGACATAGTCCAGTAGAGCTAATATTAGAGGTAGACAAAAGTACAGGGTGTTTTTAGATTGGGGCCTAAAATCATGCCTTTAGCTATCCCTGAAGTCATGTGGCCACCTTCTGTCAAACAAAGAGGCAGGAAGCAGCCACCTCCAAGGTTGAATAGGGATTGTGGAAGATCAAAGTCAGTCAGTGGAAGGTCTGCTGGGATGTGGATACCATGTCCTATCCTCAAAATGAGATGACTTGGCTTATCTCGATCCTAGGGTCAGTAGTTTAACTTGCATTGGTCTCACCAACAGAAGAAAAACAAGAATGTTTAAATTCCCCAAATCAAACTATAATTTACTACAAAATAAAATAAGGAAAAGACGGAATAATCTTACCTGTGCCTTTGCCAGAAGGATCTCTAAGCCATTCAGGAGCTTTGAGATAGGACTGGAGAGCGGGAAACTACGAATTCTGTCCATTACAACCAGTAGCTACCAGAAAGAAAAAAAAAGGGGGGATTATTTTTAGCAAAAAAATCGCTGACTCAAAGTTACAAGGGTATTAAAGAAGGTCCCAATGTTACTCTCTCCTTTGAAAGTGTCACTAAAAACTATTTAAAAGCTTGGTGATAGTGGCTCACCCTTGTGATCCTACTTACTAAGAAGGCTAAGATCTGGAAGACTGTGATTTGATAAGGAATATCTGAGAGACTCCATCTCCAATGAGCCGAAAATTGCTGAGCTAGAAGCATGGCTCAAGTGGTACGAGTGCTACGCAAGCAAGCAAATCAAGTGCAAGACAGTGATTTCAAAACCCAGCATTAGTGTATGTGTAATAGTGCACCTGTGTTCAAATGCATATGCACATGGACACATATGCACATATATACACAAACTGGAAACAAATTCCCAGGATGGTGGGTCCTACTACATAAATACTTCCACAAAAGAACTCTACTGGAAAATACGAACTCAAAACTGTCGATAAACTATCAAAATAGTTCATAAACTGTTTATGAATAAACATTTTTGTAATTTGGCACCTAAAAGGCATTAAAAAATATAAAATTAGGTGAAGACCAGAGAAATGTTGAAATTGAAACTGTCAATACTAAATAACCAAGGTCTGTTTCTAGAGCATTTAAGAAAATCATGGGGCCTTTAATATTAGGACTATGTGTATGAATAAACAGAAAAATTAGCAACATGGTAATATGGTAACTCTTAACAAATAACATTAATGGAGCCGGGCGCTGGTGGCTCACGCCTGTAATCCTAGCTACTCAGGAAGCTGAGATCTGAGGATCGCGGTTCAAAGCCTGCCCGGGCAGGAGAGACCGTGAGACTCCTATCTCCAATAAACCACCAGAAAACCGGAAGTGGCGCTGTAGCTCAAGTGGTAGAGCGCTCGCCTTGAGCTGAAGAGCTGAGGGACAGTGCCCAGGCCCAGAGTTCAAGCCCCACGGCCAACAAAACAAAATAAAACATCAATGGAATTCCTAAATATTACTTATATAGGAGCAATGCAAACAGGTAGGTTCATCCTGAAGTTGGCTTGGAGTATCTCTTTTGTAATCCTTTGTTTCTATGTATGAATAAATGCACAAGTCAATGTCACTGGACATAGTGTGAAGTGCAGAACTCTAACTGGCTGCCCTACCTGCTCAAGTACCGGGTGCTCCGGCCAATCCTGTAGCAAATGACTGACAGCCTCTGAGAAGCCTTGAAGCACAGGTTGACACTGCCTTGCCTCTGCCACATTGGGGTGCTGGTAGAAATCATAGGGTCCATCAGTCTTCACTGTAAGGTCTGAAATTGCTTCTCCAAATAGGGTGTTATAGGAGAGGGTACAGGCCAAAAGTTGGCTCCCTAAGAGGTTATCATTCAGTTCAACTCCTGTAAAATTAACAAGATCAAGTTGGTGAATTCAGGGAATTTTCCAACTTACAAAGATTTCAGAACAATGAATAAATTGGAACTAATAAAGAAGCTATTTCAGTTATTCTTCCCCAAAGTAATACTGATATAGAAACCAATGACTCTTTAAAAAAAAAAAAAAGAAACCAATGACTCTAATACCATAATGACCCTATATTCTAGGATGGAAGTAGCTTAATTCAGGTATGTCTCTGCCGTTGCCTTGTTTTTTTTGGTCTTTTGTAGCTTCCCCCCCCCCCTCCCAGAGCTGAGGACCAAACCTGGGGCCTTGCACGGGCCGGGCAGGCGCCCTTCCGCTGGGCTAAACCCCCAGCCCCTCAGGTATGTCTGTGTATAAGCAACAAACACAGGATGGGCACTGGATTCTTTTTGGTTGTTATTGGTTGTGGGGCTTGAACTCAGGGCCCAACACTGTCTTAAACTTTTTTTGATCAAAGCTAGCACTCTACCACTTTAAGCCACAGTGCCACTTCTGGTTTTCTGGTGGTTAACTGGAGATAAGAGTCTCAAGGCCTTTCCTGCCTGGACTGGACTTGAACTGCAATCCTTAGATCTCAGCCTCCTGAGTAGCTAGGATTACAGGTATAAGCCATTGCCTGGCAGAACACTGGATTTGATGCATTCAAATTACTGGCTTTTTTAATTGCTATGAACAAACAAAAAGGAAACTTAAAGCTCTTTCCTACTATTATAGGTTAATGCATATTATAGGTTAAGCCATACGGGAAACTTTATCATTAGTAAACAGATTCTGTGAGATTAATTTCTTTTCTTTTTTTTGTTAGTTGTAGGGCTTGAACTCTGGGACTGGGCACTATCCCCAAGATCTTCAGCTCAAGGGGAGTGGCTCTACCACTTAAGCCACTGCCTACTTCTGGTTTTCTGGTGGTTAATTGGAGAACAGGGTCTTACAGACTTTCCTGCCAGGGCTGGCTCTGAACTGCGATCCTTCTGAGTAGCTAGGATTACAAGTGTGACCAACCGGCACCCAGTCTGTAACCTTAATTTCTAAGTCCCTAAGCTGCTCTCAAGAATACACTACATGTGTGTGCATGGGTGAGTGCCTGTGCATGTGCTAGTTCTGAGGCATGAATTCAGGACCTGAGCACTGTCACTGAGCTTTTTTGCTCAAGGCTAATGTTCTACCACTTGAGTCACACCTCCATTTCTAGCTGTTTTTAAAATAGATAAGGGTTTCACAGAGTTTCCTGCCTTGGCTGGTTTTTAAACCACAATCAAATTGCAGCATCGGTGCCTAGCAAAAATACGTTAATTTCAGGACTGGGACTATTGCTCAGGGGTAAAGTGCATTCCTACTATGTGTAAGGCACTGAGTTTGACCCCATTCCTCCATCACACACAAAATTACTTGAGTTTTT
The DNA here is from genome assembly GCF_000151885.1 of Dipodomys ordii. Lineage (NCBI taxonomy): Eukaryota > Metazoa > Chordata > Mammalia > Rodentia > Heteromyidae > Dipodomys > Dipodomys ordii. The sequence goes on along the minus strand of NW_012267248.1, from coordinate 16,429,987 downwards.
TTAGAAAAGCATATAGAAAGACAAGAATCATATAAGCCAAGTACTCAATAATAATGAAAATCTACCTTACTGTGGAATTTTAAATTTTAAAATGCATAAATTCATTAAGCTTAAACAAAGAAAAACACCAACATGTCAAGAAAGAATTAAGTGAACATAGGAATTCATTATTTTAATCATTCCAGAGTAGCAATCGGATCTTCTCATTTTGATTTCCTAAATATGTAACACAAATAAACTGCCATACCCATTAGAGGGTAGAAATGTGTCACAAGAGATGCTCCAGTCTGATAGCAAGACAGAAACAGGCTGAGATAGTGCTTTGCTTCATGTGGTGGTGCAGTCTGTTGGTACCACAGGGACCGAGCAAAGTTGAGGCACAACTGCTGGTGGATCAGCATCACCATCTGCATTGAACTCTGAGAGAGGAGAGCTAAGTCTGTGACTGCCTTCTCTTCTTGCCCAGCTGAGGTTCCTTTGTTCTCCTCTAATGTTGATTTTTCCAAAATATCTTCAAAGTCCTGTAGATAGAATCAGAACAGTAAGACTGTAAAAATCACAAGCGTGAGATATCAAAAAGATAAAGACAAACAAATTAAAGGACGATAAAGACATGCAGAGAAAACATGACATTGAAAGAATTTCAATCCAAGAAAATATTCCTACCACTACCCTACCTTTTCATGTAGTGGGAAACATTTTCTGAACTCCTGTTCCTCCTCTTCCTCCTCACTCAAAGTTGCGTGAGAGCTCCTCCGGAATCGGTATAAGCTGGTTTCCTGCTCTGCCTTCTCTTGAGCTATGCGTTCTTGCTCATCCCACTCATTGATGATCTCCTAAAAAGTCACATAGCAGAAGGATTTGGCTGACACAATAAAAACACAGTACCAGGGGCTGGGAAGGTGGCTAAGTGGTAGAGTGCTTGCCTTGCATGCATGAGGCCCTAGGTTCGAATCCTCAGCACCACATAAGCAAAAAGAAAAAAGCCAGAAGTGGCGCTATGGCTCAAGTGGACCAGCCCCCCCAAAAAACAAGAGCCAATTATCTAAGGAATAAAATCTTAGGCAATGGAGAGCAAATAAGCTTTATTTCAAACTGTGTTTCTTCAGTAAACATAGATATCGAATCCCTTGCTGTGTTGCTAAAATTTCAAAGCTCTAAAATGTTGCTATGTTAATGAGACTTCCTTGTCATAAGCAAGTCCTTTTTTTTTTTTTGGTCAGTTGTGGGGCTTGAACTCTGGGCCTGGGCGTCATCCCTCAGCTCTTCAGCTCAAGGCAAGTGCTCTACCACTGAGCCACAGCTCCACTTTCGGTTTTCTAAGTGGTTTCTTGGAGATAAGAGTCTCATAGTTTCCTATCTGGACTGGCTTTGAACTGCTGCCTGGCTTTGAACTCAGATCTCAGCCTCCTTAGTAGCAAGGATTACAGGTGCGAGCCATTGATGCCTGGCTTGAAGTTAAGTGTTTTTATACAGGGCAACTGTAAGGGTTTGTAATCCATACTGTACTTGGCAGATAACGCCAAGAGCTGACTACAGAATCTGGAAAGAAAAATCTGGATAGAGACTAATTGGTTTCCAGGAAAAAAATTTGTACAAAGATGTCAGGTTCTTAAATCAGGAAAAAATATAAATGAGGACTCTAGTATTGCTCAGGGTTGAGGAAATAAGGACTTACCAACAAAGAAAGTAGTTTATATTTTTTTGTTTTTAAAGACATCAATTTTGATTTCTAGAACTTGTAATCAAAGATAAAGGATTGTTTAGTACTATTTTTGTTCCAAAATACGGAAAAATTATATATAATCAATGATAAGAAATAACATATATACAGAGAGTGAAAAGTTAATCAGTCATCACGCATATAAAGAATACACAATAGCCGGGCACTGGTGGCTCACGCCTGTAATCCTAGCTACCCAGGAGGCTGAGATCTGAGGATCGCGGTTCAAAGCCAGCCCGGGCAGGAGAGACCGTGAGACTCCTATCTCCAATAAACCACCAGAAAACCGGAAGTGG
>NW_012267248.1:16410088-16427868 GCF_000151885.1 Dipodomys ordii | reverse complement strand
AAAAAAAAAAAAAAAGAATACACAATAAAGGGGAAGGGAGATAATTTAAGTTGGTTGCTCAGTTTTAAAAACAAGCCAGGAACTGGTAGCTCATGCCACCCAGCTGTAATCCTAGCTGCTCAGGAAGCTGAGATCTGAGCATCGCAGTACAAAGCCAGCCTAGGCAGTGAGCTTCTTCTCCAATAAACTACTCAGAAAAAACCAGAAGTGGTGCTGTGGCTCAAGTGGTAAATCATTAGCATTAAGCTAGAAGCAGCTCAGGAACAGCACCAAGGCCCTAAGTTTAAGATTCTGGACTGGCACTAAAAAAAATAAATGCGTAAATAAATAGCAAGTTATAAAGCAGAGTGGATTTTATTAATGTTGTGCTATACTTTTATTTTTTGGGTCTGCTGTGGTTCTTGAACTCTGTCTGGCCTAGGCTCCCTGAGTTCTTCAGTTCAAGGCAAGCACCCTACTACTTGAGCAACAGTGCCACTTCCGGTTTTCTGGTGGTTAATTGGAGGTAAGAGTCTCACAAACTTTCCTGCCTGGGCTGGCTTTGAATTGAGATTCTCAGCAGATCAGCCTCCTGAGTAGCTAGGATTACAGGTGTGAGCCACTAGTGCCTGGTGTGCTATACATTTTGTAGTGCTCTAGTATTTAAAGACACACACACACACACACCTATCAGTACCCACAGAGTTGACCTCAACCATTACCACTCTTCCACCTCCATCTTTCCAGCATTAGCACTAGGGTCTTACATGAGCTTGCCAAGCACTCTACTCCTCAGTTAACATCCTCAACCTTTCTTTTTTATATTGAGACAGAGCCTTTCTTATTAAGTTGTCTAGACTAGTTTTGAGCTTACTAGTCAAGGCTGGCTTCCAGCTTAGGATCATCCTGCCTCAGCATCCCAAGTAGAGGAATTACAGGCACATACTACCTATTGTCCAGCAATCATCACCACTCGGAGTTGTTAAATTGTGAGTTACTATGCTAATATCTATGAGTACACACACACACACACACACACACACACAGAGCTGTTGCTACTAATGGAAGTATGTAAATGAAATTTTGTACCTACTACCTAAAAATATTTAGTGTCATAGGTTTACATCTATATCTGGTTTTAGATAGGATTATTTAAATATATGATTTAAATAAATAGGATGATTTAAAAGTCTTGCTTCTATCTATCTTAGTTATCTACAGTGGTAATGCTATCTTGTTTTCTTTTTTGCCCTTATTAACTTTGGTTAAGCTATTTTTTTTAATATTAAAAGAATGATAGAATCACTTAATAATTTTTTCTTTTTTGGTCGGTTGTGGGGCTTGAACTCTGGGCTTGGGCGTGGTCCTTGTGCGCTTCAGCTCAGGGTGAGCACTCTATTGCTTGAGCCACAGTGCCACTTCTGGTTTTCTAGTGGTTTATTGGAGCTAAGAGTCTCATGGCCTTTCCTGCCCAGGCTGGCTTGGAACCATGATCCTCAGATCTCAGCCTCCTGAGGAGCTAGGATTACGGTCGTGAGCCCCTAGCACCTGGCGCACTTACAAAAATTTCTGTAAACAAAATGAAAATTAACCATAAACAGAGAGATATACGTGCAGTGAGGCCCTCAAAATAAAGGGCTCATCTCAGTAAGGGTTCCCAGGGCCACTCAGGAAGAAAGGCAAGCAGGCATCCTAGGGAGGGCTTACCTGACACACGTGTCTGAAGAGCTGCAGGGCCCTCTGGTTCAGCTCTCCCTTGTATAGCACATGGGAGCGCAGATACAGGAGGGCATTCATCAGTAACTGTTCCCGAGTGGGATAAGGTTGCTGGCCCTTGTCCTCCTGCTCTTTTCCTCCCCAACACTTGATAGTCAGCTTCCTAAGGCCTCGCAGGACCTCCTCTGACTTTACTGAGCACAAAGCATCAGCATGAGCATAGTAGGTGGGGAACGTGGGGTTCACAGATGGGAAAGCCAGCACGGCCATGGCCAGAGTCCCCAGCCTATTTGCACAGATCAAACTGCTATGGAGGGAGGAATAGACCTCAGATGCCACCAGCCTCATGCCATGCTGTAACTGCAAGATGGCTGCCTGCAGCGGGGCTATGGTGTCTGGATATAGGGCATACTCCTCCACTAGCCGCTTCCTGAAATGGTGATGTGACTGTTGCCAGGAAGCCTCCTCTTTCAGAAGGTTCTGGATGACCTGGGCAGACCGTGGCCTATCTGTGCAGAGGGACTGCAGAAGCCTTGTAAGCAAATCCTGAACGGCAGCAACCTTGGCAACGCTGGTGACATAGAGGTGTATCTCCTGTACAAGGGACTCATAGGTAGGAAGCTGAGGTCTGAAAGCTTGTTTTTTTGATAAGCTGTGGATTAAATTCTCCAGCTGACTGATCCTTTGGCGAAGTAACCTGAAGGTAAAATACAATATACCAATTCTGTCAGAAGAGCAGCAAATTTCAATTGGACTATGCAAAGTGGAAGACACACTAACTGCTTAGGAATACTTGAGGATAATCCTGACAGTAACAATAAAACTGAAACACCTATAAAGCATTTACTAGGTGTTTCTTTAGATGCACACATCATTGGTACCCCCTCACAACTCATGACAAAGGCATCTTTCTTTGCTGAAATGGACAGAGGCTTAATGATACTGAGTGATCTCTACTTCCACAGCTAAAGGTCTGGACTGGACTAGAGACACAAGAACCTGTTATACCTAAGGCAATAGATACACATACAGCCAAAAATAGCAGAGAAATAAATAAAGTGTACACGACTACATTCCGCTTTGTCCTTGTTGAGAAATTCTGGTTTCAATCATTTTGGCCTCATGGGAACCCATCCTTGAAATTCTTTCTTCTTTTAGAATGTTTTTAATGACTAGAAATGAACAATCTAATAGATAATGTAGTTCAGTGATACACATTATCACCTCACTAATACATAACTATACCACAAAAGTAGTATATATTGACATTTAAATATTTCTATAGGTTCAGATCAAATGAATCCATTATGTGGTATAATATATAAAGGTCAATCTCTAAATGTCTCTTTAAAGAGTCAAGCTGTGTGCCAGTGAGGGTGAGGTCTAAAGATTGTTGTTTGAAGTACATTGAGATTTTTATTGTGAATTATTTCAAATAGCTGAGAGTGGAGCTGTGGCTCAAGTGGTAGAGTGCTAGCCTTGAACCAAAAAGCTCAGAGACAGCACAACACCCCCCACACAATAAAAATAACAACGCCCAATGAAAATAGTAAAAATGTTGCCTTACCTGGTATGAGGATGAGAGTAATTGACAATGGCATCATCTTCCAGGTCCATTCCAGTTTGTAGCTGGGATGCCAGGTTCCGGATCTTCCACTCACATTGCAGCTGGAATAACTAAGGGAAAAGAAGAAAATAATGCCCTGTGCTACAGTATTGTGTTCAGTTAACTATGCACATGAGGACAGTTCCCTTGGGTTGGATACACAACAAGAAGCAGGGAATACAACTTTCTGAATAACTCAAAGACAGAGAGCTCTGCTCCATCAACCTAGACCACTCACCTCAGAGCCATAAGATAAAAGGAGCTGTCCTACTTACACCACCAACTTTTTGGGCGTCTCTCTATAGCAGTTTAGCCTTCACCCCCAATCAATGCTGGGTTCCTTTTTGAGATAACAGCACATAGATCACTATCTTACCATACAGTTATTGAGTTTGATCAGAGTTTCAAATAGTAAAAGAATACCACATAATGGATTAATTTGATTTCTGAACCTATAGAAATATTTAAAGATTATAATATATAAAGATTGTAATAAAGATATTAAAGCATTTAAAGAAGCTATCCAAATCCAAATATCCAAAATTTAGTTCAGTCAGAGATTCTAAGGCAAGAGTGCACAGGACTATATCCAGCTTTGTCCTTATTGAGTAGTTCTGGTTTCAATCATTTTGACCTCATGGGAACTCATCCTTGAAATTCCTTATCCTTTTAGAATGTTTTTAGTAAGTAGAAATGAAGAATCTAATAGATAATGTAGTTCAGAGATGTACATCATCACTAATATATTACAAAGGTCAATCTCTAAATGTCTCTTTAAAAAGAGACATACAAAAAAGTACTATGAGACATTTTCTGATAGTACTTCATCTCACTACTCTATCTGCTCTCTGTAGAACCTAGTCAGAGGAATTCTCAAGAAGGAAAATGTAGTTTCTCTAAACACACTCATAGGAAATTCCAAAACAGCTTATGCAGAATTATCCCTTTGAAGACAGGCACTAGTAGATGATGCCTGTAATCCTTGCTACTGGGGAAGCAGAGATTAGGAGGATTACAGTTCAAGTTCAGCCTAGGCAAAAAGTTTGTGAGATCTCCATCTCAACAATAACTGGGTGTGGTGGCATGTGCCTGTTATTCCAGCCATGTATAAGGCTGAGACTAGAAGACTACAGTTCCAAGCCAGCCTCAACAAAAAGTCCAGTCTCCAAAAAGGACTAGATACAGGGATATGACTTGTCATCCTAGCTAAAGCAGGGGGAAGACCAAAGTCCAGGCAGAACCAGTAAAGAAGTGATGCTCTATCTAAAAAATAACCAGAACAAAAAAGGGTGGAGATATGCCTTAAGCAGTTAGAATGCTTACAAAACAAGCACAGAAGTCCTAAGTTCAAATAAGTTACTCTTGTGAGGATCTGAGAAGATGAGAAAGAGACATAGCAAATATAGTGAGGAAAAGAGCTCAGATTTCTAACTTTTGCCTCTACCATACCTCTTCCTTGGCATACTTGAGCTTGTATTCCCTCTTCACTGCAGGATCGAAGCGTGCTTGGGGAAGCCAAGTCTGGATCTGGATCAAGCCAAGGCTCACCCAGATGCTCCCACGTTGGGCTGGCTCAGGCAGGTTCTTATTTTCCCCTTCTCCAAATACGTGGTGTAGGGAGGTAAGCAAGAGACACAGAAGTTCCTTGGGCAATGCTTCCTGATCAGACATGTTCCGAAGACTCTGACCTACATGCTGGAAAGCCTTGCTGTCCTCAAGTAACTGCTCACAATTCTGCATGTACTCCTGCTGCTGTGGCTCTGGTAACAGGTCTACTAGGCCTGCCAGGTGCTGGCATAGCACTAGTCTCTGGAGCTGGCAATCTGTGTGCCTGTGTGGACAAATAAGGAAGCATTTAAGGACTCAAAGCCTATCAACAACCCTTTTAATACACTACTGTTCTTTTAGTAATAACCACAGATTGCAGTCTTCTCTCTCTTCCTTTGTAAAACTGGTTTGAGTCAGGGCTTCACAGGGAGGTGTTTTTCACATGAACAACACCTCTAGTCCAGCATTATCTTCTTGATCACAGTATGAAATAGAAAGAGGAACCAGCAGCTAGCTCATGGTAGCTCTCTCATGGACTCCAAATATGCTGTCCATGAAAAGAAAATCCCTACCTTCACCCACCAGAACCAGATACAACTACCTTAAGCAAGTTCTGAGTCCATGCTGCATGCTTTGGAAAACAGAGAAAAGATTCTCACATTCTGCTCTAGGAGAACGAAGTACCTGAACTCTGCTATGCAAGGAACAGCCATGTTGGTCCAAAGCAACGAGCAAATGTCTCGGAGCTGCTGGGCTCTCTCAACCCACTCCCCGAGGGTGACGTGTGAAGAGGTCAGGATGGGGAGGCCGCTCACATCCCAGGTGCTTGCTCTGCAGCTGCTGGTCAACACATCAAAGCAGCACTTGGAGAATACAGCTCTACAAAGAATTCCAGGGCCCTGATTTAAAGAGAAGAACCAAGTGATTTTTAAAAATTAACTGAAATGATTTCAACAGGCAACAATGAGGCATGCTTTGCTCAGAATGGGTGGAAATTTGTTGAAAATGGGACCAGAAAAGCAGAAAGGGCCAGGTGACAGTAGGCCATTTTGCTCCGTGCTGGTGGCTCACACCTATAATCCCAGCTACTCAGAGGCTGACATCTGAAGATAATGGTTCAAAGGCAGCCTAGGCAGGGAAGTATGTAAAACTCTTATCTCCAATAAACAACTCAGAAAACTGGAAGTGGAGGTGTGGCTCAAGTGGTAGAGCATTAGCCTTAAGCTGAAGAGCTGAGGAACAGTGCCCAGGCCCTTAGTTCAAGCCCTATGAGAGACAAAAAAACAAAACAACAACAACAACAAAAAAAAAAAGCAACAAAAAAACCCCTCCATTCTCAAGGAAAAGAGGCACAATGGATGCTTTAGTGATTACATGAGCAACCCCCACCAAGTGGGAATCAGGGAATCCTATTTTCATAGTAGGTTGAGGGTAAGAACTGAAAAAGGGAAAGGAACTAGATGACAAATGTGACATGACCAAGCTTGTTCTCCTTCGACTGTTATTCTGTTGCACATAATAGCTGCCCATGTTGAACAAGGCAAAGCACAAGAGCTTATTCTTGCCTGTAATCTTAACTACACGGGATTCTGGAGATCAGAAAGATCATGTTTAAGGCCAGCCTGGCAAAACTCTGGCAAGATACCATCTCAACCAATAACAAAAGTTGGGTATGATGGAATGTGACTTTAACACCAGGTATGTACAAAGTGTAAACAGAAGGATCATGGTCCAAGCTGCCAGATAATAACTTAATAAGATCCCACTTTTAAGAAACTAAGCTCATATCTATAATCCTAGGTATTCTGGAGGCTGAGAGCTGAGGATTGAGGTTGGGAACCAACCCTGGCAGGCAAATGAATGAGATTCTACTCTCTAGTAAAAAGCCTGAAGCTGAGGTGTGACTCTAGTGGCAGAGAACTGGCCTTGAGCAAGAGTCCAGTAAGACAACACACACACCCCTAAAGCAAAATTAGCTGGGTATATAGCTCCATTAGCAGAGAGGGGGCCTTTCCAAGCAAGCATAGGACTTAAATTCAATCTCTAATAACTGTTCCCTCCAAAAGAAGCCGCTGTTCTCAGTTAATAAAACACATGTATACGGGTATATACTATATACTTATAGTAGACACTATAAATCTACTTATACTACTTATATATGTACGATGTGTGTATGAATATAATACATAATATATGTGTATATATAAACATGCATGCACTTTAAAAGGTAAATTCGAATTCTAGAAACTCACCTACAGAAATATTCTAAACAAATACTAATAGGACAGTATATGGCGCTTTGCTTATTACTAAAAGAAAAGGCAAGAAACTTCAACATTTACCAAGAAAGTGATTAGATACATTAAGAATAACAAAGGAGTAATTAAAAAGAAAACCAGCTATATCCCAGAATAGTAGTACATGTCTTTGATTCTACTATTCAGGATATTGTGGATAGCAAGTTTGAGGCCAGCTTGAATTAAATAGTAAGACCTGCGTCTGCAAAAACAAAACTAACAACAACGACAACAAAAAAAAAAGAGCTAGAATAATACTTACACATTTTCACAAATTTTTTCTTGTCTGTCTTGGGCTTGATCTCAGGGCCTGGGTGCTGTCCCTAAGCTTTTTTGTTAAAGACTAGTGCTCTACCACTTTGAGCCACTCCATCACTTCCAGTTTTCTGGTGGTTAATTGGAAATAAGATTCTCACAGACTTTACTGCTTCTTTTTTTTATGGCTTTGAACCATGATCCTCAGATCTCAGCCTCCTGAATACCTAGGATTATGGCAGTGAGCCACTGGCACCTCACACAAATAAGACTTTTAATGGATACCCATATAAATAAGGATTCCCAGGTATTTTTTTTTTCCTTTGTTCCAGTCCCAAGGCTTTATCTCAGGGTATGGATGCTGTCCCTGAGCTTTTGCGTTCAAGGTCAGTGCTCTACTTGAGCCACAACTCCTACTTCCAGCATAGAGATAAGAGTCTCACCATTCTTCCTGCCAGGCTGGCTTTGAACTGCAATTCTCATAATTCAGCCTCTAAAAGCAGCTATGATTATAGATGTGAGCCATCAGTATACGACCAGAGCAGTTACTTCTAATAAAATATGTATTATTTCAGTAGTTGGAATACTTTATACCTAGGACTCGAGGGTCCTACCATTCAAGTAGTCCAGGCTAAACTCAAACTCATGATCAAACCTCCAGCCTCAGGTCTCCAAGTACCACGTATGGCGAAAACTGAGGCCCTTTCTGTAAGAAAGTTTTGTGATTCCTGCCCCCAGCCCCACCTCCCCGCAAGTTAGACAAATCCTTTATGCTAAGCACCTTTATTTTGAAGTATGCTTTATAATACCACACAAACAGTTATTTATGCAACATTTGAGTCTAGAACTATTTACTCCTGAAGGTAACGGGAATATTTTACCCAGTATTATGAAGTACTTTTTAAATTTTGATGTCAACAAACCTTTAATGTGGTGTCCAAAAATGAGTTGGGCATTTCCTTCTGCTGAATATAGAACAGGGGGTTCCATGTTAGCCAGTACTCTGGATTTGTGGTCACAGTACTATTCCAGAAAGACTTGAATGTGGAATTCAATAACTCAGACCACAAACAAGTAACTTCTTCAGTGGACATCTATAATAAAGGAGTAATTAGACAAAGGAATGTTTTAGAAAACACACATTTTCAAGTCTATCTTCTAAAATTTATCTTAAACATGTTTATAACCTTAATTTTTCTGATTCTTTGCTACCACAGTCATAGCATATCTGTTTATAATTAGAAATTGTGATTATATAAATTATCTCATCTTGAGATCTCTTGAGGGTTGCATGACAAAGTTTAGGTAAAGTAATTCACTCAACTGTTACACTGGTAAAAGAAATGAAATGATTGTACTAGTGAAATTATACTAACAAATATTTATCCCATAATATATTTCTAAACAAATGTTTAAAGACAAACTTTCATCCCACTTAACTGGAAATAACATGAGTTACTACATCTGTTGGTAAGAATTTTGCAAAACACTTGCAAAAGAATATCCAAAATTCTCAGTTACTTATAGCCAGGCTCAGGTGGCTCACACCTATAATCTTAGCTACGCAAGAGGCTGAGATCTGAGGATCGCGGTTCTGCCCAGGCAGAAAAATCTGTGAGACTCTTATTTCCAATAAACCACCAGAAAACCAGCCAGAAGTAGCTCAAGTGGTAGAGTGCTGGCCTTGAGCTGAAGAGCTTAGGGACAGTACCCAGGCCCAAGTTCAAGCCTGACAACTGACAAAAAAAATTAAAAAATAAAAAAATTATATAAGCTTGGGGTTTAAACATGAAACTATGAGTTGCTAAACAATGTTGAGCAACCATCCCTACCACAGAAAATTTAATCAACTCAGAGTGAAGTAGGGTGAATTCTGTTTTTTGTCTTTACCTTTGGATGATGCAGCAAAGACCAAAGGTCTTGAAGCTCTTGAGGTGAAACTGGTGTGTACTTAAGACAAAATGTGATATGATGATTTACCTCCTCAAATATTTGGGGTTGCTGATTTTGGTTAGACCTGTTCAAATAAGTAAATAAGGAAAGGAGATGTGAACTATCAATGAATAACTTATGGAATATCTATTTAAAAATGAACAGTTTAATTTTGATTATGCTTAATATACATATGACAGAAAAAATAAAACAGGCTCTCTTGGGAGATAGGTGGCAGCAAAAGGGAAGAAGGCTAAGTGAAGAGAGTGAATGAAAATAAGTATGGTCAAATTAGCTTCTCTGCATCTATAAAAGCTGAACAATGAAAACTTTTGAAATTATTTTAAAGGGAGGTGAAATGGGGGAAGAGTTATTGGGAACTGAGTGTGAGTTATGGGGGTTGTGGTTGATGTGTGTATATTATTTATATGGATGGATATGGGGAATGGGGTGTGAGTTATGGGAGGTATGGTTGATATGGATATATCATTTACATGGGTGGAAAGGTTACAATGAAACTTCCCTTATAAGATTGAGTATGCTAATTAAAAATACATAAAAATTATCAATTCTACTTGGAAAATCATATTAACTTTTAGGTGTAAATGTAAACCAAGCAAAGAATCTTAAAGATTTGGTTTGTCAAAGTGGCAAAGGATCTCAGCAAACATTCATTCTGTTTCTCAGCAACCATTCTTTCTCAAGACAAGTTAATGCTTTGCTTACATGTACAGGACATATAAATAGTCTAGTAAGATCTTTAGAGAGGGTAACTGAAAGAAGAGCTTACTTTCTCAGAAAAATCTGTGCCATAAAATCAGCTGTCACTTTGTACTGCCAAAGCACAGCCAGGTAGTCCATTGCAGGCCATAGCTGAACAGTCCTGGTGAGCTGGATTAAGGACATGAAATCTGGCTGTGGTGGGGAAGAAGCTTCACCACGACTTTTCTCCAGAAAACCAAGTGAAAGTCCTTTGGCTTTTAGTTTTAAACACTGCGTGTTTACAAGATTCAGCAATTCATCTTCAAGTCAGACCAAGAAGAAATGTTGCATTAGAGTACAGTACTCAAAAGTCCAGCATCAAGATTCCCACCTACTGGCAAGATGAGCTTAACCTAACTTAATAGGAATTAGGCCGCGCAACTTGAGCCTTGAATTTCTCATCCATTAAATGATCATGGTAATTTCTACACAATTCTAAAAAGGGAATAAAAGTTTAGCCCATTGACTAGCACTTATTTAATGGTATTTATATCCCTCCAAGAAAGGGTGAAAATTTGAATTAAAATGTTACCTAAGTTAACATCATTAAGAGTATTAGCTCTGTGGATCAATCCCCAAGCCCGCAGGAGACTTTTCTTTAATGTCCAGTCATAAACAATCACTTGGAGACGATTAATATCTTCTTGCCATCCACTCTCTGTAAGCACAGGCACCCACTCTCTGAGGGCAAGGGCTTGGTGAAGGACTTTCAGTTGTGAAAAACATTCCACCACCAGCTTGTCCTGAAACAAGGAGAGTCTACTAGATTTCTGAATTTTTAGCAGCGTAGATATGCTAGAGGAGAAATTTTGAAGCATTTTCTTCATACTTTTCCAAATACTCCTATCATTCTGTTGAGATTTTAAAATAATTATTAAAATAATAAAGCCTCAGCAGGCTCAGGAATAGGTACAATGTTAACTCTAACAAAAGAAGTAGTATTTATAAAGAGTTGAGCTTTGCAATAAATATGAGTACAGTTCAATGTCAAGGATATCTTTGGAAGAGCCCTGATTGTTTCGTTCATCATATGCTTCCAAGTGTACCTTAAAAGGAAATGGTCGTCCCAGGAATTTCTGTAACTTCTTTATACCAGTGAAGCCACCAGTTGGGCTACCTAGACAATTCTGAATATGATCTGAGACAGTTTGAATCTCTTTGTAATACCTATAAAAAAAGGACAGAAGTGAAGTAAGAATAGGGAGGAAATACTGAACAGTAAGAAATAATTTACATGTTATATATGTTAAGAGAATTAAGGAAAACAAGAAATGTTCTAATCCCACATTCTCTCTTACCTTTTAACACTGTAGGTTACATTTTTATTTTCTTTTCCTCCCCCAGTACTGGGGCTTGAACTCTGGGCCTGAGCACTGTCCCTAAGCTCCTTTCTCTCAAGACTAGCACTCTACCACTTGAGCCACAGCTCCACTTCCAGATTTTTGCTGGTCAACTGGAGGGAAGAGTCTCATGGACTTTCCTGCCCAGAATGGCTTCAAATTGTTATCCTCAGATCTCAGCTTTCTAAGAAGCTAGGATTATGGGCATGAGCTACCAGTGCTCGGCTATCGGTTATAATTTCAGTACCATTAATAGAAATCTTACTTGTTTTCATGATTCATCAGGAGTTGGGGCATTCGATGGATCAAATGTTTTAAAACCCAGTGCCAGTGAAGGGCAAGCAAAGCCAGACCTGGGGCATCCACTTTTACTGTATCAGCCACAGTCCAAAACCGGTCTCGCCACCGCACAGAACCTAAGATCTAAGAACAAAATAAAACATGACAGTTCACAGTATCTCAGTAAAAATGACTCAATATGTCAGGCAACATGGTGGATTTCTGTAATCTTAGCACTTGGAAGGCAGAGGAAAATGAGTCAAAAGTTTAAAACTAAGTTGGTTAATGAAAGACACCCAATATAGACTCCATATTCAAAAATAAATCAAATCACTGGGTTATATATAGTAAAGTGTACACAATAAAGTATATTGTCAAACATTTTCCAAAACAGAGTTCCACTTGTTCCATTTCCTCAAGGAACTGGCCAGTCACTACCTCCTCCTAACAATTCTTTTTTGTTGGTCATGGGGCTTGAATGTGGAGCCTGGGTGCTATCCCAGAGCTCTTTTGCTCAAGACTAGCACTCTACCACTTTGAGCCACAGAGCTCCTGGTTTACAGTGGTGAAGTCTCATGGACTTTCCTGCTTAGGGCTGGCTTTGAATCATGATCCTCAGATCTCAGCATCATGAGTAGCTAGGATTACAGGCATAAGCCATCAATACCTGGCTCCCACTAAAATTTTATTTTTTCTTTGGCCTCACTGCAGGTGTAATTTACATTCCATTCATGATGTGCCAAATCATTCAAGCTCTAATTAGGGGGCCTTAATGAATCTTCATGGCAACATCTATTCCAGTCTTGTCATTTTACAACAGTTGTCTTACTATGATTAGTTTATTTACTTTATACATATTTTATATAGTTCTTATCCCCACTTAGCTGGTAGTTACCAACAGGTATTCTATGAGGTCAAAATTGTTTTCGTAATAGCATGGTCTGTACTAAAGTGAAGTTAATGGTCTAAACTAAAGTGGAGTTAATAGTACCAAAAAGGAAACAATAAATTGACTGAATATTTGGTAAAAAGTATACTGAATGTCAATAAACAAATTCAGTCACTTGAAAAAAAGCATTATGGCCTTCAACATACTTTAAAATCATGCATATACTTTAACATTTAAGAAACTGTAAACACTTGGTTATACTATGTAACTTGGAAATAATGACAAAAATGGGTATATAAGGTCAGCACATGAACGATTTCTTGTACTGAGGCTTGAACTAGGGACCTGAATGCTCTCTTTACCTTTTGTTAGCTCAAAACTGTCATTCTACCATTTGAGCCACATCTCCACTCCTAGCTTTTTGCTGGCTAACTGGAGTTTCATAGACTTTTCTTCCTCAGACCTTAGCCTTTCTGAGTAGCTAGGATTACAGGTGTGAGCCACCAGTGTCCAAAAATATTTTTCATCAGAGATTGGTCGAATGTAGAACCCAGATAGAGAGTAAACTGTATTTACTGCCAGTGATAAAATATGAGTTCTTAACCAAATTCTAAATCTTTAAAAAAACTAAGAGTCTGACAACTTCTCAGTACTCAAAACTTTTTCAATGAATCAGTGGTCATTTTACACAAGTAATCAAGTTTGTGGAGGGCTACTGAAGAAGAGTACTCAATTATAGAAGTAGTTACTATTCCTTCGTTTTCCAACTTCTTTAGTGATGGGAAGCCAGTTTTTCTTTAGAAAGTTAAACCCAAATCACAGACAAGAGACTAAATTTAACACAGATATGAAAATCAAGCTTTCTTCACCCAAGGTAATAGTAAAGAGACTTTCAGAAATATAAAATTCATGTAAACAAATTATGTTTGCTACATATAAAAATTTATAAACATTTAAAATTATTTCCCAGTTCTAATTCCTCATATGGTAATTACTGATAGATATAACATAAGTGAATGTTCTCTATAGAATTTGATAACTTTTAGATTTATAGAAGGCTCTGAAGACCAAAAAGTTTAAGTCATACTGTACTATTTTATAAGATCTACAAGAACCACAAAAATAATCTCGACTCAAAACTTCATTTAACTACATTTGACAATGATATTATAAAAGGTTTTAATGAGTTAACCTGAATGTTCATCAACAGGTGAATTTAAAATTGTCATATTACTTAAAACGAATGAAATATAACTATAATAAACATATAAAATATATAGTTATATATATTCCACAATTCTACTTAAGAGAAAAATGAAACTTAACTATAATTAAAAAAAAAACCCATGTCAATGCTTACACAATTGGGAGTAGAAGCATCAGAGAGGAATGAAGAAAAGAAACATGAAGAAAGTTCAGGAAGACAGATATGCTCACTAACTTGATTATGGTTTCACAGTATATACATGTCAAAGAAATATATGCAGTTTATAAAAATTTACAAATTATAACTTCATAAAGCTTTAAGATATGTGGGTAGATACTGAAATTGTTAATAAAAGACTTCTACTAGAGCTAGTCTTTTCCCTAAGAATCTTTGTGTCCAGATAAATCTTGTTTAAAATAAAAACAGGTATATTGTCTCACCTTATTGAAATCAGCATCAGACAGCATCCCTTGAGGGGACTGTACCCAGAGCAGGATTAGTGCATCACAAAATTCAAAAAATGCAGCAAGATTGACCACAATTTCATGGGGTAGGCTGTGGTAGCTCTCTGGATCTTAGAGTTGACATAAAGAATATTCCAGAAGATTTAAATTAATCTCCAAGCATTTTCAAAATAAACTTCAAAGTACAGCTGATTTTATTCATGCATTTAAATACAAAAGCAAGTACACATAGTTTTGGATGAACAGTCAACAGAAAGAAACAAATGAAATGACTATTAAAAGAAGTTTCTGTAAAGATGAACTCTTTCATTTATTACATTTTGCAGTTTTGCTTTTTCCAAAATGCACAGCTGTCATTTAAATTCATAAAAAATTAAGGAAGGAAAAATGCTCTCTATAGTAACCAAGTGCATGTGAATATGTACTTTTTGAATCAATACACCTTTTTTGAGGAGGGAAAGGGAAGATTTGGGCTTGAACTCAGGCCCTATGCATTCTCCCTTAGGTTTTTGCTCTACCACTTGAGCCATAGGTCCACTTCCAGCTTTTTGGTGGTTAACTGGAGATAAAGAGTCTCACAGACTTTCTTTCCTGAGCTGACTTTGAACCATTATCATTACATCTCACCTTCCTGAGTAGTTAGGATTACAATGAGCCACTGGTATCCAGTAAATATAGTTAACTTTCAAGTCCTATGTGCTATCTGTTGGGGGTGTGATTTTTGAGCACCCATGTCTCCCTTCTCTCAGAGGCTTGTTATAAAAAGAAAGTGAAATTAAGGCCATGTAAAAAGCATTTTGCTAAGCATATGACAGAGGGACAGTCAATGGCTCAGTAAATGTTGTTATAAAGGGATATATTTCATATCAGATCACCAGATTAAAAGGAATCAGGACCCCTCTGTACAGTATCTTCACAAATAAAATAAAATAAAAAAGAAATAAAAGGAATCAGGATCTAAGCAACTGCCATGTCTCCTAACTTCGGCATCCCACCACAATCAGCAATCGATACTTAATTAAAGAATACAAAACATAATTTTCCTACCTTTGTGGAATTCAAAAGACATTCTCAAAACACTATTTCTTAACTTTTTACTACCAACAGATAGCAAATTCGTTTCAGTGAAAATTCGTTTTTCCCGGTCAAGATACATGATTGTCCTAGAATGAAATTCAAGACCAGTTACACAGTGCTAAATGATACTTTTTAAAATTAAAAGCAAACAAAAAACCCAGGGATCAAACACAAGGCCTTGCACATGGTAGGCAAGCACTCTACTACTGAGCAACACCCCTAACACTACAATAAACCCTCTACGTATTGAATCTTACAAATCCCTGGAATATCTATCTCCTACATCCAGCTCATCTGTTACCCTGCAAATTCTACACTAAACCGACATATAAACGATGGCTACTAATACAACAGGTACATGGAAAAAGCTGAAACTAAGACTATTGGACTTCACTCCTTCACTCTGCCATGATCTGATAAACTGAACTTTGAATCTTGAATATAGCTTTCATAGCATTACTCATTGGAAAGGTAATGCAAGGTGGCTTTGAGCTACTTCGACATACCACACTTAGGCAAACTTTATGAAATTTTATAAGTCACATTTATTTGTATACTTTCTTATAATGTACATTATTACTTCAATTATAATTTGTGTGTGTGTGTATGATGTTGGTCCCAGGGCTTGAAATAAGGGCCTGGGAGATTCTGTGCTCTATCACTTGAGCCACAAGTCTACTGGCTTTATGGCGGTTAATTGGGAATACAGAGTCTCACAGACATTCCTGTCTAGATTGGCTTAGAAACCGAGATCCTCAGATCTCAGCCTTATGAGTAGACATGAGCCACAGACCTGGCTATAACTTAATTTTAATTTTATTTATTACTGGTGGTCCTGGTGCTTGAACTCAGAGCCTAGGCAAAGTTCCTGAGCTTTTCTGCTCAAGGCTAGAGATATAGCACTTGAGCAACACCTCTACTTCTGGCTTTTTTGGGCAATTAGGTAAGAGTTTTGCAGGCTTTTCTGCCTGGGCTGCCTTTAAACTACTTATGCTCAGATCTCAGCCTCCTAAGTGGCAAGGATTACAGGTGTGAACAACTTGTGCATGTCATAAACTTAAGTTTTAAACATTTGCCATACTAACGTCCAATTACTGACAAAAAAATAACAAAGCAAAATATTCTACTAGCCATTATAGTAAAGAATAAATGAGGAAAATATGATTATAGACAGATAGTCAGAAAAAGTCATGTGAGATTAAGTGGATGAAATTTGGAAGACCTAGTGAGAATAACAAATAGCAGAAAGTGAGTATTCAATAATAAAATATTAACCTTTAAATAATAAGTTCCACCATGAATACTAAGATTGCTTAGCATCCCACCACTTGTTAGATTCATAAAAATTAAACACCCATAAGCTGTATTTAATAGCCTTGGGAAAGCCATGACTAAGGCCAGTATAACAAATGGTAAGTGCCCTGAGCCACAGGTTTCACCTACTTGTTTGCCACTGTTTCTAGAAGGGCAAAGAGCTGCTCAGATTGGTCTGTTTGTGGGTCCAAATCCATTGAACTCCTAATGATGTCCAAAGCCTGCATATTCCATCGTGGGTCCAAAGGAATCACAAAGTCATCTAGTTACACAAACAAAAAAGAATTGTTTAGTTCAAATGCCTTGCTTACCAAGGTTATTTGGAATATTTTCATTTGTTTACTTTGATCATATTGAGTCATGTTCTAACCTATGCACAATACTTAAAAAGCAGGATCCAGCTGGGTGTGAATGGCTCATGCCTATACCTAGCTACTGAAGAGGCTGAGATCTGAGGACTGAGGTTTAAAGCCAGACCAGGTAGAAAATTTCCATATCTATTAATCAGCAAAAAAAAAAAAGCTAGACTGGAGGTGTGACTTAAGTGGTACTCTGCTATCCATGAATAGAAAAAGTCTAGTTGTGAGTAAAAGGTTCTGAGTTTAACAGCCCTGAAATGGGCAAAATGAATATATTAAGAAAAATAAAATACAAAAGGGGAAAAAATGCAGGATTCAGCAGTTTTCCTACTGTTTCTTTTCCAAATACAAGATATCTATAAGTCTTGGAAAATCACATGGCTCTCTCAAACATAAATATTCCAATCAATAAACTCACTTCCTCAGACCTTACTACTCATATGAAACAATCCCTAGGCCTAATAATTTCCCATCAAACAACAACTTAAAGCCCACGTGACTTCCATGTCAGTAAATGAACACATATACTCTACTTTCATCACACACACACACACACACACACACACACACACACACACACACACACACACACACTCTTTCTCTCTCTCTCTCTCTCCAAGACTGTTTTGCTTACTAACAATGCTTGGCCAACAGTTCATTGTAATACTTAGGAGGCTGAGATAGAAGGACCTCATGAGCCCAGGAGTATGAAACTAGTCTGAACATTGCAGCAAGATTCCATCTCAAAAAACACAA
>NW_012267248.1:16408871-16409280 GCF_000151885.1 Dipodomys ordii | reverse complement strand
TCAGCACCACATAAGCAAAAAGAAAAAAGCTGAAAGTGGTGCTGTGGCTCAAGTGGTAGAGCGCTAGACTTGAGCTGAAGAGCTGAGAGACAGCGCCCAGGCCCAGAGTTCAGGCCCCACAACTGGACCACAAAAAAAAAAAAAAACAGAAGTCATTAGAACATTTGATTTGGCATCCTTATTTTATTATTGTGGTTTTATAACTTCAACATGAAGGCCAATTTCTTTTATCATTAATGTTTTGTATTATCTGAAGTAAAGATCCTGTAAGCGTTTTCTTCAAGTCAAATAATTCACACTTTAAAACTCATCCTATTCATAATAATAGAAAACAGAGTGCTAAACATAGGAGACTCCACAGGAATGAGCTTAATTTTGTCTTCAAACACTTTTACAGAGATAATCAAGG
>NW_012267248.1:16401741-16407717 GCF_000151885.1 Dipodomys ordii | reverse complement strand
AGACTGGAATCTATTATCTAATAGAGTACATGTATGGAAATTTCCCCTTTTTACATCAAATATATGTTAACTTAAAAAAGTTCTGTTAAGGTAAGCCTTTTTATTATGAAAACAAAAAACATAAAACAACAACAAAAAAAAGCAGCAACAGGTAAAACTAAAAGCAGGTACATACCTGTTACATTTGTTTGCAATATTTTGAAGACATTACTGATCCCAATTGAGAGAGAATTTGAGTAAAAATTCCTAAGGGCTGTAGCACTGGCTTCCAAAGTAATCTGTATTGATTCTGTGGGAGTAAGTAGAGGAAACATTAGGACTAAAGCAGTATTGTCTGATACTTCTGTAATGGTGATAAGGCTTCATTATTGTGCTATCAGACAGAGTACTGAGGCACTGGTCATAGGAGATTGTTAAATTTATGTCAATCATAACATACATATTAGTAACTAGTTTGTTGCTATCACAGAAAACAATGCCAAAATATTTATACAAATTTTGTATATATGTACTTAAATAGCACATGTCACAGAACAATATACACTGGCTTATCTACAAGTTTCTGAAGTAGAAAAGTTTATGTAAACTCAATTGCTTTAGTAAACAATTTCTTCTAACAAAGTCTATGTCCTATATTTTATGACTTAGTTAAAATGGTTATCATAGCCTTTTGTGCTCTTTGAAAAAATTGCTAATACAAATGAGGCAACTTGGAGCCTAGCTAATAAAATGACACTAGAATTTTATCCATTTTATGTGTAAATGAACTGATCAAAAGAACTTTTCTCAGAATAGTGGTACAATAATACTACAGAAAAAAAAATTAAAAGCTAAAAAGTAACTTAATACAGTACATTTTCTTTTGAATTAGATAGAAAAGTAGATTCAGAAATACTAAGGATTACAGAGGAAATAAAAAGCTTTGCTTGTAATACATGTAAGGCAGTCTTCTTCTTAATTTAGCAATATCATATTACAAACTAAAAGAAGATTTTTAGCAGTGTAGCCAAAGATTAATAGCTGTTGAGTTGAATGGTGAAAAGGTTTCATTTTAAACAGGTCAAGTGTTTACAAATGCTTTCATTGTACAAATTAAGCTTTTCTACTCACCAAGTCCCGGTGGTATGTTCTTGGCTAAATGATAAAGCCATTTAACTCTAAGCATCCAATCCTGATTGGTTGCTCTTTCTATGAGCAAATTAACAGCTAGGGTCAAAACATGTGGTTCATCAATCCAGTAAGGATCTAGTTCTATTGCTCTGAATTTTAGGTTCTCAGGGTTAGAAGACTGCATAATTCTCTCCAAGTCTTCCAAGGTAAGAGGCTGACTCCTATATTTTAATGGAAGAAGTAAAGTTAGTATTAAAACAACTTGCTCTATCACATCTGACCAAGAGAAAAAATAATTATAGAAATATTTTGTCACTGGACAATTAAAACATATACTTAGGTCTGGGAGTATAGTTCACTAGTAGAGAACATGATTGGTATGTGCAATGCTCTAAGTTCGATCCTGTGTATGAGTGTGTATAAAAAATAAAGGAGTGATGGTAATAGTTAAAATATGACAGTTGGCAAATACTCATGCAATGTTGGGGTTGAATATATTATGTTCTGCCCATTATTACAAAATCAAAACCAGCCAAAACCCAGACACACACAAGCTCTGCTGACCTCACCCAGCTGCTGGTTTTCACACTCATCCTGTTGAGGCAGTGTGCCAGGATCTGTCCATCACTTCGGACAACAGATAGGTGAGAATCTTCTGTAGCAAACAGAGCTGATGGAACAGAATCTGGCCACAACCCTGTGGCTAGAATGCAGTTTCCCCAGGTTTTCCGTGCTTGCAGAGAAGAAACACATTTTTCCAGCAAAACCTTTACAAGCTGTAAGAATTAAAATACAGAATATGCAGGTATGAATTAAGTGTTGCTACCAAAAATGCTAGCAGAAAATGAAATGATAGCTTCCAAAGTTCACATTACTGTTTCCCAAATCTTAGAAATACTCTTCGAAGTATACTACAAGTTAAGATCTACTTTTGTTAATTACAGATCAGTTTCAAAAGAAGAATTTTTTTTTTTTCAAAGGTGACAAAGGAGTCTTTATTAGGCAGCAACCATCCTGTCCTGGACTTTGGTGTTTCAGAACTAAGAGCAGCCCTGGCCTTTCGTGGGGCAGGGTTTATAAAGGCAAAAGCCACATGCAGGTGGTGAGGTGGTTTCTCAAGCAAGCAAACTGATTCACAGAAAGTAAATTTGCTGTTAGCCTTATCATAAGCAATTTCATAAGGTTGCATCCTGGCGCCATTAGGGGCGGGAGCACTTCTGCAGCTGCTGCTGGACCCAGCACAGGGAGTCAGCATTCTACTGATGCAGCTGCAGGCTAGAGATGTTGTTAAGTTTGGGGCTTGGGGGTCAACAAATGGTCAGAACTGTCTGATAGCCTGATTTCATGGAAATGGCTGAGGGCTAAGGATGGAGGTTGTTGAGCAAGAATGGCATCCTGTAAGTTATATCTAAAACTGGGTTTCAAAAGAGCAATTTTTACATTCAAGCTATCTTCTAGAAAGGAAGGACCTGAATACCAGATCTTTACTGGAGCAAATTTGCAGGGGTTAGGTCTCCCAGGTCATTAAAGATGCTTTCTATATAAAAATAATTTCCCTCTCCTCAATAATATAGCATGTTATTGCTAGAAAGCTGTGTGGAACATATCATAGTACCTTCTGATTTGTTGCTGAATGCTGAGAGCGGACATACATTTCCCAGCATGCCCCTGAAAAGGCTTGGTCTAAGCTTAGCCCACGCTGCAGGTATTGCACAATGAGTACAGCTGTCTGAATTAGAGTAGTCACAGAAGAGGTTGGAGAACCTATAAAAAGAAAATACTGTCACCTGTAAGTTATTCTTTAAAACCTCTGAAGAAAATAAGATAAAGTCTGCCCTTATATCAAGTCTCCTTCTACTCAAACCCAGTTAAATATGTATTTTTAAAAAATTGTAAGTATAATGTAGACATTTCCTAGGGTAACAACAGATTTGTGTTCCTATCTCCTATCTGGACACTTTCTCTGTTGTGTACTATGGTAGACTCCTTCACAGGTATGATAATGACAGTCTTGTTGCACGTATACTTAACCTGAAGCTGACACACTGAAAGTGGGCAAATCACATGGCCTTATAAAAAACTACAGGATTTGAAATTCAAACAGATACTATGTTGAAATCACAGCTGTTATCATTACCAATTAATTCTGACAAGTGACTGAAACAGTTTGCTTTTAAAATAGGAATGTGCTTCACACAGCTAAGCAAATGGAACAGAACTGTACCAAAGACAGAACACTCAAAAAAGCATTAGATTTATTACTGATCCTGTTATGCAGAACCAGAGCTATTGTTCTCAATCAAACTTTGCACATTACCTACCTTCTTGAGGCCCATCACGTCCTTAGATAAGAAACGCAAAAACTCACAAATTACAAATCACAAAAAATCTAAAACTGAATCACTCAAACAATGGAATCTGGTTGGCTGCATGATTTACTTGGGAATCATTTAGCACACTGATTCTGTTGCCTTACCCTGATACTCTATGTATCTACAACTTACTATCTGCAATTTAACAGGCTTTCCCAGTATGTCTACTTCCATGGACACTATGTAAAAACATGAGGTAACATCAAGTTTTACAGGATTTAAACTCTCCAGAGGCCTAGAGGTTAAGTGCCTCACCTACAAAAGTCCTCTGGATCTCTGCGTGGAAACCCAGTATGATGTCACACACACTGTCTCCCACCAACCCAAGGCTGTGCAGCAGAACTTTCATGTCCATGTTGTCTGGGATAATATCATCCCAATCTCCTGAAATGTAGATTTCAAGTCCACGATTTCTCATAGCTCGAGATATTTCTCCATGAATTGGATCCATAGAAAGAAAAAGCCTAATAAAATTGCAATTAAGAGAAGAGTTAAATCCCAGTGTAAACAACAATGTAACCTAGAAACATTTGGTGAAGTTATATATAGCTTATCTAAAGGGAGTTCATCAAGGAAAATTAAGATACAAATACCTGAAATTGGGATGTGGAGTAATTGTGGGAGTAGATCCATCTATTAGTCCTCTCTCATTAATTGTAAGGACACCTCCAGGTTCGAGCAAAGCATTCAAACGATCCAAGACTGATGGGCTGCACAGACAGAATTCAAATGGCAATGGCAGAGAAGTGGACATGCTCCTTAGTTCTGTTCTCCTTGCTCAAGCCTCCAAATGTTCTGACCTGCAACTTTCACTCCCAGAGATTATACCTCACATAGGACTATGATCTCTTTCAAGAGTAACTATTCTATCTAACCCCCACTGCCCAATACACACAGTCGTATCTTTATTCAAAGTAAATTAACTCAATTAAATAAATGAAATAAAAGAAAATTCCAGGCTGGGAAGGTGGCTCAGTGGTAGAGCGCTTGCCTTGCATGCCTGATGCCCTGGGTTCTATTCCTCAGTACAACATAAGCAGAAAGAAAAAAAGCTGGAAGTGGAGCTATGGCTCAAGTGGTAGAGCACTAGCCTTGAGCTGAAGAGCTGAGGGACAGCGCCCAGGCCCAGAGTTCAGGCCCACGACCAGACCCCCCCCCCAAAAAAAAAAGAAAAAAAAGAAAGAAAATTCCCTATACTACACAGGCTTTCCCCCCTTCTAGCCTCAACAAGAAACATTGAGTAAAAACATCAAGAAAGAAAAGCCACAAGGTGTAGTAATTGTGTGTATATAGCTTGAACTCAGGACCTCTTACTCTCAACTAAGCCTTCTTGATCAAGGCTAGTGCTCTACCACTTTAGTTTTGCCTTCAGTCCTGTAGTAGCTTCTATTACACCAATGAAACAAGCAGTCGTTTTGTACTTGTGTATTTCTTTATACTAGGATCATATGTGATATATGATCATCTGACTTGTAGTCATCACTGATACACTTATAAAATGCCTTGTATCAGAATCTACATTTCAAAAATCTTATTTAAAAATGACTTTAACAAATGAAGACTTCTGATATTAAATAAAAAAGGCTTAACTCATGATATTGCGGCAATTTTGTTAGTGTATGCTTCAGCAGTCTCATGGCAAAATACCATAACCCCTATTACTAGTCAAGATAAACAAAGGGCTGGGCAATAGTGGCTCACACCTGTAATCTTAGCCACTACGAGGCTGAGATCTGAGGATCACAATTCAAAGTCATCCTGGGCAGCAGAGTTTATGAAACTCTTATCTTTAACTAAGTACCAAAAAAAAGCTTGAAGTAGAGCTGTGGTTCAAGACGTAGAATGCCAGCCCTGAACAAAAAAGCTTAGAGACGGGGCTGGGAAGGTGGCTCAGTGATAGAGCACTTGCCTTGCATGCATGAGGCCCTGGGTTTGATTCCTCAGCACCACATAAGCAAAAGGAAAAAAGCCAGAACTGGCGCTGTGGCTCAAGTGGTAGAGCGCTAGCCTTGAATTGAAGAGCTGAGGGACAGTGGCCTGGCCCAGAGTTCAAGCCCCACAACCGGACCCTCCCCCCCCAAAAAAAAAGCTTAGAGACAGTGCCCTGGCCCTGAGGTTCAAGACCCAGAACTGACGAGTGCACGCTCACGCACACACACACACACAGAGACACAGAGAAACAAAGGATTAAAAATAAAAACCTGTCATATAGGTTTCTACTTTACTAAACCTGACACCATTAGGCATACTGGTAAATGAACATAAGGTTCTTACTTGCAGAAGTTAACATTGTCCATGAGAAGCCAGTCTCCAGATTTCAGGGCCTGAACTAACATGCTGTCAACCCATTCAAATGCTCCATGGCTGCAACCATTGGCAGACTGTGTAAGCTTCACTCCAAAACTTCGGAAATCTTCCACAAGTTTGGCAAACTCTATAATAACAAGGGCAATGTAATATCAACATCCATAGTGCTAAATTTCAAACCAAGGTA
>NW_012267248.1:16399829-16401161 GCF_000151885.1 Dipodomys ordii | reverse complement strand
CATACTCAAAAATTTCCCCTTGGTGATGAAGAAAGCAAGTATTTTTTCTAATATAATTTTTCAAATGAGACACTACCAGCAGGAAGAGGATAAGGTTACGTATTCAGTACAACATCTATTACCATATGAAAGGGCAAAGTACAATGAATGTCATTGAACTGAACTGGCTTTTGAATGATTATACCATAGGTATGATTAAAAGTATTTGCCAATGGGGCTGGGAAGATGGCTCAGTGGCACAGTGCTTGCCTTGCATGCATGAGGCCCTGGGTTTGATTCCTTAGCACCACATAAGCAGAAAAAAAAAAAAAAAGGCCAGAAGTGGTGTTGCGGCTCAAATGGTAGTGCGCTAGCCTTGAGCTGAAGAGATGAGGGACAGTGCCCAGGCCCAGTTCAGGCCCCACAACTGACTTAAAAAAAGTATTTGCCAAATACTTTATACAGCCCTTCATTGAAAATATTTCAACTGTACATTTTTTTGTTGAGAATTGGCTTATGAACTTTCTTTAATATAACGAAGTAACATGTGAGATTCTTTTGAATCAGGAGTACTAAGGCTTAATCTTCCACTGCTAATCCCTAGAATACTGGAAGAAATGTACCAAACAACTGTTTTTAGACATATGGCAGCATGGGCCTGTATGGCCTGAAAGTAGAGGGAAAAACAAAACAGAGAAAATCCTTTAATTCCCTGGCTTTCAACCTGGAACCACCATCCTCAGATCTCAGCCTTTTGAGTAGTTAGGATTACAGCATGAGACATTGGTGCCAGGCAATTTCTTACTGCAAACCAGGGAGGGGATAACCCCAGAGAGATTACAGAGGTCTCACTGAATTGAAGGCAAGATGAGGCAAGTTACTCAGAGCACCAATAATGTGGATAAGGGTATTGACCTTTGGCCAAGTGAAAATATGAATGTACACATAAAAGATGAAGCTCTACAAAGATGAACAAAAATTTTTAAGGAAAGGGCAATTGCTGGGGAAATGTAAGCTGAATAAGACCAAGAATCATTCCATTTCCTACCAGACAAAGACAGACCTTGGAGAATGCACATACCAGATGATTGCTCAGGCCTAAGATGATCTACAGGCTAGACATTTCTCACCCCTACCCTAGAGAAGTAAGCCTATGCCAAACTAGGTGCCCAAATAAAAAACTTAATTAAAAGCAATCCTGAAAGATGAAAATAAAGGCCAGGTGTAGTGGCTTATGCCTGTGATCCTAGCTACTTGGTATGCAGGGATCAGAAAAATTGTAATTCAAGGACATGCTGAGAAAAATATGGCAAAGCCTTTCTTACAAACAAGCTAGCATGCCTGTGCATCTCT
>NW_012267248.1:16396858-16399239 GCF_000151885.1 Dipodomys ordii | reverse complement strand
ATGGCCACAGATAGAGTGTTTAGTAGATCTAAGTAGGGGGTCTGATTTCTTCATTCCTAGGGATCAATTCTGCAGTTTCAAGTAGCTTTTGCAAATACAAGATGATAATCTATCCACATAAACAATATATAGATCTTTAATCCTTCTTGGTGGCATGTTTATGTGGGCATGCCCAGAAAGTAGCAATTCACAAGAGGAATTAAGTTTCCATATTAATCATATGCCATGAGGAAAAGATATACTTCTCCCATTTACACGAACACGTTCAGACTCTTGTTCTGCAGTTTAAATATGTCCAAGTACTTGAGAAATTACTAATAAGTAAAAAAATAAATAAAAGCAGCTTTACGTGTTAGTGTAGTTGATTATAATAAATGAGTATGTACAAAATGAACCACATAACTCAGTAACCAATTATATTCCTGTGTGCTTTCTTAGTATTAGTAATTTGGCTCTGTTAATTTTTTTATTTCTAATTTTTGTTCACATTTGTTATTAGTAAAACAGCTTTGCTAATATAAGAAAATACATCAAAGTTTTGATTGCTAATCAAAACTAATAATTGTTAATCATTAAACTAAATAATATGGGCATGAATTCAAAAATATATTCCTGTAAAAGAACACAGTATAGACAATGGTAAGTGTACAATATACAAACCTAATAAATACACATACCTGCCTTGGAGTATGAATTGATTTTATTATTGAGTCGCTGCATAAGCAACAAAACTGCTTCCAGTTTGTTGACGATCTCCATGGAGATCTCTCTACCATCTTCTCCAAGAGACTTGGGTTTGTATGTTAGAAGGAAATGGCTCCAGGCCCGTAGCACTATTTCTGTATCTTCAGTACTGATGAGGAGGCTGTCCCTGAGCAGAGCTCTCACAGTACTCTCAACCTTCTCTAGGAGCTGCCTCCAAGGTCGTATAATATCAACCTGCAGTTTACAGAGCACATAACTCATCACAGAGTCAAGATACTGTTATCTGTATTCCCCACTAACACGAGACTCTTAGTAAAGCATGGGTTTTTGAGTTTTAGCTGAGATGGGAAAGTACTCCAGTTACCTGTTCAAATCCACCTAGTAGTTCAGTAGTATCCATTGCACTGTTCATAGCCATGATCTTTAATGTGTGGCCAGTAAGGTGTGCAAGAAGCTGGACCAGGCTGGTCTTGCCTACAGAGGCTGGCCCTACAAGGATGACCATCCAGCTCATCTGCACACACTTCATGATGGACTCCAGAGACTGCAATGACTGATGCAGGAGTGAAAGGGGCTGCCGGACTGGGTGAGGAACATAGCTGCCACGAGAAAGGACTGAGTAGCCAAGCTGAAAAAGATGTCAATAATGTGTTATAAGCATCCTTGGAAGTGGGGACAGGAGCAGCTAGAGAAAATTATAAAATGAAAAAGGGTTTCTTAGACTTCTTACCTGAACATCATAGGGAGTGATACGAAATTGTCTGGTTCCCATATAAGGGTTAGAACTTGAACTGAACACATCCTTGAATACAGTGATGACCTAAAAGGAGATGATGTTGCAATCAAGACACAAATCACTCCACCAAATTCTTGTGCAAACCTGGAATGAATACTTGTAGAAAACAAGCACAGCAGTGAGTCCCTGTACTCAACTAATACTAGCTACAATTTTCTTATCCATTTCAATTCTCTCTTATTTAATGCATAGACTGAAATTATTTAAGTCTTGGAATAAAAGTAAATTTACAGTTAAAACTAGTTACATAATCCCATATTATTTAAGATTGCAGTGAGAATATACCTAAATTAAAAAGCACTACCATGGGTTCAGGCATCAGAAGCTCATGCCTATAATTCTAGCTACTAAGGAAGGTGAGACCCAAGGTTCATAGTTTGAAGCAAGCCTAGGCAGCAAAGTCTGTGAAACTTTTATCTCCAATTAATCACACCAGAAATGGAGCTGTGGCTCAAGAGTAGAGTGCTAGCAATGAGCAAAATGGTTTAGTGACACTGCCCAGGCCCTAAATTCATGGCACAGATGGCAAAAATAAAAACAAAACAAAACAAAAAACCATAAGCAATATGGCAAAGCTAGAGATAAGACTGAATTAGGGATTATGATAAACTTTTTATCTCTGTAGTCCTGAAAAATAGCCAATTTCCACTTCATGGTATGAATAATGGGATTCATAAGCAATACACAATTGAGCATGGTTGTTTGGTATCCGTCCAAATCAAAGTTATTCCTCTTACCAATTATTTACACACTTATAGCTTCCTTAGCAAAGCTGTTAGAAAACTTGCTACTAACTCTGTTTCTATTATGGATCTCTTTTCAAAAGCAAAGAGGAGATGCATGTATAAAAAAACACTAACAGCCAGTTGTCAGTGGTTCA
>NW_012267248.1:16391193-16395188 GCF_000151885.1 Dipodomys ordii | reverse complement strand
TCTCACCTAGACGGGAGAGTTCAGATTAGACAACAAACAAATCTTTCCAGAAAACTACAAGTACATAATGATAGTCTTAATGCAGAATTCTATTTACAACTACTATTCATGTTCTCAACTTTATGTCCTGTTGATGACTAACAATGGAGACCGACCAACAGTTAAAGCTGTTAAAAATGTTGTGACATGGGGGATTTAGATGATAAATTATGTCCTCTGAAGCAAACTAGGCCAAGAGCAGAGAATGTATTTTATCTGTCTCTATAATTTCTAAGCATTATTATTATGAGTATATACCTTTTAGGAATAAATCAACTTATTGGTGGAAAAAATTAACATAAAAAGCATTACAAAACTCACCCTTTCCTTGTCTTCCCTGGTTCTCATTCTTTCACCATAGACCAAAAAGACATGCTGACCAGGATCATAACAGCCAGGGGACTGGTCAACCAACATCAACTGACACCAGCGGAACAGGTCTCGGAGGTTAAATTCCCAGGGACCTCCTCTTTGTCCCCATTTCTTCTCAACGGTCACTTCATGATCAATCTAGAAAGGAAGTTTCCTTATTGAGAAACATGTCTACCAGGCAGTGCAATTAAGTATAATCACTGAACTACAAATGTGTACAGAATCTAAAATAGATATTAATAGATTTGATTTGGGTATCTTCTTTCATCTCAGATGTTTTACCAAGATTAAGAAATGTTACTGTTACCCTCAATTGAGTAGTAAGCCTTTCAGACGAATTCTATGATTTACTTTTGTGATACAGGATAGTAATTTGATACAGTACTATACTGAGTAAATATTGATTCAAAACTAATTCAAGCAAGTACTTACATGGTTATTAAAAGCTACCATTTTCTTAACAATATTTTTGTTAATGGCGGGAAACAAAGTACTGGCAATAAATTCCATGTCAATCACTGTAAGGGGATCCACAAAAACCTAGAAAGCCCAAGCAAAACATGATAAAATGCCATTATTTTCCTTCACAAAATGGTGTGTCATGCTATATGAAATCTTTATTTGTACCCAGTAACAATAATTGAGTAACAATACGTAGTTCTAGCAATAATTGAGTAACAAAGGTGACTTTTAATTTTAAATTGATCCTACCTTAGTTCCAAGTATGCACCACTTCCCTCAACTGTCTTACAAGTTCCTACTACTCCATTTTTAAGAAAAGGATTCATGAAATGTTCAAAGTAAACAGCATCAGATTTGCCTTTAGTTCTAGGCTTGTGCAGATAAAGATACATGTAGCCAGGCAGAGGTGGTTCATGCCTGTAATCCTAGCTACTCACCAGGCTGACATCTGAGGATTGCAGTTCAATGCCAGACTGGGCAGGAAGTCCTTAAGATTCTCATTTTCAAGTAAGCACAAAAAAGCTATAAAAGGACCTGTTGCTCAAATGGTAGACTGCTAACCTTGAGTGCAAAATCTCAGAGACAGTGCCTAGTCTCTGAGGTTCAAGCTTCAGGATCAGCAAACAGACAAAGAAAAACGACCTATGCAACTTATTTTTAAAAGAAACGGACCTAAAATACATTCTATATAATTTTAAACTATTTTCAAAATTCTGGATGGCAGTGTATGAAGGTTTCCTGTAAAATTCACTACACTTTTCAACGCTGAATTATGAAAATTTTCATAATACAACACTAAAAGCTATAAACCAGTCATGGTATTCCATGGCTTGTAATCCTAGCACTTGTGGAGCCAAGTCAAGGCAAGCACAGTTATACAGTAGGATTCTGTCTGAAAAACGATACCCAGAAAGTTCTTTATCAACAAGGGAAGAGGTCATTAAGAAATATTTGGAGTTTCTTCTAAAATCTCTAGAATAGACAAACTCTGAAAACAGCTTTAATTACTACAAAGCATGTGCATATGCCAGAAAGCATGTGTACATACACTGCTATCTGCAAACAGAAATACAGGCATAAGAAAAGACTCTAGTTCAGTAATGGTAAGGTGGAGAATACTGTATATTTTTATCATTCATGGTAGTTTTCTATTTTTTATTTCTTTTCTTTAAAATTATATATGTTAATATAAAATACATTACTTATTAGTATATTAAACTTTACAAGTCTGGTCATTCTCTTCCAAATGTGAGAAAGACACCAACTTCTTCAAGTCAGAGAGAAAAACATTCATACCAGGAGGGAAGTGATGATGGGAATCAGTCACATTAATACTCATCACATAAATTTTTTTTCTACCTTTGGTCTCCACAGCAACAGTGAATCTTACCTGAGTGAATCTGTTAAGAAAAGACCTGGGTAAGCCCTTTCTCCCGCCTCCTTGTCTGAAAGGATTCTGACACCCAAAAATCTTTGTCTTCTCATGCTGTACTTGAAAGCTCATTCCTAACTCAGGCACATAGATTTCTCCTCGATGGTCAAAACAAGCATTAAGTCCTTCCAGTACAGACTGAGAAGCCAGGTTAAGCTATTAGTGAAAAAAGTATACATATTTGTTTTAAAGCAAGGAAGTAATACATAGGAAAGTAACAGAGTATTATCTTCATAAGATAAATAAAAACACTATTTGTTATTTAGTTTCTTAAACCAACTGATGAAATGATGTAAACATTCTATTATTTATTTCACATTCATGGTGAGGGATTCTGGATGCTTAACATATACACGAATATATGTTAAAAAGAATACATGTTCAGATTGAACTAAAAGTTAAATCTTCACTAAGTAGCACTTTTCTCATTTTAATCATTTCAATTCCACAATAGTAGTTCCTCCCCTAACTAACACGGTATATCACAAATAGACCCAACTTCTTAATTCAAACTATCTACCAGATAGAAAGATTTGGTATTTATTGTGCCTATGAATGTACTTTTTCTTCAGATCAATAATTTTGGTCAATATGCAACTATAACTCTAACCATTTACTCATCATTGTTGTATTACATAATGTTTATCCAGTTTCTTTGGCATGTTAACAAAACATGAAGTAGTTGATACTATTTGTAAAATACCTGTGAAATAAGTTCAACTTCAGTAAACCTATCAGAGATGTGAGAACAAATTAGCCAAAATGCAGTTTTTCTCTGAAGGATTGCTTTAAAGTTCGGAGCATTATATAGGTTGTATGAAGAAGCAAGTTTTGTATGTGTTTGGTCATGTGATCTTAAATGACACCAGGAAGGATCTTTTCATAGTTATGCCTTTATTGGTCACTAGCATGTCCATCCACTAAGAAATTATCCAGAGTTGAGACAAGTAGGACCATTCCTCACATGGCAATTCCAACCGGGGCCTGAGGACAGGATGCTCACCTCATCTAACACCACCCAATCTCCTGCCTTCAAAGCTGCCAGCAACGGGCCATCACGCCAGGCAAATTCTCCTCCCTTGCCACCTTCAACAGGTAGATCTGCTCCAAAGAGATCAGTGATGTCCTTTGATAGGAAGAAGAAATGAGGAAAAGTATTACAAAAAACCATCAAACAAACAGCAAATACACTGTAAGACCTAAATCTGAAATGATAAATGCTTGGGTAGGCCTCAGGTCACTATACTTTTTTCTTGCACTCAAGACAGAACTATTTGCCCCCAGTAATCTTTACCTGGAGCTCACACACATTCTAAGCACCTTCAGAATACAATGGACTAAGCAACAATCACTTGCTCAGATTAATTTATGGCAATTGTGTGCTTTAAAACAAACAATAAAAATAATAATGCCTAGGGCTGGGAAGGTGGCTCAGTGGTAGAGCACTTGCCTTGTATGCTCGAGGCCCTGGGTTCGATTCCTCAGCACCACATAAGAAAAAAGCTGGAAGTGGTGCTGTGGCTCAAGTGGTAGAGTGCTAGCCTTGAGCTGAAATGCTGGGGGACAGCGCCCAGGCCCAGAGTTCAGGCCCCACCACCGACAAAAAAAAAAAAAAAAGCACTATGAAGACACCATAGCAGGTGTACCATATTCAAAATAAAAATATTAAAATAAATAGTTGAAGCAAGGA
>NW_012267248.1:16387683-16391013 GCF_000151885.1 Dipodomys ordii | reverse complement strand
AACTTACCGTCTGCTCTGACAGGTTGATTCGAATAAGGTTGTGTCCTGAAGCCTTCGCTAATGCGCCCACCAAACTTGTCTTGCCAACACCAGGAGAGCCCTCCAGGAGAATGGGTTTGTTTAGTTTGGTAGCCCTTAAGAGCCTCTGGGCATTCATAGCTGTGGTGCCTGCACTGAGTGCATAGTCAGCAATATTATTCCTATGCAGGACAGGTCCTCAAGTGAAGAAAAACAAAGTCACATATAAGCTATGTACATAAAACTCAACATTTTAAGAAACCACTCAATAGAGCATCAGTAAGTCCAGCAGCATTTGTAGCTCCTATTTCAACATTCTCCCACTTTTGGATCCATAAAATCCCTACAGGAACAGCCAGTAGCATACTTCTTTCACAATATACATATAAACCTACATGTACATATATTTTAGGGCTAATTACAAACATATATTTCTTTCTAAACCTCTATCTCTATTACTACATGCCCTAGTACAATTCATCATTCTAAACCAGTATATTCCTAGAAGGTTTTCAGGCCATCAAGACAATATATAAAAATGTTCCCAACTAAGAAGGTAACTGACATACAGGACTAACAACAGTCTCTCAGGGCTTAACATCTATGGAATAAGCTTTGGCATATCAGTTTAGAAGGAGTGGGAAAAGGAAAACATCTATTTGCAACCAGAGTTAAGTCCCCCCCAGTTGTAAATCATTGGCATAGAGTTCTCACATAGGAATGAATACTACCCACAGTGCTATAAGGAAGAGGTAAAATGATGGCACTCACTCCTATAATCCCAGCACTCAAAAGAGAATAGAGTTCAAGGAAAGCTGGGGCAATACAATTAGACCCTATCTCAATGAAAAAGTAAGAGGAAAAGTGAGGAAAAGTAAGGAAGATAGGAAGAAAGGAAAAGAGGAAAAGAGAAGGAGGGGGGACAAGAGAGAAGTTCAAGGGAGGGAAGGGATATGGGGAGAGGGAAAAAAAGGGAGGGAGGTTGTTTTTAATATATGATAAAGGGTTGAAGAAGTAATTTGGTCCTAACATGCAAAAGCCTGTGGATGGATCTCACGAAAGATCAATAGTCAGGCAAGCAGGCAGACACACAATTATAGATAGCTAGTCATAACTATTTGGTGGTGGCAATTCAGTTAGAAGGACAGCTAGGATTAAGATTCAAATCCATTGTCTCCCAGACTCCTGCATTTTTCATTTAGTCATTCATTACCATTCCTTCAATCCACAGACATTTTCTAGGTCCCTATGATTGCTAGGTCAAAGGACAAATACTAGCAGCTAAAGAACTCACAAGGCTATTATTACACAAACGAGGTACTACTTAGTTAAGATATAGCTAAACAGGACTTTGTAGGTTACAGAAGAGCTCATAAGTTTTAGTGGGTTTTGGCTTTACTATAGGAAAAGCTCTTGTTTTGAGGACCAACTAATAAAAATGAATTTTTTACAAAACAATCATTTCCCCCCACTTTTACATGCCAGTTATATTTTGTGTACATTTTAGATAATTGTAGTTTTACCAAGTTAAGATTGTATTGATACTACCACAAAAATGAGTATGCAACACTAAAGGTGCAAGTCATAATAAAATATAAACACTTTGATCTATAGGGAAACAGTAAGTATTTTAAATTTCTTGCACATTTTTGTTAGGTCATTAAATATAAGAGAAGGGGGTTTTGTTTTCACTGGGAATATTTCTATACATGTATATAATGTGATCATAATTCATGCCCTGAATTACTCTTTCTTGTCCCCTCCCCTATCCTTTAAAGTATTTCTTACCTCTTGGTATAAAAAATGG
This sequence comes from Dipodomys ordii, assembly GCF_000151885.1. Lineage (NCBI taxonomy): Eukaryota > Metazoa > Chordata > Mammalia > Rodentia > Heteromyidae > Dipodomys > Dipodomys ordii. Next base: position 16,389,188 of record NW_012267248.1, on the reverse strand, counting down.
ATGAATTCCCCAAAGGTTCTCAATCCCAGTGAATTCTTTGGCTTTGAGTCTATCATAAATCTTTAATTCATTTTTCTGACTTTCTGTAAGTCTGACTATCTTGGAAAGTTTCTTTATTAGGAATTTTAGACATTCTTCACGAGCCAAGAGTGCTGTACCGAACCCAGAAGAAGTTACTCCTAAAAGACAGAGCATCAGAACATTAGGAAACAGCATAATTGCAGGGTTACAAGCATTCATCAGGAGGTCTAGCATGGGTTCTCGAAGAAAAGAGAGTACAGCAAAGTTAATAGCCTAAATAAAACTTTTAGTGTGAGCGGTACCTAAAGAAGACCCTGGCCCAATGCCCATTCTCCCCATTTATGCATCATCAATGTAGTAGTAGCTTATTCAGTAAACAATTCCAGAGACCCAATGACAAGTCAGTCTGAAGGTATTATACAACTCAATTGACATTATTCATCATTTTAGTTCAAACTCCTAATCTACATGACTAAAAAGTTAAAATTTAAATAAAAATTTTATGCAATTGTGAGAATTTAAAACAAAAAAATCTGACCATTAAGTAAAAATGATTATCAGACTAAGAATTATCTAGAACTTCACCAGGAACAGTTTTCACTGATGTCTTCTTTCTACTTATACTTACCACTTCCAATTTATTAAATACAACTATTTAATATCAAATGTACCCTTTCAAGCTCAGGCTTGTAACCCTAGCAAAATGTGAAGCTGAGAACAAGAAGATAATGGCTCAAGGCCAGTTTGGGCAGAAAAGTTCCTTCGGACCCTTTCTTAACTGACAGCTGCTACCAGTGGCTCACAATAGTCATTCTAAACTACAAGGGAGGCTGGGATTAGGACGACTACTCTTACAGGCCAGCTCAGTCTGAGAAACTTCATCTCTACAGAAAAATCTGGGACATGATATTGAGTGTGCCTGCTGTCTGCCAAGAAGCCAAAAATAGGCAAATTAAATTACAGTCACTAAATTATAGGCATTAAATTATACCCCATTAACCAGTATAAGAACAACAACTGAGTTTCTGCCTAGTGGTGTAAACAACAGCAAAAAGAAAATAACAACAACAACAAAGTACTACCTCTTTCCAAAAGAAAAGGAAAAGATACACTGAGTTATAGAAATATTTTACTAAGTGATTCTGTAAAATCTCTGGCATGGGCATGCTCTTTTTCCAACTTCCCTCTACCCTATCCAGCCCCTTGTCCCCAGCATACCTGAACCTATTCCATCTATGTACACCAGGCATGCTGCGTGGACAAAAGATGTCACAGTGGAGATGCTCTCTGGCCTTTTCATAGTTGCTTCCTCTCCCATTGTGTTCATGAAATTAACCCAGGACAGGATATCTCTGATACTGACCACACACTTTCGGCCAAACTCTTGGTGGGTCAGCCAGTCAATGAAATCCAGCATCAATTCAGCTATATCAGCTCCTAAAGCAAGGAAGCAAAAGCATTCGCTTTGTTTTTTTTTTTTTTTT
>NW_012267248.1:16379542-16381603 GCF_000151885.1 Dipodomys ordii | reverse complement strand
TTTTCTGTTTATGTGGTGCTGAGGAATTGAACCCAGGGCCTCTTGCATGCAAGGCAAGCACTCTACCACTGAGCCACTTTTCCAGCTGGCTTATAGTTTTTGAAATCAATAGCAAATATTTATCTAAGAAGCAGTACAGTTGGCTGGATGGAGAACACAATTCTTGGATCAGCACTACAATGTAGACAGGTTCCAGGAGTCTTTTCCATAATCACTCTGAATGTGGTTAAGGATCATCTCTGGTGCAGAAGAACTTTTTAACCCCATCTCACTAACTGGGATCTTATCTTGGAATATTCCATTTTGGACGTTCAAGTTGATCAGGAAGCCCAGACCCTTGACACTTCTCTGAGTGTCCCATTCATGGGGCATAGGAATAACGAAATGAAAACTTCAAAAAAGGGAACCAGTCATGGGGCAAGTCATGGGTACACAGGGCAGTCATATGGGTAACGACAAGGTGGCTTTCACAGTGATGCAGGTTGTACCTTGCCTGGAAGTTGAACATGGAAAGCAGAGGGATATGAGCCTATCTTATATTTCACAATTTTTTTTTGAGGGAGTTAAAATATGAAGGGAGGACACTTTTATAGAAGGCAATATGTTCTGTACCACATTTTCCACTGATCTATCTTGTTCCCATTTTTTTTATGCTTATGAAATACACATATAGCTAGTATCTCTTATTCTCTCCATTAGCACTCCCACCAAACATGAAAACTCACCTTTATGATCTATTCTGCTTAGAGACAATCCTGGGCGGAGATTTCGATTAATTATTTGAATTAAATCTTCACGCCTTGTGCTTTGAGGGCACCATATTTCTGTAAATCGATTTCTTAAGGCAGGAGACAACTACAAAGAACACAAACTCTAATGTGAGTTTGAAATTTATGAAGAAAGCTAGAAAAAAAATGCTTCGAAAGAATGTTACCTGTGAATCCAGGAAAAGAAATATTTATTTTGTGGGGGGAAATGGTCCTACTATACACTTCAGGCTGATCTGCAATTCTCTTATGAAGACCAATCTAGATTACAGACACGTACTACACACAGCCCTCAGATGCCTCTTCTGTTATATCAACTATTTTTTTCTTGCTTCTAAGAGATATTGCCCCATCAATCTCTAACAACATCCATACATTAGCAATTATACCACTTTCTAGATATGACAGAGCTCTGAAGCCTGGGAAAGCACTGGAATGCTAGTCACAGCTATCTTAAGTAGATTCCTCTTTCACATTAATAGCCATCTTCCCATAAAGAAGGTCCATCTCCATACCAGAAGAAAACTTACATGGCTCAAAAGGAATGAAATTGTAAGGAGACATTTATTTTATGTCTTGTCTTGTATAAGAAAGTTATTATATACCTTCTCCAGTCCTATGGGTTCTGACCCTTTTATAGTTTCCTTTCTTTTCCCAATGCCAATTCATCTCTATTCACAATGTTTGTAACAACACCACCTAGGTTTTACTTTATCGATGATTGTTGTTGTTGTTCGTGTATCCCATATACCACAGGACCAACAAAACCTGTATTTAGGAGGGGCTCATTAAGGACACAGGGAATTTCTAAGTATGTACATGTTCCTCACCACTATCCTCAAAGACCTGTGCCTCTAGTATCCAGGATCTTATTTTGCTCTGATTTTTATACAGGCAAAACGAAAAGGGGTTGCTTTCTCATAGGTAAGAATAACAATTGTCTTAAGGAAAACTGAGGCTAAGCTGACAGGTAAAATTAATGTAAATAACTTTGAAATCAGATTTCTGAAGTACATAATCATTTTTCTTCTACTACTGAGGAAAACTGGACACAAAAAGTGAACATGGCCACATTTTAGGCAACCAACCAGTTACCAAGTATCTTACCCTCCTTCATTCTAGATTCTTATCCCTACCAACACTTGTGCTAACCATTAGCAGACCAGGACCATACACATTATGACTTGTAACCCACTTACAGGTTTACTGAGCTCAAAACCACAAGGTCTTTCATTCCCGAATGTTATGATCTAAAGAAACTTAACCAACAATCTGACAGTGACTCCCATAACCC
>NW_012267248.1:16377012-16378817 GCF_000151885.1 Dipodomys ordii | reverse complement strand
CTAAGCCTAAGGTTGAGATCTGAGGACAAAATCTGTGAGAAACCTATAATCAATTAACCACCAAAAAGCCAGAAGAGCTGTGGGACAATGCCCAGGCCCAGAGATCAAGCCCCATGACTGACAACAAACAAACAAGCCAGAAGTAAAGCTATGGCTCAAAAAGTAGAACACTAGCCTTGAGCAGAAAAGATCAGGGACAGTGCCCAAGCCCTGAGTTCAAAACCCAGGACTAGAAAGACAGAGAGAGAGAGAGAGAGAGAGAGAGAGAGAGACAGACAGACAGACAGAGAGACATACAGACAGACATGTTTGCAGAGGGAGAGAGAAGAAACTTTCTATCTTGTCAGATTTTTCAATGTAATATCCAACAATATCTTCATTGGACTTGACATAATACTCCATTGTTATCTAACATGCAACACCAAATGATTTATTATATACTATACTTATGGGTTTCAATAAGTTAAGGGCAAATCTAGGAATAAATTAGACTTGAAGTAGTTTTACCTCTTTTTTTCCATAGTCTCCCCCAGGGTTCATAGTTGCTAAGATTCGGAAATTCTTTCCTGCAGTCAACACTTCTACTTCATTGTCTTTGCCTTCTGGGCTGCCTTTTTCAGCTAATACCAGAGACTTTTCTACTTCAAGGACACTAAAACATTAAAAAACAAAAAAACATAAAACAAAGTAAAGGATTATGCATTTTACTTGTGGCCTTCAACATTCTTTAAAAAAGAAAAAAAACACATATGCCTATTCCAAAACCTAGTATCTATAAAAGAGAACATATTTCTTTTATTTTGGAGGCTGAAGGATTGGAATTAAAGGCCTTTGTGGGCTACCACTTGAGCCATGCCCATAGCACCAAGCATATTTTTGATAAAAAAATAAAGAAGAATTCCTTTCCCATAGATACTTTTCTAAGGCATTTGTCTTAACAACTGGTATCTTGTTATACAAATATTCATTAGCAACATAATTTATAATACTCCAATGTGGAAACAACTCAAATGCTATCAATAGGTGAATAGAAAAAACAAAAAAGTGAAATAACCCATGTTATTAAAAATACAGAACAAAATAAGAATATACTGCAATATGGACGAACTTTGAATATTAATATGAAGAAAAAAAGGAGACTTTTATGAAAGATTTAAAGAGAGAAATTTGCAGAGGAAAAGTAGGGTGGTGGTTGGGGTAAAATTTGCAAGTAAGCGTAATATAACAAAAGGGATCCTACTAAATAATGAAAATGTAAAACTTGGTTTTGGTGGCTACAAAACTCAGTTCATTTTTTTAAACACCTATTATATATATATATATATACATCAAGCAAATTTTATGAGCCGGGCACCGGTGACTCACACCTGTAATCCTAGCTCCTGAAGAGGCTGAGATCTATCTGAGGATTGCAATTCGGAAGCCAGACCAGGCAGAAAAGTCCCCAAGAGACTCTTACCTTCAATTAATCGCTCAAACCAGAAGTGGCACTGTGGCTCAAGTGGTAGAATGCTAGCTTTAAGCATAAAGAGGCTCAGCGACAGCACCCCAGGCCCTGAGTTCAAGATCCACAACCACCTCCCTCCAAAAAAGCCTATTTTATAATATGTAAATTGAATTTCAATGAAGAGTGAAAAACAGGTATAACTACATCAAGATTAATAATATTGGTCTGAGGTATTAAGATGCCTTAAGCAAAATTTAGGATTCTTTTTTTTTTTGGTCCGGTCGTGGGGCCTGTGCGCTGTCGCTCAGCTCTTCAGCTCAAGGCTAGTGCTTTACCATGTGAGCCACAGCACCACTTC
>NW_012267248.1:16358528-16376537 GCF_000151885.1 Dipodomys ordii | reverse complement strand
CTGTTTTAACCTCAGCCATAAAGATAACCAAGATCTCTTATGGGACAGCTTGAAAGAACACCAAAAGAACATTTTCAAACATTTGCTCTGGAGCTACAAGAAGCATTACTATTAAAAGGATTGACTATAACAAAAGGAAACAATAAAACTGAAAATTCACATTACCTGTTAAGTCTTTCTAGGACAGAATCATCAGCCAGTGAGATCTCATCCAAGAGGAAAAACCCATCCTCTTTCATGGCCAGAACCAGAGGTCCATCATTCCACTCAAAGAGTTTGGACGTGTCAATTTCTTCCTACAATTTGGAAAAGAGATGGGAGGAATTAAAGAACAGATGGCTCCATGTGACAATACTCATGCTGAGGCAAAATGGGTCATTCTGCAAGAATGGGTATTAGTAGAGCACAAAACCTGCAAATGGGGATGCTTTATGGAGGCCCCTGATAAACAAGTGAAAATCTGATAGTAAGATACACATAACATATATCACCAAACTAGCATAATGTCTAGAAACCCCACCATGAACAAAACCTCACAATTTCATATACACAACTAACCACAGTTCCTCAAATAAATAGACTATCAACATTTGCTACTGGACAAACCTTGTCATTTGGCTTCTGTCTTGCTGGCCGTAGTCCCCCTAAGAAGTCTGATGTTTCCATGTTTAAGTGGCAGTTGACGGAGTAAAGTTTCTGATTAGCCAAGGCTGCAAACACTTGGCAGATGGTAGTCTTCCCACACCTGTTGGAAATATACGCTAGATTACCAACTTGAATGTGTTCTAAATAGTCATTAAACACTGTCAGCAAGAAGTACACCATGCTGAGCCTTACTGCAGAACAGAATTTGAATGAACAATGATTTATCAATTTTCCTCTTCTACACAGCTATTGAAAGGAACCTCACTTTAAAGCAGGGTTGGGAAACATCCAGCACAAGGCTTATATAGGACCAAGAAATTATTTGATACATGATAGGACAGACAAATATGATGAGCATGACCTACCCAAGACCACGCCTGTTTCAATGATTTTGTATGGCAAGCAAAGGGAAAAGGTTCCTCATTTCTGCTTTAAAAATATAGGGAAAAAAAGCCCCCAATGACAGTGATAAAAGAAAGAAGTTATTTTTCATAAATAAGGAATCTAAAGATAAAAAGAAATTTTTAAAAAGTAACAAACAATCCTATAGAACAGAACTCAAACTTTTTAATCAGTTACTTTCACAAAACCTTACCCAGTGTCTCCAACCAGTAGCACTGGTTCACCAAATTCCAATGCCCTTCCCACTAATACAGCCAGTCTCCGCAAGGCCTCAGTCCACACAATATGGCCAAACATAGAATCAAATGTAGATATTTTGATAGATGATTTACCTATCCAAGGAAGACATACTTAGGTTCGAATAAATATAACTTGGCTCATATTCCTCTGGGGTTTCTAATTTACTTACCAAATAGTTTTAGGGTATTTTCTTTGGAAAAAAGAGATCGGGGACATAATTTTTTCTTGAAATGTTTTTCAAGTACTTTTTGAATCACATCAACCTCCTCCTGCTTCCTGACTCGGCCTGCTAAAAGCATAAAACCTAAGGGTTTTACAAAATAGGAACAATTAACATCTGGTTGGAACACCAAGGACAATGAGAACAAGAATTAACACAAATTAACATTTGTGCACAAAACGACATTCGATGCAGTTTTATTCCTAATAACCTACAATTAAAATGTCCAAGGACAAAAGAATGAATAATCAAACAGCGACATCTCCATGTATGAGTTAACCACATAAAGTATTTTATCTTGATATACGAAAACAGCATACTGGAAAAAGCTACATTAGAAAGAGTATATGTTCTGTGGAATCCTATTTAATATAGCTTATCCACACAAAAAAAATCATACTACAGTGACGAACATTAGAATAACTGTTACCTCCACTTACAAGAGAAAAAAAGGTTTCTGAGATTTTGAAACATTCTAAATCTTGATGGAATTGGCAGTGTACATGTGGAAAAATGCTTTATCATACATTATTACTTCAATAGAAAAGTTTAAGGAAAAAGTATTCTTTCTTCATCTTTTATGCAATTTCTTATTTTTTTTTTTAAAGACCGTTGTCTTGTACAGCCCAGGCTTGCCTTAAACTCACAGCAATCCAAATGCTGAGATCTAGGTTTGTGCTACCTGGTCCTTCCTCTATTGTTTATTACTAACAAGAAAGTTAAGGAACTAGAATTTTAGCTAAATGGTACATGCAGTGGTCAGCATGCATAAGGTCAGGGTCTGAAACAAGGACTTAGAAGCTGCTTTTGCTAAAAGCATTAACTCTTCACTTCAGTATGCAAATACTGAATACTGATACTACATTCAGGATAAAAGCTCAGCATCTATGCCATCTTTTATAACACTCTCCCTTGCTACCACAAACTTTGGTTGTAATTCCTGCTCAACTAAGCATATAAATCTGGTTCATCATTTTAGGGACTGATCTAACTGCTCTAAGACTGAAAGCATCAAGGTAAGCTTCTACAAAGCTCTGTTCTACACTACTATAAAAGCTCCTAACTAAAAGTCTCAAATCAATGCGTTTCTGACTTGCTCATTTGAGTCATCCTTTCCTACAATCCACCTTAAGTGTCCAGAAACAAGTCCTATCACAATAAAGATCAAAACCAGGTCAGGTTTAAGTGGCTCATGCTTATAATCCTAGCTATTTAGGAGGCATATACCTGAGGACTGCAGTTCAAAGGTAGCCTGGGCAGAAAAGTCAGTGACATTTATCTCCATTAACTACCAAAAAGCCAGAAGTGGAACAGTAGTTCAACTGAGATTGTTCCAGGAATGGCACCAAAAAAAAAAAAAAGGGGAAAAAAAAGCTCCCAGGAACTGTAATTTTCTTATGCCTGACAAGGCTCTTTGACCAATTTGGAGATAATGACCAACCCAACCAACCAGTTTTGACCTCTGATCAAATTTGCTTGACTATACATATTTCTTGCTACTTAGATTATTATTACCCCTATTTAATAAGGGAAGAAACAAGAGCAGGTCTTGTTAGCTCCTAAGAGTGTAAGATACTAACTTTGTCCCCCACACCCCACCCACCAGGGCTTTCTCAGTATGGCTGTACAGCGTTTGGGTTCAATGAACAGACCTGTTTTGTTGGCTGCTCCAAGATTCTAATTTAAAACCTCCTGAGAGACATAAGACCCAAGAGAGACAGAAACAGAAACAAATAAAGAAAAAGAAAGAGACAGAGAAGAGAGGAGATAGGGAAAGAAAGCCCCATGAGCTTGTTTTATTCTCCTCACTTATTATATAGTATCAAATTCTTTCAGCCAATTAAGTCCCAATGGCCATAATTGAAACAAGCCTATCTATACCGCCAATAAAAAGCCAACAAAAGGAGTGACAATTGTCCAAAAAGAAATGTATTCATTACCTGACTTATCTAAACTGTAATCCCTCTATACATCACCTTTGTAATAACAGTAAGAAAAAACTTTAAAAAAGCCATCAAATCCTACCTGTGGCAACTTGAAGGAAAGCATAAAGACTTAAGGAAATAGGTTGTTCATGGAACATGTAAAACAATATGTAGACTAACAACAATTTCGGCAGTATTTGACTTGGCAGATGACTTCGTTTTACAATAAAAGTATTTCATTGAGACTAGAATGGTGGCAACAAGACAATAATCCCAGCAATTGGGAAGCTGAAGTAAGATCATGAGTTTAAGTCTAGCCTGCACCACTACACAGTGAGAATCTGTCTTCAACAATCCAAACACTTAATTGAAAACATACCATCATTGGCTAAATGCTGCAACCAGTCATATTCCTTCTCCGTCTGCTCAGCCAATCTATATCGTTCAGCCCATCGGAACAGATCACGAAGAGTGATAAAGCCCTGCTTTCCAGCAAACACCGAAGAACTTCTGCGGTAGGACTATTAAAGTATCAAAACAAATGAGCAGAGGAGTTGGCTGCACTTAATGGAAAGCACAGAATACAACTCATAAAATTCTAGACAAATTTAAGCTCCCATTAAGAGTAATTTCATTCCACTAACATAAAATGTCCTGATAATCTTAATGGACAAATAACTGTCCCCCAAAAATGTCACACTCATGCATAAATAGTAATAGGAATAAACAACATAATTCTGTATCTCATACAGAAAAAATATTTTAAAAATATGTGAAAGATGAAAGATCAGCCCTACAATGTAAGACCGTACTACTAAAGAGTAGCAATTATTACTAACATTTTGTAATTTGAAAATCTATAGATCAAACTCTTAATAAAGAACTTCAAAGCTAGACAACGTAGCTCACACTTGTGTTCCTAGTTAGGCAAGAGGAAGGCACAAAGAGGATTGCAGAGGTGAACCAGTTTGGCCTATGAAAATAAATAAATAAATAAATGCCCTGCATGATGGTCTGAATATGTCAACCCAGGCACACAAGAAGAGTAAGTAGTTGGAATTATGCGTCTCCCCAGAGTATTTTGTAGCCAAGAAAAGAAAACACGAAAAGGTTTAAAAAAAAAAAAGAAAAAGGATTCTAACAGCTGTTAGTTTTGTAATTAAAAAGTAACACCAATTTGCCCTAACAGCATTAAAGAAATTCAACAGAAAAAAAAAACAAAAGAGCAAATAGTTGGATTGTAACTTAGGCCAGGCCAGACAAAAGTGAAACTTTATTTAAAAAATAAAACCCACACAAAAATTTTAAAAAAGCAACTTTTAAATTTCAATTAAATCTATATTAAAAAAAAAACAAACCAACTGACATATCACATACAACCTGCTAGGTCCAATCTCCAGCACTTCAGTAAGAGAAAAAACAAAAGGCAACAACTACTGCTTAACAGGTAACAAAGAAGAATTCAACAAGTCTCAAACTGATCCATTTAAAGTTTAAACCTGGATACAGTAGCAAATGACTGTAATCCCATACTAGCTACTTGGAAAACAAAGGGAGGAGGGTCTGTAATTGAAGATCAGCATAAGTAACATTAAAAATAACTGTTAGCAGCTGGGAACCGGCCACTCACACCTGTAATCCTAACTACTCAGGAGGCTGAGATCTGAGAATTGCAGTTAGAAGGCAGCCCAGGCAAAAAGAGACTCTCATTTCTAATAAACTACTAAGAAAATCGCTGGAAGAGGTGTTGTGGCTTAAGTGACAAAGTGCTAGCCTTGAGCAAAAATTGCTAAGGACAGTGCCCCAGCCTTGAATTCAAACAAACAGGCAATCAGGCATACACCCACACCTGTTAACATTAAAAAATTGCATTTTTCCTCTGCTAAACATTCCAAAATTATACTCTAATGGAATTAACAGAATACTTAAATATCAGAAAAATTTTAGGATGCAATAAGTTAATTTTAAAAATAAATTAAAAATGGGGGCTGGAGATTCAGTTCAGCTCATCAACTTAGATGTGAACAGAATGCATTTTAAAATAAGACTATAAGGGCTGAGAGTAGGGGCCCAGTGATACAGCACTTGCCTAGTAAGCCATGACACTGAGTTCAAATCCAGCTACCAATCAAAACAACAGCAACAATAAAATCTCAAGACCTCTACTCTGTAAATATATAGACTTGATTTTAGTCTAAAGAAGCTGTTAAATTTTGATAACCAAATCTAATCAACACATCCACGTAAATTAAGTTCATGAAATACCTGAAGGTCCAACATGACTTTAACCAATTTGCTGCAATAGGATGGAGGCAAACTACATCGCTTGTGCAAGATTGTTTCCAACTCAGAACTAGGCAATTCATCAAAATGCAGTTCTACAAACCGATTCCTGAAGGCTCTGGAGAGCACCTAGAAAATGAACAGAACTTTTCAGCTAGTTCCCTAGAGAGTCCTACTATTCACCACAATCACAATAACTTGTTTCATTCTTTTTTTTGTCAGTTGTGGGGCTTGAACTCGGCCTGGGTGCTGTCCCTGTGCTCTTCAGCTCCAGGCAAACACTTTACCACTTGAGCCACAGCGCCACTTCCAGTTTTCTAGTGGTTTATTGGAGCTAAGAGTCTCATGGGCCCGGGCTGGCTTTGAACCACGATCCTCAGATGTCAGCCTCCTAAGTAACTAGGATTACAGGCCTGAGCCACCAGCACCTTGCTACTCCTTTCATTCTTAATGAAACAACTGTTTCATACTTAACATGGTATGGGCATGAAAAGAAGGGTCGAGGTAAAGGAAACTCACTTTTCTGCCTCCATAAACCCAGGTGGATTTTGAGTAGCAAAGAGCATGAATCGAGGATGTGCTTTAACAACTTCCTGGGTTTCAGTTATAAGCAATTCACGGTTATCATCCAATAGTCTGTTTAGTGCCTCCAATACATCAGTAGGAGCCAAGTTTAATTCATCTAAGACAATCCAGTAGCCCTTTCTCATAGCATCAATAAGAACACCTACACGGAAATGAACATTCAGAATTAATGTAACGATAACAGGAATCATAAGTGTTTTTAACATCAATAAATCCTAAGTTATCATTATATTACCTGAACATTGAGAATTAGTGTAACCATAACAGTGTTTTTAATATCAACAAATCCTAGGTTTTCATTATATTTACAAGGAAATTATTCCTTCTAGCTAGTTTTGCCCCCAAAATCTGTGACACTGTGGGTAAAAATCACAATTCAACCACAGTCAGAACTAGCATGAAGAATAACCCTTCTGCAGTATTATTTCATAAAATTACAAAATTCTCGTCTACTCTAAACTTCCTTACTCTGTCCTTTGAATCTCTAAGAAACAAAGCAACAGTAAAAGTGCCCTCTTTAAAATCTGGCAGTTTGTCTGTACGTGCCTGAAATGGTTAATGGGATCCAAGTAAATTTAGACCAGAAACACCATCCCTTAAGAGGTCCACAGGCCTCAGTTAGAACTGACAACCAGTGGTATGCAGGTAAGTAGGAAAACCTACATTCACAATGAAATATTAACATTACCTTCTTTAAAAACAAGTTTCCCCGAAGAGTCAGATGTGTAACAACCAATGTACTCCTGAATATCTGTGTGTTCGTGATTATTAATTCGTACACAGTGGTTGCCAGTGGCTGCAGCCAACCACCGAATCAAGCTGGTTTTACCAACTGATGTCTCTCCCTGAATCAGCACTGGATAGGTTCTGCAAAAGATTATTCAGTAAGACAATTTAAAAAGATCCACTGCAATAGAAAGACAAAAATATCCAGAAAATAGAACTGAAGAACTTTTTCAAAAAATGACTGTATCACAGAGCATTTTTATATACCTATACACAGAGAATGATCTACGAAAAAAAGTACTGAGAATACTTCTAACCTCTTCAGCACTATTAGCAAAATAAAAAAATGCTTTAAGAAAGGCCAAAATAGTTTATGTCCATAAGTGCTCTTACCAAAAGAGTAACAATGCTCCTCTGAGCAACCAGAAATAATGCTTTGTGAGAAAAGTCCCATACTGACTTTAGAAAGTAACAATTTAAGTTGGGCACTGGTGGCTCACACCTTTAATCCTAGCTACTCAGGAGGCAGAGATCTGAGGTTCACGGTTCAAAGCCAGCCCGGGCAGCAAAATCCTTGAGACTCTTATCTCCAATTAACCACCAACAAACTGAAGTAGCACTGTGGCTCCAGTAGCAGAGGGCTAGCTTTGAGCTGAAGAGCTGAGGGACAGCAGCCAGGCCCAGAGTTCAAGCCGCATGACCAACAAAAAAAAAAAGAAAAAGAAAAAATAACAATTCAAGAGGAAAAGAAATAGTGATGGAGAAGATGACTAGATTATATTGTAAAAATGGAAACATTAATAAATAGCATCTGGAGAAAAAGCTTACATACCCAGCAGAGACCACACGGACTATATCTCTCAGGTTCAACTTAACAGAAGATGTCAGAACATATGTCTCATCTATTGTAGGCTCCTTGTCTCCCACTGAAATCCAATAGCCTTCAACCTGGATGAGCCGACCTCCTTTGGGCTCTGGAATAGGCTGAAAGGTAAATTTGAAAATGGCTCAGTCTCATGACAACTATGGTAGTCTCTAAGAGCTGGAATTAGGAAAAGAAGCTATAAAAATGCTTTCCAAACTAAAATGCAAGGTTAAATATAAGCATAAAATTACTTTGAGGAATGTGAAGAAAATGTGGTCATAAACTGATTTTAAAGTCAGGATGGGACTAGGTGTCTTTGAAGGAAAAGGACGATAAAATATTTCCCCATACAAGATGATTCATTTCTCTCAAGAATTTGTATTTCCTATATACCAAACTCCCTTCATCCCCCAAACTGGGCCAGTTATAACAAAGGAAGAAGACTGCATTATTACATTTTTGATCCTGTAGAAAAGAATTTTACTGACTTTTTAGACTAAACTTTAATGAAAAATACAGATAATGAAATAATCTTCCCAAATAAGGTATTGTTAAGTTGAATTGTACAATTTTACAGATAAAAACAGTTGAATTGCTCTGCATAAATTCTCTTCTATAAACCTGGTCACATTTGAAACTATCTGTCTAAGTCCCAGTTTGAAGGGTCCTTATTGAGGGCAGGGGTAGGGGTGATCTTTAAGCTTCCATTACAACAATGAAGAGCACATGCAAAAAAATGAGTGGATAAGACTTGTATGTAACTGCACCATCAAAACAGGTCATTCCCTTTGTACAATATACACTAATAAAAACTTTTTAAATTTTATATACTAATTAAACTTTCGGTCAGAGAGCAGGACTTGATTTGGTACTTGCTGCTTTTGTTCATTGGCTAATGCTCTTCTAACTGAGCCATGCCTCAACCCCTTAAGTATTTTTTAAAAATAAACCCTAATAAAAATAGTTAACTATTGTTTACCGTATGCATGTGTGTATATATATGTATTTATATTGTTTATTGAAAGATAAAGTGCAAAATAGTTCAAATTCCCAACAGTACTCTCTCTCTAATGAAAAATCAGTTTTTCAGTCTCTCTTATTAACATATTTACTCTGTAATTTCCTGTCAAACTCAAGTAGCAGTTGTTTCTACAGTGGCTCCTCTCTCCTTGCACAAGCTCAATAATCACTTAGAAGGACTATATAATCTTTTGAGGGAACCATCTAGTAAAAATGTTGCCCTTATAAAAATTTAACAATCTCTGGTGCAAAATCAAAAAATTATCCCAGACAGGCTAGAAAAACTAGGGCTAGAAATTTAGCACAATGGTACATAGTTTGCCTATTATTTATGAGGTCCTGAATTTGATTGCCTTCACTCTCCACCCCAGACAAGGGAAATTAAGGGTATCCATCTACATGGAGTTACTTACAAAAAGATAACTTGAATTTACAACATCAACAAACATACAATATCAATTGAATACATGAAAAAATAAAATTTAGGCAGGCACTGGTGGCTCATGCTTGTAATCCTAGTTACTCAAGAGGTTGCGATCTGAGAATCATTAGTTCAAAGCCAGCCGGGGTAAGAAAGTTTATGAGACTCTTATCTCCAATTAACCACCAGCCCAGAAGTGAGGCTATAGCTTGAAGTGGTAGAGCACTAGAACTTAATATCCACCTAATGGTAACATTTCTGTAATCATTAACTTTTTGCAGTACAATGCTTTTATAATTAAAAAGTTTTCTTAAAATAAATTAAGCCAAAACTTTGAGAATTCAACCTTTTCCTTATATTACAAAGACAAAGAATTTACCTGTTTCAGCAAACCTTTGACATTGCCAGAGATAATGTGTTGACAAATAAGCTTCTGAACCACAGGGTGTGATGTCCTATCAAGTTGTGTTAAGAAACCCAAACAAAAGCCCTATAGAGAAAACAGATACACATAATGTAAGTAGCCCCTCTGTAATAACTGAAACAATACTCAACATTTTGGGTAGTGCTATTTCCCAGAACACCTTTTAAACATGATAATGTGGTAGCAAAAGGGAATGTGGTGCTGGGCTAATCTGACAAAGAAGCATTGGCAAATGTGGTATATTCCTCCCATTCTCTCCTTCCCATGGGGAGCCCATCTACCCAGCTCCTAAATCAAACAGACTTTAGAAAGACCTCATATAGAGAGCGCTGGATACTGCCACATGGGTTGGAAGCTGCAAATCGCAAGGCCCTGCAGAGAGTCCGAAGGCTGTAGTGAGGTCTGTGGCCAGTTCCATCCACTAATTTGGTACCAGATTCTTTCCGTAAAGCTGTGTAGAAGCTACAAAAGAATGCAGTCCACAGAGGTTAATAGGACCACTTAACTTGAGGGGATAGGTGGGGTTGGGAGAGATGGGGAAGAATGATGGAAGGAGTCAAGATGCATTGACATGTAGAAATCAACCACCTTGGAACAACTAGATAGACAGAAACAGGGTTGGGGGCAGGAAGGAGGGGAGATGACAGATAATCTCAGTGGTAATGTGGGCTTAGCAAGTTCATGGACCAGGTTCTGATTCCCACATTCACATAACAAAAAGGTGGTGGTGACAGAGCTATGTGGGAAGATGCCATGGAAAAAAAACACAAAATGTAAAGTAAAATGTTAATATGATTCTATTTCAACCCTTTACGTACTGTATTTCTTTCAGGAGGACAAAGAGAAAAAGAAATGATTTGCCCAGAATGACACAATTAACTTTTAACTTCTAGAGCCAACATTAAAATTTAGATTATTTAGGAAAAAACACTGAATTCTTTCTATATGGCACACAAAACACAGTGACTCACATTAAAGCAGCAAGTCATGGTACTATTTTTTGCTAGGTCTCTATTAGTTCTAGACCTGACTTGATAAATTATGTGGCCTTTTGAAAATGGTGTATGGCTCAGGTGACAGAGTGCTGGGAAGGAGCAACAAAGCTGAGAGCTTAGGACACATGGACAAACACACACACGGACACAAACACACAAACACACACGGACACAAACACACAAACACACACGGACACACACACACAAACACACACAGACACACATACACACACACCCCTATATGGCCTTCCTCTTTGTAAATTACTTATCTATAGAAGGCAAGGTGAGATTTGATCAAGACAGATAAAAATGCAAAACATTTATATCAAACCTAAGAAAAACTTCTGGTTATGAATATGGAAGTAATCAGGAGAGCAGTATCTGATTACACATCCTCAAAGTAGTGGTTCTAAGCTTTATATGCACTGTCCTTAGGAAAACCTAAGGGAGTTCATATAAAGATATAACCTTAAAATGAATCTACACAATTTTTCTGTAACATTTCTCCAGTATAAGAAAAAGGAGAAAAAAAGTTTGTACTTGAAATAGTTATCTTTAGAAGAAAAGTATATAGACGAGTGAGAGAAAACCTACTTTATGATTCCTTGCACAATGTTCTTGCTCACACTCAATCCTTTTAGATAATCCAGAATAAGAATTTGTAAGTCTTCTTTACACTGCAATTCTTCTACATAAAGTTCAGTGAATCTGTAGGTTATTAAATAACTGTTTTTAGAAAATTAATATAGCCATACTGAAAATAGAAAAACATGAAACAGAAGATATAAGCTCCTTTAAGTGCCTGTAAACTACAAGTGTCACTTGAGATACAAATGAACCATAAGAAAATAAAAATGAAGCTGCTTCTATAACAATATTATCTTCTATATGTAAGCCTTGAATTTACACAGCTAAGACATCTATTTTCAGAAGGTATTTTTTATTTTAAGTGTAAGAAAATTATGTGCAAAAAAAAAAATCCATTCACCACCAAAACCAAAATGATAGCAGGGCACTGACTGGTGACTCATGCCCATAATCATACTACTCAGATGCTGAGATCTGAGATCATGATTTCATGGCAGCCTGGGTAGGAAAGTCTGTGAGAATCTTATCTCCAATTAACCACCAAAAAACGGGAAGTGGCGATGTGGCTCAAGATATAGAGTGCTGGCCTTGAGTAAAAAGCAGCTTAGGGACAGCACCCACGTCCTGAGTTCAAGCTCCAGGAAACAACAACTACAACAAAAACCAATTGGTGCATCAGAAGAAAATGAATACTTTAATGGTTCTTCTAAAATTTCCCTGTGAAAATTGCTCATAATGGAGATAAGAAATCTAGCTTGCTCCAACATTTTAGAAACTGAAATCAAGTTACAAAAATAACCTGGTCATTTATCTTTTCTTAAATGTTACATAAACTACCAAAATTAAGGACTTTGCTCATGTCAGTGCTCAGTGATGAAAGAAACATAAAAGGCCTTTAGGACAGGGCACTGTGGCCCTTATCTATAACCCAGATGATCAAGAGGCAGAAATTGGGAAGATAGAAGCTTAAGGCCATCCTAACAAACAGCAGGATCCTTCCTCAATAAGTAAGATAATTATGGTGGTGCACCTATTTGAAATCATCTATGTTGAAGGTTTCAGATAAGAAAGCAAACCACCACTGGCAAATAGTCTTGGGAAAAATGCAAGAACCTATGTAAAAAGTAACTAAAAGTGAAAAGGACTAAGTGGAAACCCCAGTACCACAGGAAAAAAGTATTATAATCAATTTCATCAAAAAGAACCAGATTCTCAAAATGCACTAATGATTTTTATGCTATGGAGGAAATATTTCTAATAGTTAGAGGACTTCCTGAACAATCTGTGTGTTCAACAGCCTTCATGAGTTATTAAGTTTCATACAAAAAACAAAGAAAAGGTTTCTATGATATTATTAGATTTTCTCATGCCTACAGACTATAGAAAGCATAGAAATTGAACAAAGCAGGAAATTAAGAATACTGTTTCTATTGGAGAACAAAAAACTGTAAGCATTATCTTGAAATTGGTTAACAAAACCAATAAACAAAGAACTTTAAAAACTTCACCTGTTTCTTATTCCTGGTGGCAGATTTCTTTTGCCCACATCAGTAGCTGGATTCATGCATGCAAATAAACGGAAATCAGGATGACGAACCAGTGGTTCTGTTAAGAAAAAAATCAGAAATTCTCAGCACCCTGTTGAAACAAGTGATAAGCCACAGGACCCTAACTCCACCAAACCTCAGGCTCAACAACTATACCCCAGGATCAGCCTGGTTGTATGGGCTGTTCACAATTTCATTGCATTCTCAGAAACCTATGACCACTTGTCATACCTTAATATACAAATCAAACAGGCTGCCAATCCAGTGTTTTACGTATCTGTTTATTATTTCTCAATCACCAGTATTTATTTTATCAAAGCATGTGTTTATTACTTAAAACTCAAGTGCACTGACACAAAGTATCTTATTCTTTGTGCCTTCTCTATACTACAACCAGCTCAATATACTTTGTGGAACCTAATATGTAAGGTATGAACAAATTCTCCTGGAAGAAGCATGTAGTCCACCCAATCAAAGTGAAACCACAAAGGAATCAAATTCTTACCTGTGTCGCCTCGATCCAGCAACACTAGGGAGCCAGAGGAACCTTCAAGCAAGCCACTTAGACATTCTAATGTTTCAGGAGCAGCCAGATTAATCTCATCCAACAAGATCCACTCTCCTTTCTTTATAGCCTGAGCTAAAGTGCCCTAAAAGATGATGAAAAAGTTAAGATTTCACTTCAAACAAAGATAGAATTACCATCTATATGGTGCACTTAAAGAAGCTGCTGTCACACTAAATAAAAAAAAGTTACCAAGAGCAGTTATATTTGCTTTGTGAGAAAGTAAAGGGCATAATTTTTCCAACAAGTCACAGAATTAAGGCCAAGTTAATTTTGAGCAAATCCAAAAGGTCAAGTCGTACATAGTGAGGAATAATTCTTTCATTACACAAATGTTCAGTTAAATTTTAACATATGATGTATTCAGGTACATAAAGGCACCCAAATAATTACACAGATAGGCTATGAATATATGTAAGACCAGATAAAAGTCCAAATCAAGAGTATATAGGAGTTGAGACAGTCTTTCGCAGTTGCTAAAGAGTATCAAAATCAATATTTATTTATTTAGCTGTATTCTATTATCTGTTGCCTCTTCAAGTTCTATTTCTAAGAATAGTAACAAAAAAATCTTATAATCTACCCAGTTGACACATCAAAACCTGTTTTACTAACTACTTTATACTTTAATGCTGACTCAAAAAATAAAACTCCAACAAATTTAGCTGAGAAAAAAACAGAACAAATGTATTAACTCCAGTGTGTTAAATCATAAAACTCAAGTATTCAGATACTGCCAAAGGTGATCTACAAATTAAATAAAATCCCCATCAAAATGCCTAAGACATTCTTCACCAAAACAATGAAAACAATCCAAAATTTCATATGGAAAAACAAAAACCATGAATAGCCAAAACAATTTTAGGTTCCCCCAGCCTTGAAAAAAAAAGGAAATGCTGGTATTATCACAATTACAGACCTCAAACTTGACTTCAGAGCTGTAATAACAAAAACAGGGTGGTAATGCCCTAAAAACAGGTCCAAAGACCAATGAAACAGACTAGAAGACACAGAAATAAACCCATAGATTGATAGCTATTGATATTCAATAAAGGAGCCAAAAACGTAAGTTGAAAAAAAAATAGCATCTTCAATAATTGGTGATGGATGCCCATATACAGAAACTTAACATTGGATCCTTGTTTTTCACCATGAACTAGTATCAACTCAAAGTAGATCAAAGACCTCAATGTCACACTTGAAACTCTGAATCTACTTCAAGATGGAATAGAAGAAACATTAGAATTTATAGGTATAGGCAGGAACTTTCTGAAAAGTCCCAGAAGCACAGCAAATAAAAAGAAGCTTGATAAGTGGGATTATATCACACTTTTGCACAGCAAAGGAAAAAACAAAATTAGAATAATAATCAACCCCAGAATGGGAAAAAAAATCTTTACCAGCTATGTATATCTTACACAAAGGTCTAATATCCAATATATACAGGGAGCTCATGGAACTCATCTCCCCCTAAAATGAAAAAAAACAATCAACAAAGGAGCAAAGGAACTAAATAGAGACTTCTCAGAGGAAGTAGTAAGAATGGCCAATAAACACGAGGAAATTCTCAACATTCTCAGCCATAAAAGATATCCAAGTCAAAATAACACTGAAATTCCATCTCCCCCCAGTTAGATTAGTCAATATAAAGAATTCAAAGAAATGCTTGTGGGGACGTGGAAAAAAAAGGAACTCTATTACATTGTTGTGGAAATGCAAACTAGTACAACCACTCTGGAGGGAATTCGGGAGAGTCCTCAAAAAATAAACTAAACCTACCCTATTGATATAGCCACACTACTCTTGAGCATCTACCCAATTCTTTACAAGTCAGGGTATGATAAAGACACTTGCACATCCATGTTCATTTACAAGAGCCAAATTATGGAAGTAACCTAGATACCCTACAGTAGATGAGTGGATCAAGAAAATGTGGTACATACACACATGTGGAATTTTACTCAGCCATCACAGTATATTAATTGCAGAGATATGGATGTACTTAGAACAAGTCATATTAAATGTAGCCAATATTAGAGACAAATGGCACTTTCCTCTCATATGTGGAAGCTATATCTAAAATATAGAGTACCCTATGTATTTACATACAAACTGACTAAAAGCGGTTTTAAGAACATCTGAACATCTAAAGTACTATTTATCAATAAGTGGAAACTTTTTATTGTTTTTGTTTTTTTCTTCTTTTGGGAGGTGGGTAAAGGCAGGGCACAGGAATAGAGGGAAGAAGGGTAAGCAAATGCAGTCACTGTATTCAATATACAGTGACTAACTTGTGGGTAGGGATGAAGTGTGAAAATGGGAAAAAGAGAAGGAAAGGGTGAAAATGCCCAACCAGCACTGTACTCATAACCTGATAACCCGACATAAAATTGTAACCCCTTTGTACAACTCCTTAAAAATAACAATTGAGAGAGAGACACAGAGAGAGAGAGAGACAGAGAGAGAGAGATACTGACCTGACTCGAGTAGCTGTGGTATTTTATTTTAGAAATAATCATACTAAGTATAAATGAGCAAATATCCCTACTTCACCAACGTTCTCCATAAAAACACCAATTTAAGACTCCTACATGCTTAATAGGATGGTGAAAAGAGTCTCATAAAAGTATTTTTAAAACAAGACAATAAAGACAAATTATAAATATTTAATCAAGTTGACCCTTTGCTAACAGGATCATATGATAGCAGTAGAGATAACCAAACAATATAATCAAATATACACTGGGATATGAATAGACATCTCTATGTCAGCCTAACACTCCCTCCAACCATGTCAATCTAACACCCCCTCAAACTTGGTCTCTGCCATATTTACAATTAAGCTGACAGTTATCTTATGTTCAACCTTTTGCTTATTTATGTGTATTCCCACTGCCTGCAGCAGGATAAACATACAAACGTCAAAGTGTAAAGCTAACTATTTGTTCTCAATTGTATCTTTAAAATTAGTAAACACGCCAGTTGCTTATGCTTGTAATCCTAACTACTCAGGACACTGAGATCTGAGGATCACAGTGTGAGTTAGCCTGGGCAGGAAAATCCATGAGACTCTTATCCCTAATTAGTGAAAAAAGCCAGCTGTGGAGCTGTGGTTCAAGTAGTAGAGTCCCAACCTTCAGCAAAAAAGCTCAGGGACAGCACCCAGTCTCTGAATTCAAACCACACAATGGGCATACACTCACACAAAAAGGGAACAATGTGGCTCAAGGCTATAATGCTAGCTACTCAGGAGGCAAAAATCAAAGGACAGCAAATCCAGTCAAGCTAGAAAAGTCCTTGAGAGTCTATCTCCAATTAAGTAATATGATGCAGGTGTGCCTCAATCATTAGAGCACTAGCCTTGAACAAAAACAAAAAACTAAGAGAGCTCAAGGCTCTGCCATCAAGCCCTGGTATCAGAAAATGGTGGTAGTGATGATGATGACGATGATAATATAACAGTCCCTTCATCTAAACAAAGCAAAATACCTCCACAAATGCAAACAATAGTGCATTTTCAGTCATTTTCATCTGTTGTTGGGCATGGTTGAGTCTAAGACCAAAAGCTTCCCATTTCTCCTTTAGGAGTAATCCTAGGAAAGAATAAACACATGAATAAAGAATAAAGACAAATCTTTTGAGTTGTAATGTTTTCTGTACATCTGTTAAGCACATAAAAGCCAAATGATTAAGAAAATAAGCAAAAACTAAGCACTTTAGGGAAAACTATAAAGAACTAAATCACTGGGCCACACCGGTGGTTAACACCTGTAATCCTAGCTACTCAGGAGGCTCACATCTGAGCTGCACAGTTCAAAGCCAGTCCATACAGGAAAAGTCTGAGACTCTTATCTCCAATTAACAACAAAAAGCTAGAACTAGCCAGGCCCCGGTGGCTCACGCCTGTAATCCTAGCTACTCAGGAGACTGAGATCTGAGGATCACAGTTCAAAGCCAGCCCAGGCAGGAAAGTCCATGAGATTCTTTTCTTTTTTTTTGGTCCGGTCCTGAACTCTGGGCCTGGGCGCTGTCCCTCAGCTCTTCAGCTCAAAGCTAGCGCTCTACCACTTGAGCCACAGCGCCACTTCCGGCTTTTTTTATTTTTGCTTATGTGGTGCTGAGGAATCGAACCCAGGGTCTCTGGCATGCAAGGCATGCGCTCTACCACTGAGCCACCTTCCCAGCCCCAAGATTTTCTTAAATGTTACATAAACTACCAAAATTAAGGACTTTGCTCATGTCAGTGCTCAGTGATGAAAGAAACATAAAAGGCCTTTAGGACAGGGCACTGTGGCCCTTATCTATAACCCAGATGATCAAGAGGCAGAAATTGGGAAGATAGAAGCTTAAGGCCATCCTAACAAACAGCAGGATCCTTCCTCAATAAGTAAGATAATTATGGTGGTGCACCTATTTGAAATCATCTATGTTGAAGGTTTCAGATAAGAAAGCAAACCACCACTGGCAAATAGTCTTGGGAAAAATGCAAGAACCTATGTAAAAAGTAACTAAAAGTGAAAAGGACTAAGTGGAAACCCCAGTACCACAGGAAAAAAGT
>NW_012267248.1:16340044-16358478 GCF_000151885.1 Dipodomys ordii | reverse complement strand
AGCTCAAAGCTAGCGCTCTACCACTTGAGCCACAGCGCCACTTCCGGCTTTTTTTATTTTTGCTTATGTGGTGCTGAGGAATCGAACCCAGGGTCTCTGGCATGCAAGGCATGCGCTCTACCACTGAGCCACCTTCCCAGCCCCAAGTCCATGAGATTCTTATCTCCAATAAACTACTAGAAAACCAGAAGTGGCGCTGTGGCTCAAGCAGTAGAGTACTTGCTTTAAGCTGAAGAGCTGAGGGACAGCACCCAAACCCAGAGTTCAAGCCATATAACCCACAAAAAAAAAAAAAAAAAAAAAGCTAGAAGTAGAGCTATAGCTCAAGTGCTAGAGCACACACGCCTTGAGCAAAACATCTCAGGAATAGTGCCCACACTTAGCATTCAAGCCCCTTTATTATTGGCACTCACACATGAAAAAATCAGTAAAATTCTAAGTCAAGATGTGAACATAGTGCTAATTATGGGTCAGTGATTACACTAATTAGTTCACTTGCATACACATATATATGTACTCTTAATTCGCTTTCCCACAGGCTGGGCATACAGCATATAGCTCAGTAGTAGAGCTCACCTGTCTCACTCTCCTTTTCCTCCTTGTTAACAGCAGACTTGTGGACATGCTGCATCAATTTGAGAAGATCATGCCAGCGTTTCTGCCTGTAACAGGTCTGAATGTGTCCCAAGAAAGTAAAGTTTTGTTTCTTAGAAAAGGTCTTGACAAAGAGCTCCTCAAATGTCTCACGTAAGGGTAGCCAAATAAGTTTATGGTCCACTGGCTTATAACTGAAACAAAAGCCAAATGTCATGTACAAACTTCTAAAAGAAATTAGAAAGCAGAACTCACAAAAATAAAAATCAACCTATGTTATGGTTTATGCTGTAATATAAATATACATACATATTTACATAATAAAGATTATAAATAATTCTCTTACCCTAAGTTTCGAAGATAAACAAATGATAAGTAGATTATGAAAATTTGAAGCTGGGGTCCAGTAGCTCACATCTATAATCCTAAATATCTATAATCCTAATTACTCAGAAAGGTGGATTCTGAATTTCACAATTCAAAGGTGGCCCAGGCAAGAAAGTCTGAGACTCTTATTTCCAATTAGCCACTAAAAAGTGCAAAGTGGAGCAAAAAGCTCAGGGCCAGAACTCTGGACATCAAAAAAAGAAAAAAAAACTGAAATTTCTAACTCAAGAATAAGTTATGTTATTTCTGTTATTGGAACATTTAAAACAACATGTATGCATGGAACTTAAACAGAAACCATGTTTTGTATGACTGAAAATTTTTCCGAAGTCAGAAGCAGTAACTTGAACACGTAAATCCAGCTACATGGGAGGAGTAGATAGGAAGTTTTTGTACTGCAGGCTAGCTTTGGGT
The DNA here is from genome assembly GCF_000151885.1 of Dipodomys ordii. Taxonomy (NCBI): domain Eukaryota; kingdom Metazoa; phylum Chordata; class Mammalia; order Rodentia; family Heteromyidae; genus Dipodomys; species Dipodomys ordii. The sequence continues at coordinate 16,357,083 of NW_012267248.1, read as the reverse complement.
AGGGGGATGTAAGATCCTATCAAAAAGCAATAAAGTGCTGGGCCTGGTGGCTCATGCCTGTAATCTTAGCTGCTCAGGAAGCTGAGATCTGATGTGGTTTATAGCCAGCCTGGGCAGGAAAGTCCAAGAGACTCTTATCTACAATTAAATACCCCAAAAACCAGAAGTGGAGCTTGCAAAAGAAGCTCAGGGTCAAGCCCTGGGTTCAAGCCTCATGACTGGCACATAAGAAAATAACAACAAAAACCCGAATGGCTATAAGTATGACTCAAAGTGGAGCACTTCGATAGCCCCAGGACAGGCGCAAAAACAAAAAACAAATGGATGAGGTATGAATCAAAGTGTAGCACTCCGCTAGCAAGCTAGCACGTATGACACACACACACACACACACACACACACACACACACACACACACACACACACACACACACACACACACACACACACGGTTTTCAGGACGTTTTAGAAAAATACAACAAAATGATAAATCTATGTTTTTCCAGTTGGAAACGATTATTGCCAATGGAAGAAAAACTAGAGGAGAAAAATATTAGTGGGGGAAGGGATACATAGAAGCTCTATCTCAGTAAATGGTTTGTGGCCATCCAAACCTTATCTTGCAGGTCTTAGTATTTAGATTTTTCTTACTCCTTAGCTTACTCCAAATTTCTCTAGCTAGGGAAATAAATTGATTCAATATTGGAGTAAAATAAGGTAATTGCACCAACACTGGTCTTGCTTAAAGGTTATTCAAGCAGAATGAAATGCTTCTGGGAAGTGAGAAAGAAAGTTGTATGTATATATTTTCAAGTCCGTTTCTAGAGAAAAATATGGGAATTTCAATCTCATTTTCACTTCCCCTAAAGCACTAGCACATTGAAAAAGCCAATTCTTTCTTTCACTCTAAAAATTTACTGAGTACCTAATGTGAGTATAAAGACAACAGCACTGACAAGGTCATGTTTTACTATAGCTTACAGTTAAATGAAAGAGAATTAAAAGGTGAAAAAGCTAAGTTCATTTGAATAAATGAATGAACTCAACATGTGTATTCTCATTTCCTTATACTTAAGTCAATTATCTTCTGTCTGGAGAAGTGTTTCTTGAGATCTTTTCCCTTGTTATGTTACTTTACATAAAACAGTAGCTTAAGTGCTGTTAAGAGTAGAGTTAAAGGAAAGTGGATGATAGTCCGGGTTATTTGATAGTTTACATATCACTGTCAGGCCAGCTTGGCTGTAGAGGAGACATCAGAAAGACCTAATGAACAAGTCAGTGAAGTGGATAGCAAGAAATGAAAGGAAGAGGAAGAGTGAGTGGAAACTCTTGGGTGCATCACAGCAGAAAGAATGCCCAAGGCCAGATGAGGAAGGGTAAGTTTAGGGCCCAAATAAATCCTCTGGGTTATATTCCCAATGGTCTAAGAAATCAATGGATGGATTTGAGGAGAGTAGCATGGCCTGATGTCACTCTAGGGGTCCATTTTCCCTGGGCATAGTGTTAACATCTAGACATGTAGTTTCAAAATTCAGAGGCTCACAAGTTGGAGGTTAGTCTGGACAAGAGGGAGAGGGGATAAGGGAGAAAGGGAGAGAGGAAAAGGGAAGTGAGGGGGAAAGACAGAGAGAAAGGGAGAGACAGAGATAGACCTAGTCTCAAAAATGAAAAGACCAATGAATCCATGGCTGACTACCAAATAAAAAGAGATTGTAGGAGTTGGAGAATAGAAGCAGACAGAAGCACTGAATAGACAAAATAATAACTAGAATAATAGAGGAAGTACAAGGAAAGTGAAAAAATAGGACTTCACTGAAACCATTTCTAGTATCTGTAGCTCAGGGCTGTTAGAAAAGCAAAATATTTCATGTATAAAGAACTTAAAACAGTTCAAGGCTCCTAATGACTGTTATAAATGACTAGTATGACTAATAGAAATTGCCTCTGCTATTAGCAGTCTACTAAATTTATAGAGGTGGTATAAATGTTTCTGATTAGGTCACATTCCTTAAAAAAAGAAAGGTGTTGGGGCTGGGAAGGTGGCTCATGCTTGCCTTGCATGCATGAGGCCCTGGGTTCGATTCCTCAGTACCACATAAGCAGAAAGAAAAAAGCCGGAATTGGCGCTGTGGCTCAAGTGGTAGGGCGCTAGCCTTGAGCTGAAGAGCTGAGGGACAGCGCCTAGGCCCAGAGTTCAGGCCCCACAACCGGATCCAAAAAAAAATAGAAAGGTGTTTATTTATTTCTGAGCATTGTTATTAAGCAGTTAAGTCAGACATGCTTCAGTTGATGGAAAAAATAAAAATGTAAAATAAAAAACAAGGTGAGGTTGTATGTTAGTTGCAGAATGTATGCTTAGCATGTATAATGTCCAAGGATGAATCCCAAGTACCCTATATGGGAGGCAGCAGAGAGATGGACAAAGGGAGTGAAGGAAGGAGGCAGAGATTGAGAGGTTCAAGGTTTGAGGTAAACTCAGACAAAATTGGAAACTTATCTTAATAAGTAAGCTGGGTATGGTTATGCATGCCTACACTTCCAGTTATCCCAGAGAGAGGTAGGAGGAGGAGGAGGAGGAGCTAAGTCCAGGCCTACCTGGGCAAAAGCACAAAACTCTAAAGAAAAAATGAAGGAACCTGAGATGTTAAGTGTCTCAAATAGAATGCTTGCCTAGCAAGTACAATTCTCTGAGTTCGAATACGAGTGCACCAAAAATAACTAAATACACACACACACACACACACACACACACACACACACAAGTTCATTTGAAAATGACTAACACAAAAAGAAATGATTTTCCAAGCTACAAATAAAGTATAAGAGAAACACAGAAGTATATATGAGGTATTGGGAATAAATGATGAAATGTTATTTCTTCGTTTCATTGAAGGATTCTGAGTTCAAAGTTCACTCTGTTGTGTAGCTGCACATGGTTCTCTCTCTCTCCCCCACCCAATCCCTTCCCCTCCCCCCGTCCCCGTCCCCGTCCCCCCCCTCTGTGCCAGTCCTGAAGCTTGAACTTAGGGTCTGTAATATTTTTTAATTTCTCACTATTGTATTTCTTTTTTTCATTGCCAACTTCTTCCAGCCCTTTCCCTGGAGTCAGTGCTATGAACCTGTATACTATATCATGCTACTTAAGGTAAAGTTTCTCTAAAGTGATTGTATGTGCCACCTCTTAAGTTCTCTGCTTCTCTTTCAGTCTCTGAATTGAGGGGTGGGAAATTTTGGGTCTAGAGGCTGTCATGTTTCTTATTGGCTTCTCAAGGACTATTGTGCCTGTTTTGATAATTTTATATGACTCAGGTGTGATATAATATAAAAATGGAAGGGCCATTTCCCCTGAAAGTAACTCTTTCCACCTCTAATTCTCTTGAAATTTGCTCTCATGCTCTACCTATAGATAATAGAAGCCTTCGTAATGTAATGGCAATTTCAAATGTAATGGCAAAACGAAGTTTAAAATTAAGTGAAGCTGGGTACTGGTGGCTCATGTCTGTAATCCGGGCTACTCAGGAGTCTGAGGTCTGAGGATCACAGTTCAAAGCCAGCTTGGGGAGGAAAGTCTGTGAAACTCTTATCTCCAATTAACCATCAGAAACCCAGAAGTGGTGCCATGGCTCAGAGTGGGAGCTTTGAGCTGAGGGACAGTGCCCAGGCCCAGAGTTCAAACTCCATGACTGACAAAAAAAAAAAAACTGAAAAGGCCAAATTATGGCTCAAAGATAAAGCGTTTGCATAACCTGGTATGGCTCTGAGTTCCAGACCCACTCCTGAATCTAGGGGAGAGGGGGGGAGGAAATACATTATGCTAGCTAACATTGATTAAAGGACAAGGAATAATGTTCACAAAGATTGAAAAGCAATCTGCATTACTATAAATCATTTGATGATTTCTAAGTTACTCAATGTTATAGTGTCTTTACATATAATATTAAAAAAAAGTCAATTTCAAGGACCGGTATTTGTAAAGCAGACTGACTAGGTCTATACATATTTTCTACTTTTTTCACTTTTTTTTTTTTTTTGGTGCCAGTCATGGGGGTCTAAACTCTGGGCCTAGGGAGTGTCCCTCAGCTCTTCAGCTCAAGGCTAGTACTCTACCACTTGAGCCACAGTGCCACTTCCAGCTTTTTCTGCTTATGTGGTACTCAGGAATTGAACACAGGACCTCATGCATGCAGGGCAAGCATTCTACCACAGAGTCACCTTCCCAGCCCTATATTTTCTATTTCTAAGTAGGGCATAGCAGTATATGTATAAATACTAGAATTTGAAAGGCATAGGTAGAAGATTGCAAATTTGAGGTCACATGGTAGGTACCACGCCAGCCTAGACTAATTATTAAGACCCTGTCTCCAGAAAAGAACAAAGTAAATATTCTATTTTAAATACATTCAAATATAATACTTAATGTATGTTCAATTTAAGTTATACAAGACAAGCCTTCATTTACACATCACAGGAATATTATCCTGTCTCTAGTCTATGTCCTTGCATATTCCTGAATTATATCTACCAATCCCTTGACTTTTTAAAAACTACTTTGCATCTTGCCAAATATGCCTAGGATGTCACTTTTATAGCTACAATATGATATATATTAAAAGACTACATTTATAAAACTTGCTATTAAGATTATAGAAAATAAGGTAAAATCCCAACCATAAAAAAACTGAAAAATATGTAATGTTTTCTTTGAGTAACTGATAATCTACTGACACAAAAGAGGAGGTATGGCTCAAATGGTAGAACACAAGTCTTGAGTGAAAAAGCTAAGCAAGAACACAAGGCACTGAATTCAAGTCCCAACTGCAACAGTTAAGATTATTGTTGGGAATCTTTGAAAGCATAAAATGACTAATGACATATGTAGATCAGGCTAGACTAGAGAGAAATACACAGTAATATAGTGCAATTACAGAAACATATTGAAGGCATATGACATAATTCTAGAAGTTAAATAACAGGTCAATTACTATGTACACCACATTTGATGATTATACACTTGTATGGGTTTTACTCCTCCTTTCAGAGTATCTATCACCTTTGAAAGGAAGATCTTAAATGATATTTAAAATGAATGAAATAGCTACATAAACAAAAAAGTCTCAATTTCAATAAAAAAAAATTTTTTTCAATAAATGTCTTACTGCTGTGGGGTAAAGGTTTCAAAACTTTGTTTTTCTCAGGCTGGGTTTGAGCTTGGTAAGAAATCAGGGTTTCTTAAGTAGTAAACAAAAATAAGAAAATAAATTTAAACACACTTACCCTCCTAGCAAGTCTGCAGTATCACTTTGTTGGTTCATATTGACAACCCTTAGACGGTGGCCTTTAAAAAACAAAATAGAAAAAGAGCTATTCCAAATACTTAAAAAGGCTAATACCCACTCTGCTTCTTAAGGATGAATACCCACTCTACTTCTTAAGGATGTAGAGGGGGACATAGCATAAGTCTAAAGCTCTAAATGTGCATTTCTCTTGATACACCAATTTTACTTTCAAGAATCACAATTTCAAAGTTGTACCTAACACAGATGTTATTTTAAAAAGATCAGCTCTAGGATTAAAGTCTTGAAGTAATTGCAAACAATAAAAGATTCTTCAATAAACTGATGTCCAGATAAGTGTACATAGTGGATAATTATTTTTTGGCTATTAGAAGAAATAAAATATCTTTAAAATTTCTCCAACTTGCTTATATGGAGTATGTGATTAGTTATATGGAGTATGTGATTAGTACTGAGTATCAATGCCACTTTTAAACTCTGTGTGTGTGTGTGTGTGTGTGTGTGTGTCTCTGTTGGTAGTAACTAGAGCTTTAACTTGGGCTTTGCACTCTTGCCAGGCGTTTTTCTTATAGTGTCAGTCTACCACTATAGCCACACACCCCACTTCTGGCTTTTTCCTGGTGCAGTGGAAAGAAGAGTCTCAGATTTATCTGCCCAAGCTGGCTTTGATGTACAATCATCATATCTCTGCCTCCTGAGTAGCTAGGATTATAGGTATAAGCCTTTGGCTTCTGGCTAAACACAAGTACACGTTTTTTTTTCTTTTTTTTTTAAAAAAAAGTCTACGGGCAGAGTTATGCCATTATTACCTGTAATGTGAGACAAATACTGGACAGTAGAGGTTTTGCCAGTTCCAGTCTCTCCCACCAGCAATACAGGCTCCCCTTTGCTGACACACACAGCGAGCTGTTCAATGAGAACAGAGGATGGACGAGTGGCAGCAAATGTGAACTTCTCCCTAGGAATTTAAAAAAAGAAATTTAAAGTCAGTCAGAGCCAGGCCTAATGCTGCCTGCAATCCCAGCTACATAGGAAAAATAAGGCAAGAAGTTCTCAAGTTTAAGGCCAAACTGGCAATTTACTTAGCATATGACTAAATGGTTAGAAGTTGGATAATTGATTCAGCAGCCATAAAATCCTAGGCCAAGGCAGCCTCCAAGAACTCCAGGCAATGAGGACAGTCTCAGTAAGGATAAAGCCACAGTGAACATTTCAGATGTCCTCTATCAACAAAAATGGTCTGTTTTCCTGAGTACTTTGAACTCACATCTACAGTACTAACCAGCCTAGTACTCCTGTGAGTCAACCAGCCTTCTTTTGAAAGGCAGACTCAACTTTCTTATACCCAAAAAGGCTTCCTGAACTTATAAATGAGAAAGTCAAAAGAACATTTGTAACGTGTCAAACTTGACCTGTACTGCAATCTCAGTGCTCTGGGGCTTTGTATGACCTTGAGACCTAGACAGGGACAGACCATGGACAAAAAATAAGGCTCATTCCTCCATCCTCAACTGACGCACCAAGGATGTAACACTGAGTTTTAGCAATGACTTGTTAAAATCATTTCAGACCTAACGAGCTGATTGCCTCTTTCCTCTCTGAAAAGTAGTACTGCATAAAGTGTGTGAATGTAAGGTCTTAAAGTTAGCTGTAATTAAAACAGCATTTTTCACTCAGGAAAAAAAAGATTCTACCACATACACAATACAGAAGGGCCAGGAAAATTAGTTCAGTAGTAGAGCACTGACATAGTACTAGGTTCAATCTAAGCACTGAAAGGAAAATTTTAAAAGAAAATCACTCTGTAAGCATTTCATAGTATTGCTAGATAAAATCAGATTTCCCAGTTTAACAAAGAAAAATGGGAAAATAGATCGGAACAATTGTCTTTATGCTCAAAGATATTCTTACAACATATGAACTACAAAATCACTCTACACTATTTATATAGCTAGTAAAGTGCAAGACTCTAGATATTCAAAACGTTAGTAACTTGTCACCTGTCCTACGTGTCCTGAGAAAATCGCTTAAATTGCTTTAGCTTCAGTCTTTTCACCTATAAAATGTAGATAGTACCTATCTATAATATACTGAAATCTCCCAAATTTAGTCTACCCAGAACCTATAAATGTGACTTGTTATAAAATAAGATCATTACAGGTTTAATAAAGTTGAGGTAACATTAGAATGGGCTTTAAACCCAACTGCTGGTGCTCTAGTAAGCAGAAAAACAGGGAAAAAGGTCATTTAACACTGAAGACAGAGACTAGTCAAGGTATATCAAACATTGTCAGGAACCTAAAGAAACCAGAAATGAGCAAAAAAGCACCTCCCTGAGGCCTTTCAGAGGGCACCTTAACTGCAGGTTTCTGGTCTCTAAATCTGTTGGCGAATAATGGCTGTTGATAAACAAATTTATGGAAATTTGTAATGGCAGTCCAAGAACACAACCATACTAGTTTGTAAGACTACTATATGGAAAAGCAAATGCAAAACATCTAGCACAATGTCAGAAATATAGTAAGTTTGTAGAAAGTATTTTATCAATCTTAGAACCTTATATAATTCAGTTTTGTTGAAACTTAAAGACACAGCAAGAGTTGGATTTTTAGCTCACTTTAAATGAGTAAATTCAAAGATTCACCTTTGCTGGTCTATATTCCCCTGTGTTTTCTTGTCTGCTTTACCTATTAAAAATCTACTTTTACAGAACATTTTTCCAGGAAACTCTATTCCTCACTACTAGCATACTGGAGAGACAAAGTTCAGACTTGTTTTACTCTAGCATGAGGGTCTAGACTAAACCTTCTAAGCAAGCTCCTAAAAACGGCATGGTATACAGGTTAGTTTCTAGCCATACTTACTTTTTTTTTGCCAGTCATGGGGCCTCAAGTCTGGGTCTGGGTGTTGTCCCTCAGCTCTTGAGCTCAAGGCTAGCACTCTACCACTGGAGCCACAGTGCCACTTCCAGCTTTTTCTGCTTATGTGGTGCTGAGGAATCGAACCCAGGGCCTCAAGCATACAAGGCAAGCACTCTACCACTGAGCCTCCTTCCCAACCTCCATACTTACTTCTGTATCAGCACAGCCTCACTTTGTTTCCGAAGAAGCCTCACACGACCTATTTGCACGTCTAGCTCATTGATCACAATTTCTGGCTTATAAAGTTGACAGAAGAATTCAGCCTGTCAAGGAAAAATTTTAAACTGAGTATAACATCTGCATGCTTTCTGAACATGTCCTTATTCATACAAACTCAATGTGTCTTCTAACTAATCCTTTACCAAGAATCACTGTCAATTTCCACAATAGTTAAGTTAGCTTATAATTCAACTTTTCCCAAATGTCAGTTTCTTAAAAGTACTGATGGTACATCCTTGAAATAGCACCTCTTGCTCATTCAAAGACGCCTTACCTACATCTAATGTGAATATGTTAACATGTCCCAATGGAGAACAAAGGCCTCTATTGCTAACTTAATGTATAAAAAAAAAAAAGAAAGCTTTTCTCCAATCATCACTTTCATTACTCTAAATTTCTAACGTAAGCTAGGCATGGTAACAAATAACTGTATCTGAACACTCAAGAGATTGAGGTAAGACTGAGTTCCAGGCAGGACAGCCTACACTATATAGTTAAGACCAGGTTTCATAAAACAAAACAAAACAATTACTAACATTGCAGGAAAATGTGGTCAAATGATAAAGAAACAAAAAAAAGGGGGGGAGAGGATGGAGGTGGCAGATGTTTTTGGATGTTTACCCTATACTCATCCATTTCTTGTATTTTCACTAACTTGAATAACACAAAGTTTGTTCACATTTCAGACAAGAGTGGAAGAGGCAAAGTATTCAGAAGAGAGAGCTCCTCACCAACCAAAGGGGGTGAATACTTATCAACCAAAACCAATTATGGTGGACTCCTTTCTCTTCCTACTATGATTATTATAGGTACCCTCCCTTTAAGTCCCTTTCTGCTTTATCATCTGCAGCCCAACTGTTCCAGAAGCCTAACAAATATACTTCTACTACTGAAGTATTGACATGTTTGTTTTTTTTTTTAAATTTTTAGTCCTAAGTAAGAATGTTAGATTAACATTCATCTTCAATCAGACTAATACTGTATCTGATAAGGCTTTCTTCCAAAAATACTTTTGTCTATAAGTGTATGTATGCCCATGGTGTTTCAAGATAAAATCCAGGACCTCAAGCATACTAAACACACACTTGCTAAGCTGCATTCCCAGAAACATATTTTTATACAAAAGAATGGTACAAAAGCAACAGAGTCAGTGATGAACCTAAATAGAAGATAAAAAAATATTCAGTCACCGGGTGCTGGCGGCTCACGCCTGTAATCCTAGCTACTCAGGAGGCTGAGATCTGAGGATCACGGTTCAAAGCCAGCCTGGGCAGGAAAGTCCATGAGACTCTTCTCTCTAATAAACCACCAGAAAACTGGAAGTGGAACTGTGACTCAAGTGGTAGAGTGCTTGCCTTAAGCTAAAGAGCTGAGGGACAGTGTCCAGGCCCAGAGTTGAGCCCCATGACCGACCAAAAAAAAAAAAAAAAAAAGGCATTCAGTTGTGTTATTATTTTTTTTAAGCTTTCTGGTATTTGAGGACATATTAAAAAAAAAACTTGGAAGAAAGTATGCACTAAACTATAGAAAAAGATGTTAAGTAAAAACTAGCTCATGACTTGAATCTATAACTTAGAGAATAAAACAGTCACTAAAACACTGGAGAATAAGTTATATATCTAAAATAGTTTAAGAATTCAAAACATTAATAAATTCAAAACACTAATAAAAATGAACAGCCAAGATAAATCCAACCAAACTATTCATCACAATTAAGAAGTTATTTTTTAAGGTATATGTAGCTGTTTTTTAAAGTTTGTTTTTCAAACTTGTTATTTATTAAAATTTTGATTATTAAAATAAAAAAAAGAATATGGAACACATGGAGCCAGTGGCTCATGCTTATAATCCTAGCTACTCAGAAGCTGAGATCTGAGGATCACCCTTCAGAGCTAGCCTGGGCAGAAAAGTCTCTGAACTTCTTATCTCCAACTAACCACACATACACAAAACAAGCCAGAAGTAGAGCTGTGGCTCAAGTGGTAGAATGTTAGCTTTGAGCATTTAAAAATGCTCAGGGATAGTGCCTAGGCCCTGAGTTCAAGCCCATGCATCTAGAAAAAAAAAAAAAAGAGAAAAAGAAAAATAACAAAGAGAATGTGGAACACATGAAAAACTACTAGGAATGTTAGAAGTTTCAGATTCATGACAAGTAGTAATCAAACAACTAATATTTACAAAGAAGTCAAGTCAGCAAAAACCACCCAGGAAGACCAGATACAAGTTAACAAGTTAAATATCTGTCTACTTTTTACAGAGAAGAGCACCCCATACCTTCTTCTTGGAAATGTTCAATTTGCTTCCAATAACTTCTGCTATTTTCAGTTTGCTTGAATGCTCTGAAAGCATTGCTGTGAAACAATCCAGGGCCTGTTAAAATGACCAAGGGAAATGTCAACTGATTATATGAAAAAAAAAATAAAGATTAAGCACCATTATCTCAACTTCAATAAAGAGAACACAAAATACAGTAGACATATTCCTGCAGAAGTAAAAGCAATATAAGAAAGGCATGAATCCTGGATTCCAGGTTTCACTATCATGAAGAGAAAGCACACTAATAGAAAGGATCAACTGAAACTGGTTAAATCTTAAACAAACCATACCACCAATGTGCAAATTCTTTCTTCAGACAAAAGGTAGTTTACACTTAATCATCAGAAAGATGGTTCTGGTGAGAATTTACTCAGCAAAGGTTATTCTGAGGCTTCTTCACACTATCCAGGTAATCGCAAATGGTGTGCAATAAAGGGACTACGAGGTCATTATACTAATTCAAGACTCAATGGTAAGTGACTGCCAGCAGACTAAGCAAACATCTATTCTGATGTAATTAAAAGCCAAAACTGGACTATATCCAAAAAAGTTGAGCTTGAACGCATCAAGCATTCTGTTAAACATTTAAACATTATAAAAACCACAAAGGACAAAAGTAAGAAGGATATAGTAGGTATTTTTATTATTTACAACAATTCCCTTTCAAGTGAATTTGAGTTTATGCTAACAGTACTAACTACAGGTTTGCCCTTAGGTTTTTTTCAAGCTCATGACTGAAGGTTGAAAGTTTCAGCACTATCCCCAGTCTCTTCAGAAGGAAAAAGGAATCAAAACTAACTTTAAACCTATGATCAATAACATGACATCCCAACAAACTCAAATCCAGGAATCTTCCTGATTGCCAATTTTAGGGAGTAGGGATGTTCTTCAGTGGTATAGAACAGTATGCACAAAATTCAAGTTCTATTCCTTGCACGGTTAAAAAGACGGAGGGAAATCAGAAAAACAATTCCATTTACAATAGCCTCAAAAAACAAAATATCTGTGAATAAATCTAACCAAGGAACCGAAAGACCTCTATAATGAAAACTATAAAAATCTGAAGAAAGACACTGAAGAGGAAATGGAAAGGATTTCCCAAATTCATGGATAGGCAGAATATTGTGAAAATGGTACTACCAAAGGTGATCAACAAATTTAACGCAACTCCTATCAAAAACTCCTATTAATGACCTTCTTTACTGAGACAGAAAACAATCCAAGAACTTACACGGAACAACAAAAGATCTCAAATAGCCAAAGGAATTTTAGGTTAAAAAAAAAAAAAGCAATGCTAGTGGTATCACAATGCCAGACCCCAAGCCCTACTGGTATAATAACAAAAACAGCTTGGTACTGGCACAAAAACAGGCCTGAAAAATCAATGGAACAGATTAGACTCTAGCCATACATTTACAGTTATCTGAAATTTGACAAGGAAGCCAAATCTGAACAGTGGAAAAAAGATAGTCTCTTCAGTGATTGGTATTGGCAAAACTGGACATCCAAATGTAGAAAACTGAAATTGGACCCCAGTTTGTTGCCATGCACCAATATCAACCAATATCAGAGGCAATGCCTAAGCCCTACGCTCAAGCCTTAGAACCAGCTCCCCCTCCCCTGTCCAAAGAAACAAAAGGTTTCTGCACAGCAAAGGATATAGTTAATAAACTATAGAGTCAGCCAACAGACTGAGAGAAAATCTTCACCAGCAATTACAACCACCAAAAGCCAAATATGCAAGGAGATTAAAAACCTTACATCCCCCAAAACTAATAAACTACTACTAATAAACTAAAAACTACTTAATGGTCAAAGGAGCTTAAGAGAGACTTCTCAGAAGAAGAATGGCATACAGACACTGAAATGCTCAACACTCCTGCCACAAAGGAAATTAAAACCTAAAGAACTTGAAGATTCTGATTCCATCTTCCCCCAGTGAGATTGGCTAACACCAAGAATTTGAACAATAAATGTTGGCAGGATGTAGGGAAAAAGGAACCCTACTGTACTGTTGGTGGGAATGTAAACTAGTATAACCACTGTGGAAGAAGGTTTGGAGGTTCTTCAAAAAAACTAAACAGAGAACTTCCCTATGGTCTACGCATACGACTCCTGGACATCTACCTAGATCATTACAAATCAGGATATGGTAAAGACACCTGCACATATATGTCCATTGCTACACTACTGACAATAGACAAGTTAAGGAAACAGCCCAGATGCCCCTAACAGATGAGTATATTAATAAAATGTGGTATACATAGTGTGGAATTTTACCCATCCATTGTAAAGAATAAGAATATATCATTTGCAAGGAAATGGATGGACCTAGAACAAATCATGCTAAGTGAGATAAGTCAAACTCAGAGAGACAAAGGATACATGTTTTTTCTCCTAAGAAGAAACTAGATTTAAAATATACTGGTACATGATAAATCATACAGGACTCTAGGTATTCACACAGAAGCAGATTAAAGAGGGTATCTTCAGAGAAGAAACACAAAGGTATAACTTTTCTGTTTAAAATACTATTTATTGGAACAAACTCCAGGAAATGGAAACGTCTTTTTTGTTATTGGTGGTAGTGGTGTCTGTTTATGCTTTAGTTTTTTTTTCTTCCAGGGAGGATGAACAAATAAATGCAATCATGCTATTCAGTACACACTATATGGAAAATGACCTATGTAACTTGTGGGAAAGGTTGGGAGGGGGAAACTGGAGGAAAGTAAAGAAATGTACTCATTACCCTACTTACGAAATGGTAGTGTCTCTGCATAATACATTAATAGTGACAATAAAATTGTTTTTTTTTTAAATCCTGAATGCAACAAAGGAAGGATGAATTTTATAATACAAGAATTATATGTTAACAAACTTCCATTCTTTGCTTTTTGGGTTTTTTTTTTTTGTTCGTTGTGGGGCTTGAACTCTGGGCCTATGCACTGTCCTTCAGCTAGAGTGCTAGCTCCAGGCTAGCACTCTACCATTTGAGCCACAGTGCCACTTCTGGTTTTCTGAGTGGTTTACTGGAGATAGGAGTCTTATGGACTTTTCCTGCCCTGGCTGGCTTTGAACCATGATCCTCAGTTCTCAGCCTCCTGAGTAGCTAGGATTATAGGTGTGAGCCACCAGCACCTGGCTGGTTTTTGTTTTTAAAGAACTGTGGCTTCCTAGGTTGCACAGGGTGGCTCCCAATTCCTTGTCACAAGCTATCTTCTTGCTTCATTCTCCCAAGGAATGGGGATTGCAGGTTTGTGCCACTGCATATATACAGACACAAGCATCCTGGGAGGCATGATAGTTCACATCTGCAATCCTAACCCTTTGGAAGCAGAAGCATAAAGATAACTAATTTGTGTATAGACTAGGCTACATATAACATGCTATCTCACCAACAAAAATATTTAAAATGAGTGAGAAATGAATGAGAATAGAAAGGGAATTCACTAAAAAACGTCAGACAACAATAAAGATTGCCACTGCCACATAGCACCTCAGGCTTCAGCTGATCTAAGTATATACCCCAAAAGACATTTCTTTCTATGCAGAGTAACTACCACAAAGGGATACTACAGACCAAATTGGGTTAGAATTCTCTAATTTCAGCTGACATAAACCAGAACACTTTATAGTCAAATTAAGTTTTAAGAACCCAGAAGACTTTAGGCATGACACTTTTGTTAAGAAAGAAGGAATAAATCTTACATCATAAGAGGTTTTCTCCTAAAAACATTTTCCTCAAGGTTAGACTTTGTAATTCTTAGTAAATTTTTTCAGACAAAAGATCAAAGTTCTACCGAGGTAGGTAGAACAATCAAACATAAATTTATCACCCAGCGAAAGAAGGTATATACAGAAGGGGGTAGATAACAATTGACAGAGCACATATGAAGTACTCTACCACAATGCTTTCTTCTATACTACCTCAAATCATATTTTACTTTTACCAACTATTTGTTTCAAAAATTTTAAAACATTTATTATATACAACTAGTTTTAAGGAAACTAGCTAAGGACAACTGACCCTGGCTACACACACACACACACACACACACACACACACACACAAACACACACACCCACCCCTAACTCTCTCTCTTACACACAAAACAATCTAAAGACAGAAAAGAGACTTACAGCAGAGATAACAGACAAGAATATGATTCTCACCTCTTGAAAAATACTTAATGACGCTGATGAAGATGAACTATCAAAGCTATGAGCAATCCTATTGCACCAATTCAGTAGATCCCTTCAAAAAAAAAAAAAGAAAAAAAGATAAAAGAACATAGGTAAGATTAAGAGTTTGAGGTCATCCTGGGAAAAGGTAGTAAGAATTTGTCCCTAAATGAAGGTGTACTTATCTCAAATGTGTTTTCTTAGCATGTATCCAGCCCTAGGTTCAACTCCCAGTACCCCCCCAAAAGAACACAAAATCCCTCTAAAGAACCTAGGCAAAGTCATCTGTTTATTTGGACTACTAAAGTTTGGGAACACTTGATAATAAATGATCTTCACTAGTTAAAAAAAACATATATATACATAATTTTATTATTATTAAGGGGTACAGAGGTGTTTCATTTCATGTCAGGTAATTTTTTTCTTTTTTTTTTTGGCTGGTGGAGGGGACTGAACTCTGGGCCTGGGGTGTTGACCCTCAGCTCTTCTCAAGGCTCTACCATTTGAGCCACACGAGAATACAATTCTTTTTGGACAATGTCATCCAAGTTTTTGTTTCGTTGTTCTTTGAACTTAATATAAAAAATATCAGAAGTGAATCCTTACCTTCCTGACAATGAAGTGACCTACACAGTTACCTCCAATATGTACCAGACAAGTGAAAATAGCAGGAGTTACCCATTCCTAAATTCCGCTATTAAAACGGAACTGCAAATGGGGAGCTGAGGCACAGAAGTCAAGTAGAACAAAATTCAAGGCTTATTAAAAACACCAGATAACAAGAAAGAACATCAGTGAATGAATGCTAGCAATTATTTCCAAGTTTGTGTTTTGTGGTTTTTGTGAGACAGGTCTTGCTATTTATTCCAGGCTACCCTTAAACTTGCTAAATTGCTTAGGCTGGCAGGAACTCTCAATTCTCCTTCCTCAGGCTCCCATAAATTACAAATCTGCATCATCAGGCCTGCCAGAAAGTTTTTGTTTGCAACAAAAATATCGTTACTTCTATCATGCCTTCCCTAAGTATGCATGAGAAAAGGATCTGGCCTCTTGCAACCTGGTTTAATTTTAAAATCTGACTAGTCATTAACCATCTGGGTCTAGCTTATAATAACTTTCCAGTTAAACTGGTCTTAAAACGTCATTACAAAAACAATACATAGCCGGGTGTTGGTGGCTCACGCCTATAATCCTAGCTACTCAGGAGGCTGAGATCTGAGGATCATGGTTCAAAGCCAGCCCGGGCAGGAGAGACCATGAGACTCCTATCTCCAATAAACCACCAGAAAACCAGAAGTGGCGCTGTAGCTCAAGTGGTAGGGCGCTCGCCTTGAGCTGAAGAGCTGAGGGACAGCGCCCAGGCCCAGAGTTCAAGCCCCACAACCGACAAAAAAAAAAAAAAAAAACAATACATAATCTATACCTTAGAGACAATTCTCTTCCCTCAAGGATTAGTCTTCTGCCTTCTGTGGTAGTTTGTGAAACATGCTGGGGTTCATCTCTGACAGTACTATCACTCTCACAATGATACCTCTCTCCAGTAAGTTGGATATAAATGTCGAGAAGGTGATCAGCTGCTGCCAATAAAGCTGGATATCTGTTCTGAAGAATCTGGCAAGAAAAAAAGAGAACAAGCAACAGCTACAGTTGTGTGTGTGTGTGTGTGTGTGTGTGTGTGTGTGTGTGTATGTGTGTGTGTATGTGTGTGTATGTCTGTGTCCTACAGTTTGAACTCAGGGCCTGGGTGCTGTCCCTCAACTTTTCATTTTGCTCAAGGCTAGTTCTCTACCACTGGAGTCCAGCTCTTCTTCTATTTATTTAAGAGGTACAGTAATTGGAGTAAGAGTCTCACAGATCTTCCAGGCTGAAGTTAAGCTGTAACCCTAAGATCTCAACCTCTTTAGTAGTACCTGGCAGGTATGATTTAAAAAAATTTTTTTTAAATTTTTGGTGTGTGTGCCAGACCTGGGATTTGCCATGTCTGGGAGTTGTCCCTGAAAATTTTTGCTTAAGATAGCATTCTACCACTTGAGTCAAAGCTCTGCTTCTAGCATTTTGGTGATTAATTACATAGAAACTAAAGTTATGTCTATCAAAAAGTGGATTT
>NW_012267248.1:16323361-16339987 GCF_000151885.1 Dipodomys ordii | reverse complement strand
ATTCCTCAGCACCACATAAGCAAAAAGAAAAAAGCCGGAAGTGGCGCTGTGGCTCAAGTGGTAGAGCACTAGCCTTGAGCTGAAGAGCTGAGGGACAGAGCCCAGGCCCAGAGTTCAGGCCCCATGACCAGACCCAAAAAAAAAAAAGTGGATTTCTTACGAACAGGGCATTAGAAGCCCAGTCCAGTAATACTAACTTCTCAAAAGGTTGAGATCAGAGGATCACAGTTTGACTTAAGCCAGGGTAGAAAAAAAGAACAACAGACTCACTTTCAATGAACCAGCAAAAAATGCTTTTATACTAAGGGGTCGTTCAAGTCACAGTGTATTAGCTGTGACCAAAACAGCCAAGCAAAAATTTCAAGATCCCATGTTTAACTCTATACTATTAGTCTACAAACATACAAAACAAAGAAAAAAATTGATTTCACTATGAAAAATGTTATGCTTTTCTTAAAGCTCAGGAACCTGCACCTTATAGATCAACATGGCAATAACTCAACATAGAAGCTTCAGAACCAATTAACTGCATAGCAACTAGACTTAAAAGACATCTATAGATGTCGGTATAATTTGTGGAGGAGAAGGGGAAAAACAAGTCGTTTAAGGATACAGGTGGACCCGTTGCAACAATGAGAAGTACAAGTTATGTCGAAAACGAACTTTACAACTTTGGTGGGGGGAGCAGAGTTGAGGGGGGTGGGAGAGGCTGGGAAGGGATGTGAAGGGTAAACAAAGGAGGAGGCTGCAATGCTTGACAAGAAATGTACTCATTATCTTGCCCATGTAATTGTAACCCCTCTGTACAGTATGTTCACAATAAAAAAAAGGCATCTATAGAATATTCTACCCAGCAACACCAGAATACACATTCTTCTCGGCAGTACATGGATCATTCTCCAAAATAGGTAACACTTTAGGGCACAAAGCAATCTGTACAAATTCAGAAATATTGAAACTATTCCCCGCATTCTCTCAGACCATAACAGAATAAAATTAGAGCTCAATACCAAAGCCACCATAGAAAATCTTACAACTCATGAAGACTGAACAACATATTGTTGGATCACCAGTGGGTCACTGAAGAGAACAGAATTGAAATTCAAACATTTATGGTATTTAACAAAAATGACCACACAAAATACCAACTCCTCTGGGACACAGCAAAGACATAACTCAGGGGAAAATTTATAGCTCTTGAGTGCCTACATCAACAAATGGGAGAAATCTCAAACCAATAATTTAATGATGAACTTTAAGCTCCTCGAAAAAGCGCAACAAGCCAAACCCCAATCCAGTAGACACATAATAAAAATTAAATCAGAATTAAATGAATTACAGTCCAAAAAAAAAACCCCAAAAGAGCCAACAAGACAATGAGTTGGTTCTTCGAAAAAACAAAATTGACAGACCCTTAGCAAATCTGACCCAAAAAAAAAAAAAAAATCCAAAACAGAAGACACCCAAATAAACAAAATCAGAGACAAGAATGGAAACATCACAACAGAAACAAGTAAGATTCAGAACATTGTAAGGGAATACACTGCAAACCTTTTTGCTAACAAACTGGAGAATCTGGAAGGGGAAAACTTCTAGCAAATATTGATGAACCCAAATGAAACCAAGAAGATTTAAACCAACAAAATAGACATATCAAGCAATGAAATAGAAATGGCAATGAAAGACCTCACATCCAAGAAAAGCCTAGGACCAGACAGACTCACAGCCAAATTCTACAAGGCCTTCAAAGGAAAATTCACTCCAATACTCCTCAAACTCTTCAATGAAATGGAAAGCAGAAGTTCACATATCAAACTCATTCTATGAAGCCAGCATAACCCTCATCCCAAAACCAGACAGGGACCATCTAAGGAAGAGAACTATAGTCCCATTTTCTTTGATGAACATAGATGCAAAACTTTCTTTGATGAACATAGATGCAAAACTTCTCAATAAAATTCTGGCCAACTGACTTCAATGACTAATCAAAAAAATTATATGTTATGATCAAATAGGATTCATTCCAGGGATACAAAACTGGTTCAATATATGCAAGCCAATTAATGTAATTCAACACATTAATAGGTTTATGCAGAAAAAGCATTTGACAAGATCCAACACCCCTTTATCATGAAAGCTCTGGAGAAACTAGAAATCCATGGAACATTCCTCATATAATAAAGGCTGTATATGACGAAACTACAGCTAGCCTTATACTTAATGGTCGAAAATTAAAGCCATTTACTCTAAAATCAGAAACAAGGTAAGAATGCCCACTCTCTCCACTCCTTTTCAATATAGCATTGGAATTTCTAGCCAAAGCAACAAGGCAAGAGACAAACATAAAGGGGATCCAAACAGGGAAAGAAATAAAACTTTTTCTCTTTGCAGATGGCAATATTTAAAGAACCCCACAGACTCTTCTCCCAAGTTACTTGAGTTGATCTAAAACTTTGGCAAAGTAACAGGGCATAAAATTAATCCACAAAAATCAATGGCTTTTTTGTAAGCCAACAATAAGAGCGAGGCTAAAATCAGTAAAGCAATTCCTTTTGAAATAGCCTCAAAAAAAAAAAAAAAAGAAAAGAAAACCTAGGAATTAACCAAGGAAGTGAAGGACTTCTATAATGAAAACTTTAAAAACTTGAAAAAAGAAATTAAAGCAGATCTAAGTGGAAAAACCTCCCATGCTCCTGGATTGGGAGGATTAACATTGTGAAAACGATAATACTGCCAAAGGCCATCTACAAATTCAAGGCAATGCCCATCAATATCCCAACATCAATCTTCAATGAAATAGAAGAAGTAAACCAAAAATTCATGTGGAATAATAGAAGACCTGTAATAGGAAAAAAAAAATCCTTAGCAAGAAGAACCGTGGTGGAGGAATATCAATACCAAACTTCAAACTCAAAGCCATAGTAACATAAACAGTTTGGTACTGGCATGAGAATAAGCTGAGGACCAATGGCATAGAACTGAAGATGTAGAAATGAACTCACAGAACTATGGCTACCTAATATTTGATAAGGGAGCCAAAAAAAACAGGATGGAGAAGGTAAAAGTAGAAAGGGAGATCAAGTATGAGCATTATAAAGTAGGAGTATCTCTTAATCTAGGATAACAGTATGCAAAAGCAATGTATTAAATAATTCCCCTCAATTCTTATTGATTCCCAGAAGAAAGTGTATGTTAAACTGTCAACTGGGAAAGACACTAGCGCCAAGTCAATCTTAGTAAAAAGAAGCCGGGCGCTGGTGGCTCACGCCTGTAATCTTAGCTACTCAGGAGGCTAAGATCTGAGGATCACCATTCAAAGCCAGCTGGGGCAGGAAAGTCCATAAGATTTTTCTCTCCATTAAATCACTAGAAAACCAGAAGTGGCGCTGTGGTTCCAGTGTTAGAGGGCTAAAGAGCACAGGGACTGCGCCCAAGCCGAGAGTTCAAGCCCCACGACCCACCAAAAAAAAAAAAAAGAACCTATGAAGAAAATTAGAAAAATTTACATATGGTCTAATGATCTAAGAGTGAAAGGATACAGAAAAATTACTGACCATATTATTCTTAATCTGTTTATATATAAAATGTTCTTTAATACATTTGAACTTTTAGGGATGCATGCTTAAATATTTGTCGGAAAAAAATAAACGAGGCAAATAAAGTAACAAATAAACACATAAAATTCACTATTTTCATAGATACTTAAAGTAATATGTACAATGATTTTAATGTGTCCCATTCTGACTATCCCAACACACAAAGGTCAGATGTGGCATATTCTACTTGTAGTATCATGTCAGTGTTCAAAAACGTTTATAAGCATTTGGAATTTTGAAGTTTTAGAGAAGGGACACTCATCTTGTACTTTTTTCTCTATTTTCATTTAAGTTTGGAACTTTTCATAATGAAAAGTTCTAATATTTTCTAATACCACATACCTCATTCAGTTCTTTCCTATCCAGATTATCTAGGTGAATTTTAGTCCAATATTTGTCCAGCAAAGTAGCATGACTATTAAGTGGCCGATACCAATTTCCTCCAGAGCTCAAGAGTCTACATTTCAAAATAAGAATGAGAAATAGGGACACAAAATTTTTAGTTTTAATCTCCAATCACAGCAGATCCATCTTATTCATGATCGACGCCAAGACCTACAGTGGATGACTGAAACCAGTGTTTTAGTCTGTATTTTAGCTTATACAGAGTTACCAAAGACGAGTATATCTTATAAATGAGACACATTGAAGAAGTTAACAACTGCAAATAAATCATAAGGTGGGTGTGTGAACACACACCGAGAATCCAAACTGTTGGGAGAGGCTGTGGCAGAAAGATATCAGGTTCTAGGCCAGTCGGAGCTACAGAGAAAGAACTTGTCTCAAAATAGCAAGAACAATAACAACAAAATCTAGTCATAAAACAATTATATCAATATCCTGAAACAAAAGCTATTAAAACATATAAATCACTAATTTTCGGGATATTTCTTTTAATAAATTGAGGGCTCATTGACCATTAAGATTAAAATCATGGAATAGGAAATCAGAGGGGAGGGAAACCACTATAGATACGTGTCATCATTTGTTGAACATTATTTCATATGTGAATAACAATCTCTTCTTGGTACTAGAAACTGTGTAGAATTTACAAATCAGATGAAAAATTATTAAAGGTCCATGGTTTGTTCCCCCATAGTTTACTATTTTCTAAAAGCTTCAAATTATTTTCAAGTCACTGCAAATGATTTCATGAGGTAAGAATTTCAATCTCATTAGTGACATGTTCTTCCATTAAGCACAAGTAGCTTATCCGAGGTCTATAACAGGATACTTTACTGTTTTTTTATTGCTTTTAGACCTGAGATTATTAAAAATTTCCAGAAAAAGGAGAAAGAATACATTAATTCTACATTACGGACAAGCTACAGATACATTCATATTATAAGCCATTATAACCTCATCACAATTGTCCTGAAAGGAAGAGGACTTTTTTTTTTCAAATGGATAAGGAAAAGAAGGAAAATAATGTGCCTTGCTAACTCAACTAGACTACAAATCACATCTTAAAGCTGAATTCAAATTCTAGTATCAATTTTGTCTAGTATCTTTCCATGATGTCATGGGACTTTCTGGGAAATGCATGAATCTAGTAGGGAGGAACTTCATTATCTCTGTAAACACAATCAAGATCTACAAAATAGGAGTGGCTAGTAGTAAATAATTCAGTGGTAGAGTACCTGCCTACCAAGCCTGAGGCTCTGAGTTCAAACCTTAGCACTAGAACCACAAAAGTTAAAGATCTACAAATGGGTTATTGAAAATTGTCCCATTAGATCCAAACTCCATCTAGGAGTGAATGTTTACTAAAGTAAACACAAATACAATTCTAAAAATAAAATGATCAAATTTTGATAGTGGAGATTTTAAGAACTTGAACTACACAAAGGTAAACAAACAGTAAGAAATAAACTTCTCTTTTGCTATTATTGTAATATGTAGACAAACATATATTTAATTTGCTTAGTCTTTATTCCTTTGTTCATGCTTACATTCAGTGGTTTTTAAAAAACTGTTATCTACACGTTTACCATAATCATAGCCAGCATTAATTGGCTGCTTATTATGTAATAGCTCCTTAATGCCTTGTTTCTTCATTTCATCTTTATAGACATCGTTAGAAATAAGCACCATCATCTTCAGACAGGTAAGGTATTCAAAGGTACAGGTCAGCACTCAAACTCAGGGCTGGCAATAATCTTACCAATAGTTATTACGTATGAAAACAATATAAAATATTTTACAGTCTTACTCATTTTTAAACAGAAAAAAAAACCTATCTTTTATTAAGATAATAACACATACCTCCGGGTTGCAAAAAACTGAAAGCCAGGAGCCACCTTCAAATAGTCACCTTGGCCAGGAATCAAAAGTTCTCTATTTTCCAAGAGAGGGATCAGCACAGAAACCTAAATTACAAAACCCATTCAGATACCACCATAAAGACAGAACTTAAGACAAAACAATTCTTTCTCAAAATGACAGAAACAGTTCTAGAAGAAACTCTAGTTCTCATCGTGCAAAATGGAGACAAATGTAAGCTGAGTTCAAATGCAAGTTGAGCCACCTACATTCAAGCACTCCATATTCACTGAGTGCTTACTGTAAACCAGAACCAACAAGACACAAGTATATGAACAAGACTGGAGTCTTCTGGGAGGTGACAAGACATGCAAACGGCAATTATAAGTACCACAAAGTTGTTTGTGAAGATAGGCAAGGCTCTGAATCTGAACAGAGTGCTTTAAAAAGCAGGGTCATGAAATAAATTCAAAAGTTAAAAAAAAGAACTTGCTGAGTCTTAAAAATATTAATTAGCCAAATATGGCATATATAATCTAAGCAAAATTAATTAAATACATAAAAGTTTATACACCTAGTAGTATGAGATGAGAAATTCTGTTATGGTAGGTAAAGGATGTAATAGTGTAGAAGTACAAAGGTGGAAGGTTTAGATGGATGACAAAAAGTCTCTTGGCTACGCTAAAAATTTGAAACCAATTGGATATCAGGCTAAAAACGACATTTTCAACTGTGTAGTAATATGTGCACTAATCTAACATGCGCATAATCAGGAGAAAAGAAGGTTAAAAAGACACTGGTTAGGAAACAAAAGCACAACAGAAATAGAATCAGAAGACCACTATGTAGACAGAGGAGATAAATACAGAAAGGGACATTAGCCTAAATGAGAGAAGATACATTTAGGTTCTGGCTTAGTAAATGAATGTCAGAAGAAGCTATTCTTAGAGTGGAAGAGAATCTACTTGAACATCTTGAACTGGCGCTATTATTTTTAAGACAGGGTGCTGGATACAACACTCACTTTGAGCTGAGGCTCAAACTCCTAGATTCAAGTGATCTAACTGCCTTAGTCCCCTTCCCCCCCTCCCACCACACACTACTGTGCATGGCTTAAGTAGCTTTCTTTCTTAAGTTGAATTAGGTAAGAGCTTATCATGGACTTCTGATGCCTGAACTGGCTTTGAGCCCAAATCCTCAGATCTCAGCTTCTTGAGTAGACAGGATTACTGGTGTGAGCTCCCAGTGAATCTACCCTTTCAGCCACACTGCCCCCCCCCCCCCAGCATTTGAAATTAGGGACCCAAGCCATGTCTCTCCTTTCTGCACTTAAGATGATGGGATTATAGACATGGACTACCATACCTATTCAATTTAGTTTTTTCTCTGTGAACTTCTATAATCCCATGACTGCCAAACATTGGATATGAATTTTGTCTGATGCTTTTTGGTTTTTGGGGGGATGAGTCTATTTATATAGCTCAGGCTGGACTGAAATCCACTTTGTATCCTAGACTGGCCTAGAACTCTTCTTCTATCCTCCTAAGTGCTGGAATATTAGGTATGTAATTAGTGACACTGCATGGACACTTGACAAAGCAAAGATAATTAGGATAATTTCACAGGCACTGGTCTGTGAAAAATATGCCAGTAGATTCACTGGCGGCTCATACCTAAAATCCTACCTATTTAAGAGTTTAAGGATTTGGGCTAAAGCTAGTTCAGACTAGGAAGTCCAAGACCCTCTTACCTCCAATTAATCACCAGAAAACCCAAAGTGGCCCTGTGGCTCAAAGTGGTAGAAAGCTAGCTTTGAGTAAAAAGGCTCAGAGACAGTGCCCAGGCCCTGAGTTCAGGCCTGATGACCAACGTGCTCCCCAACCCCCCAAAAAAGAGAGAAAGCACAAGGCTGTGTATTTAAAATCTAGTAAAGAAAAAAGAAAAAAAACAAGCAGGAGATGTGGAAAAAGGAGGCAAAGGGAAAAAATGAAAGAAGAAAAAGAAGGAAAAACATTTTCAAGCCAAGAGCCAATGACTCACATCTATAATCCTAGTAATTTAGGAGGCTAAGGCCCAGAAAGTCAAGGTTCAAAGCTAGCCCAAGCAGAAAAGCCTGGTAGACTATACCTATAAATTACCCAGCAAAATACTGGTCAGGAAGCATAGCTCAGATGGTAGAACACATGAGTAATAAGCCAATTGAGAGAGCAAGAGTTCAAATCCTGGAACCAGATCCCACCCCCTCCAAAAAAAAAATTCAGGGGCCACAATTTAACACTATGACATACCACATCTAAAGGGGCATAGTCAATATCCTCCAGAAGAATCCAGTAACCCTTTGTGGCTGCCTGTGTCAGGGTGCCAGGCTGCCACACAAACTCTCCAGGAACATCTGTGCAACGATACATCCCCAACAGCATCTGTAAAAGCAATTCATGAAACCACACACCTGAGTTGATAAAGCTATATGCTTAAGTCTGTTAAACTTCAATAGGGAAAAAATAGGTTCTCGGTTTATAGATTGTCTCAAAAATTATGAGCAAGAACAATAACTATCTTCCATTAGCAGAAACATTTGAATACCAGTATGTACAAGCATGCCAACCACCAACACCTGCCATTCTTAATTACCTTACTATCAGTCTGGTCACCAAGCTGGACTTTGAGAAGCTGAGGAGGCTTTCTTCTACCTGTCATTGCAGCTAAGTATTCAACTAAGGAAGTTTTGCCACATCCAATTGGTCCTTCCAACAACACAGCACGATGAGAAGCCACTGCCATAGCTAAGGTCTGAAGATTTTTGCAGACAGATTCAACCAACACATACGACCAAAGGGCCAGTTTCTGTTCACGTGAAGAACTCCTATTATCCGCCTAAGACGACAAGTGAGAAATGGAAAGTATTTCAGTAAGTAACTTCGAAAGGACACAGGTTACTTCCTACAATGTTTGTATCGCGTTTATAGAAATTGTAATGAATAAATTAGTATTTAAGCTATCATAACAGGTAAGGATTAGAATTTTTCCTTTCACTTTTTGATTGAAGAATGAGAAGTCAGATTTTTAAACAAATTTAAGAAAAATAGCTTCCAAAATTTAAGATGCTAGGACTAGAGGTGGGGCTCAAATGATAGGATGTCTTGAGTTCAAATTCCACTACCAACTAAGGGGGAAAAAGTTGGGGCAGGATGGTGGGGTGGGGTGTAAGGAGACACTAAACTTTAAAGTTGGTGATTTTTATTTTCTTCCTCTCTCCATGTTCTAGGACTTCACATCTAGAGCTGGGGGCCTGTCTGGAATGGTTACCTATTAGCAAGTTTTGAGTCTTAGAGCCAGAATTGCAGTACTGAAAAAAAAGAAAAAATGTAGTAATATAGGGGCTGAGTATATACACAAGACTCTGGGTCGGATCTTTAGCACAGGCACACAAACATACTAACCCCAGAGGAAAAAAAGGACACATGCCTTAATGAGATAATTAAAGAAACAGACACTGAGGACACATTATTAAATTAGTAGATTCCCAAGGCCCAGGTATATTGCTTAAGTCCTTTTCTGCTTTTGTATTGCCTGACAAGGATCAAATCTGAAGATCTGAACATGCTTGATAAGCACTATACAAGAGTTATATGCCCAGTCTGAAATCTCAGTCTCAGTCTCTCTCTGTCTTTTAGGAAATAAATACTAAGATAAATTGAAATTTGCTTCAAAATAATAAAGGAAACTATACAGATGAAGGAAGTAGTCATGAACTGCTAAGTGACTGAAGTTGGGTGTAGGAATTAATCAACAATCTTTTCTACTTTGAATATATTTTCTATCTCAAAAAGCTGAAAGTATGAACAATGCATGTAGTATGTTTAATGGGCTTCAGTTTCACAGGAAGTGAAAGTTCTAGATACTAGTTGCACGAAAATGTGAACACTTATTAACTTAATCGTAATAGTAAATATCATGTGCAAATTATTACAATTAATTTTTAAATAATAAAGTAACATACATGGTGGTAGAAGATCTTTTGAAAAAAATGGAACAGCTAATGATTTTTCTATGGTGGTCTTTTTGTGCTAGAGATTACTGAGCTATACCCCCAGCCCTATTATAACAGCTTGTAATTTAAGAGGTTTTTAAAAGAGGCTGTAATTTCCCAAACATGGCTATGGTTTGACCCCTTTAAGATAAGGTGATGGATGTTCTTGAAATTTCCTCAGGGTTGTTGCTCTCAGTAATTTCATGGGAAGCATGTACATTCTGTGCTTCTTCCCTAGCAGCTATGTAGCTTCTGAACACCAGAATTACCATTATACTCAGAACCATTTACTATATTAACTAAAGCTCCAAAACTAATATAATAGTGGTTACAGGATAGAGACATGGGATGAAAGGTGTAGGATTGACAGCAGTCATTAGACTATTGAAGTGCTGGTTTCTTGGTACTGGTTATATAGACAGATATATTCAGTTCATAAGTAATCACTGCACTAAAAAACACATCCTTCATTTCCAGTACTGAGGATGGAACCCAAGAACTCACTGATGCTAAACAAGTCCTCTACCACTTGCGCTACACTCCCAACCCTATGTTTGTATTTTTAACAAAGGGCTCAAGAACTTTGCTGGAGCTGGTCTTAGGCACAAAATTCTCTCTTTGATCTTCCAGTCTCTGCTGTCCAAGAAGTGGATTACAGATGTGAGCTATCATACTCAGCCCTAAAAACACTTTTGACAAGTATGTTTTCCTCTATGTATCTCCCTTTAATTTTCTTCCATAAAAAAGCACTAGTCAGAAACTAATGGTTTAAGTGACCCAAGACGTGTTCCGAGAAAAGCGGGTGAATATCGAAGTGACAATTGTGGTGATAACTGAAGAATGCTAAGGGAAAACAGACTGGCTCTTAATGGTTTTAAATGTATAATCTATAAACTTTGAGCATAGAGTGGAGCCATATATATTCACATTCTAGCTTCCCACACAATGGGCAAGGACAATATACTGACAGAAAAAGTGGTAAAGAAGCTGGGCATGGTGCTGTCCCAAGGTAATTACAGTACTCAGGATGCTGAAGTAGTAGGATTGAGTTTAAAGCTACTTCCAAGATTTTATCTAAAATGTAGAGAAAAGAGCTAGAAGTTATATCTATGTGTAGTCTTACTTTTGGCACAAAATAGTACTAGTGCCTCCAGGCAAGTTATCTTGTTTTTATATTATGTTAATAAAAGATAAAAGCATGTGCTACTTAACTTCATAGGGCTGTCCATATCAAGCAAACAAAGAGATATACTAAAGTTTTTTTCTTCTGATTTAGATTGTTTTAGCATTGCTATTAAGCAAATTCAGGGACTCTCACATACTAACTGTTTCATCATGAGCTAGAGATTCTCTCTAAGTTGTTCTGGCTGGCCTCAAATAATCCATCTGACTTAATCTAAGACTACACATATGCCACGCCGACTCCAGTGGAGTCTGCTTAGTATGGGAAACCATCTATCAGACCAAGATAGGGGCTTCAGAGACCTATCTCTGAGTTATGGGACGTCACCAAAGTCTACCTCAGAGAATGGGGCTTTACAAAAACCTATCTCCAAGTTTTGGGACTTCACCGAAGTCTACCTCGGAGAATAGGGCTTCTAAGAGGCCTACTCCTGGAAAAAGGCTGGCAAACCCCTGGGAAAGATGTGTTTCTGCATTTCTTTTCCTCACTGTATAAGAGTGCCTATTAATCTTTTACTGTTTCTGCTGTTCATCGTACTTATTCATTGTCAACGTTCCCTTATTCAAAGCTCTTTCTTAAGAGTGTTGACAACTCCAATATCTGATGAGTGTCTTAAAAATATGACTAACTCACCAGAGTTATGTGCTACCCTGAAACCCCTCTTATGGAGGCTAGTAGACAAGCCATAAGCAAATATAAAAGTATTGGGAGTTTCACAAAGTCACTTCAGCAGAAGGAATTGTTTGTAAGAGACTTACAAGAAGCTGTAGGACGACTAGAACAGAAGGAATGTATGGCAATTGCTGAGATAATTACTTAGGAGAAAGAACTTCCTGTTACTCTCTTTCATTTACTAAGAGACTTCCTAGATCTAGGCCTCCATGACCTTACTATTAAAGAAGGAACAGGAAAGATCTTATGGGACAATTAAGGCCTCTATAGAAATAAGGTAATGGTTAGATGGTGACAAACATCGAAACCCATTATATTTCTTAGAGATAAGCCGGAAACAAGTGCCTTTCAGGCGACCAGCTGTTGACCACCCAAGAATGAAGCCCTGCAGCGAGATTGTGTAAACTTTTGCCCTTTCAGGCGACCAGCTGGTGACCATCCAAGAACGAAGCCTTGCAGCAAGATTGTGTAACCTTTTGCCCTTTCTTATGGAGACTTTTTGCTATAAAAGTTTGTTATCCTCTGCATTAAATCGCACTCAGCACTCAGCATCCACTCCTAATGTGTGTGAGTTGTCTGTTTGCCATCTCCCCATCCTATTCCAGGTTCCTCCCCTAGGTGTCCTCCGTCGTCCCGACAGAACCCGGTCCACGGCACACATATGCATCACTGTGCCCAACACAGGTTAAGGCATCATTAGTTTCTAATTTCATATTAAACAGAAACAAAGGGAATACTAAGGAAGAGGGCTCAAAGTGAATTTCCCCATGAACAGTTCTAAATACAGAGCAGAAATTCAGCAAACACAATATGACTAACTCAGGATTCAGAGAGGGAGTGTATTCCCATACTAAGTCCAACATACCTGTTCTCCAGAGGCTGGCAGCTGCCTCGGTAGCACCACACCACAGACAGCTGTCACCCTAGAGGAGAGGTCGGCTGACACCACATGTCCTTGTAAATACTGTAGCTCATTCTCCTTACGCCAAAGGCAGGCTTGTGGATTGGCCAAAACTAAGGCTTTCTCTAAGTCTTGCAACTGGGCCTCTTCTAATAACCTGAGGGGAAAGAGTCTCATCAATTATTTTATAGCAGAAAAAGCTCACAGCTAGACCCAGGGAACTCTTGCTTACCTCAACCGGAAATGGATCAATTCATCACTATTAAAAATCTTCTTCAGGAAAGATAACTTGTGCTCTTCATTCATACAAGTGACTAAAGCCAGACAACTAGCTGTGTACCTGGAAAGATAAAAATAAGTAAATAAACACAGGTTATCTGTAGTTGACTACTAAGAAAACTAATCAATAAAAACAAAAAGAAACCTTGTTACAACCAAGTACTACAACTGGAGGCTTCACTCAAGTGGCACCAGAAAAAAAAAAGAGTATAAAGTAAAAATCAGGCACAATAAGTTAACTTAGAAAACCATGAAATGGGGCTAAAAGTGGGCTCAGATGGTAGAGTGCTTGCCAATGAGCAAAAGCATCAGATATCAAGTTTAAGTTCTGTCTTGGACCAAAAAATAAAATAAAATAAAATAAAATAAAATAAAATTTCACTCAAATCATTTCATTTTTCTCTAAAGTATGACTAATATTCTTAGGAACAAAAACAACAAATTTAAAATGTTTTCCTTGTCCTGTTCTCCCCAGACACAACTACATATAGCCCTCCATATACCTCTCCACTAGCAGCACAGGAAAAGTCCAATAGCTACCCACCAGCGGACCAAGGTGTCATGGCTCCTGAGGAGAGGAACACAAACACTCCAGTCCCAGAGCTCCCGGAAAACAGACTGCTCTTGCTGTAGAAACTTGTAGGCTGCTTCCATTAGGTCCCGGAGTTTCATCCTCCTACGCCCGTAACGGACTGGATTAGCATCTGAACTCTCTAGGAAGAGTCTTTGAAAGACTGGGTAAGTGTCCTTGAAATATCGCAATGCAAACCTTCAAGAAAAAAATAAAATAGCATTTTCATTGGTTAAAGCAATCATCCAAGTACACATACCTACACTTGAGACAAGAGAGCATATGTGTCATAAAGATCTGAGAACGTAGAGAACGCCCAAGCCACCCACCAATTTAGGAACCAGTTTCATGGCATAAGATAGCTGACTCAGGTGCTACACATAAGACCAGAGGGAATGACAATAAAAGGAGGAAAAATAAAGAAAAAAGAGTGTTTATTACTGAAAATACACTCACTCCAACATTTATTGAATTCTCGTATCAGCTAAATAATTTGTCAATACTTGGGAGATTCAAAACCAAGAGAAGATTCTTTTTGCAAAGAGGTTACTATCTGGTAAAAAAGAATCACTTAGGGGCTGGGAAGTTGGCTCAGTGGCAGAGCGCTTGCCTTGCATGCCTGAGGCCCTGGGTTCAATTCCTCAGCACCACATAAGCAAAAGAAAAAAGCTGGAAGTGGCGCTGTGGCTCAAGTGGTAGTGCACTAGCCTTGAGCTGAAGGGCTGAGGGACAGTGCTCAGGCCCAGAGTTCAGGCCCCACAACCGGACCAAAAAAAAAAAAAAAAGCATCACTTACAGAAACAAATACGGATAGAACTATACAACAATAGGTGGTATTCAACGGAATCTTATGAGTTTAAAACATAATGTTATCTAAGATACATTTATTCAACTGGAATGGTTACCAAAAAGAAATTATGAGCCAGGCACAGTGGCTTATGCCTATAATCCAGGCTACTCAGGAAACAGATCTGACAGACTGACAGACCAACACAGATATAGAAACAAACACACACATATAGAAAAAAAAAAGACAATATAGAATATATGCCCTGAGAGAGGAGAGAGAAAGGAAGAAAAGGAGGAGGGGAAAAAAGAGGGGAATGAAGGAAAGAGGAAATGAGGTGGAAGGGCAAAGGAAAGGAAGGAAGAGAAGAAGAAGAGAAGACATGGAATGTGAGAAAGAAAGGAATCAAAGCATGTTCAACACTGAAATCCTCTTCATTTTCAATGCTCAATTTTCTTTTACAAAAGTGCCAAACTTCTTATTTTCAAGAAGTTAATACTTAATTTTCTTCCTTTAAATGATTTCTCAGCTCCTTAAGATTTTGCTTGACACCTCTACTTTAGTACTTGATACATTGCACTGCACTGCTTACAAATTGTGGTTTGAGATATACTTTAGTTGGGGACTCCTCCTTAGCTTACACATGTACCTGGGTTCAATCTTGGAACCCAAACAATCAATCAGCATCCAACAAATAAGCCCATAAATAAATGTTGAAAGAAAAAAACAATTGTTTGTATATGCTTCTAGGTCTTTAAGTAGAGAAACTCACATGGTATGACTTAAATGAGCTTAAAATGAAGACCACCTGGAATGAATGACTGCATCCTACCAACAAAATATTAGGTAAAAGTGACCTTATATATTTTACATACCTGCAGAGATGGAAAATCTTTTCTCTGCCAAGGGCTACTTGGACGTTTTTAACACCATTCATAGGCCATGAAAAATGATCACCACAGGCAGATGCTGCCTCACACAGCCATGAGAAGCATACAAGAAGCATGTCTGTCCTGATGTATGTGAAATGATTTTGCAGACCTCAGATTGCCCAGGGGCTGGAATCTCCCCACCCCTACTGTACAGTGTTAACTTGAAACGTCAAATTAACCAGTTTCTTAAAACTAAAAATAAAAAAAACCATTACATAACATCACCTATACATTATTTCTGCATTTATCATTTTTAGAACAAGGTAGAACAAATATATACTGCCTTGGAAAAATAAAAAGAAGAAAAATCAAGCAATTGCCTCATGCTTACTTAATATAGGAAAACAGCTATCTAGCTGTTTCTAGCACATCTATCACCTAAATAATTATCAAAAATAAATCTATAGCTGACATAAAGGTTTAGAACAAGTTGGGGGGGAGTGTGCTAGCACACCTACAAAGTAACTCCTCCTTAATCTCTGACCTCTGAAAGACATTATTTCCTCGTCCCTCATATGAGAACTAAAGATCACTTTTCCAAGTAAGTGAACACATACTTACTGCATCAAGGATAAAATAATAATAAATCATATCAACAGTAGAACACTGGATATAAAAGCCATTCTCACTAGTATTCTCATTATTAAGACCAGAACTTTTCTCAACTTACAGACTTAGCAATTTTGATGTTTCTCTTGACTATTCTACACAAGCCATATATTTTACAATTAATTGTATTTTAACATATTTTATAATAACTACAACTCCCTATGTGGTCCGAAACTCAAGATACGTCCCCTGCCTCTGCCTCCCAACAACTTGGGAGGAGTGCATCATTACACTCAACTCTTTACAGCACTTCTACTTTACCTGTTCAATTATTCCAACGAATAAATCTCATTCATCTAGTTGTAAACTCTATAATACTTCTGTCTTAGCAATTTTTGAAAGAATGTAGGACATTTTTCCAGACCCATCCTGATGGCAAGTATTTAAAAGAAACCAATGTTCAGCAGGATGGTACATGCTTGAAACCCAGCACTGAGTAGGCACAGGCAGGAGGATAACCAGATCAACATCAGCCTAGACTGCACTGTGAAGTATTATTTCAAAATAAAAGCAAACAAAATAAAACCTTAAGGGCTGAGGTGCATAGCTCAAGTAGAGTACTTGCTTAGTAATTAGAAGGCTTTGAGTTCAAACCCCAGGACTAGTAAAAAAAAAAGAAAAAAAGTAATAAAAAAATAATTAGCCTGGGCAGCTACCTTGAACATCACAAGCAGAATATGATAAGAACACCTGCACATCCATGTTTACTACTGCACTATTCACCAAGATATGGAAATAGCCCAGATGCCACACAATAGATGAGTAGATCCATAAAATGTACCTATATACAATGAATTTTTTTTT
>NW_012267248.1:16309215-16321271 GCF_000151885.1 Dipodomys ordii | reverse complement strand
AACTCTGGGCCTGGGCACTGTCCCTCAGCTTTTCAGCTCAAAGCTAGCACTCTACCACTTGAGCCACAGCGCCACTTCCGGCTTTTTTCCTTTCTGCTTATGTGGTGCTGAGGAATCAAACCCAGGGCCTCATGCATGCAAGGCAAGCGCTCTGCCACTGAACCACCTTCCCAGCCCCTCTAGCAGTTTTTAAGACATTACTTTTTTTTCTGTGTCAGTCTTGGGGCTTGATCTCTGGACCTGAGCTCTGTCCTTGGGCTTCTTTCGCCCAAGGATAGTGCTCTACCACTTGAGCCACAGTGCCACTTCCAGCTTTTTCTGAGTAGTTTATTGGAGATAGTCTCATGGA
This sequence comes from Dipodomys ordii, assembly GCF_000151885.1. Classification (NCBI taxonomy): domain Eukaryota; kingdom Metazoa; phylum Chordata; class Mammalia; order Rodentia; family Heteromyidae; genus Dipodomys; species Dipodomys ordii. The sequence continues at coordinate 16,320,922 of NW_012267248.1, read as the reverse complement.
CTTTCCAGCCCAGGTTAGCTTTGAACTAAGGTCCACAAATCTCAGCCTCCTGAGAAGCTAGGATTACAGCAATCAGCACCAGGCAGTTACGTTTGTTTTTGAGGCGAGGGCTGGCTATGTATTAATGGCTTGGCCTTGAACTTGCATCCTTCTACCTAAACTTCCCAAGTGCTGGTATTATATACAGGCAGACACTATCACATACTTCATTTCACATAGATTATGATATGGCATAGTGTGTTTTACATTCATCCTGCTTATGATTCTTACCTTTTGGGATCTGTGGAACCTGATAATTATGTTTCACCAAATTAAAAAATAGTAAGGATAGTATTCTTCATGTATTTTAATGCTTATTTCTTCTATTACCTCCTCCTGGAACTCCAACTATGCATAAAGCAGACTACTTAGTAATGTCCAACAGATCGCTGAATATTAGCCAGCTTTCACCCCGCTCCATTCTAATCTGGGCAATTTATACTGACCCATGTTCTAATTCAATCATCTTTTCTTCTGAATTAAACAATCTTCTACAAAACCTATTCATTCATTATAGGCATATTTTTTAGTTTTACTTGAATTTCCATAGGTTAAATTTCTACCATTGTATTTGTATTTCTTCTAAGTCCTTGAACATATATGTAATCACTTTGTTATTTTATAATCTGTTTAAGTTTACTGGTTGTCTTCCTAGTAACAGGCCTTTTAAAGAAATCTGGTAATTTTTAATTAACAGCAATAGATTAACTGTATTATATAGTGTTTCTTTATTGTAGTAGGCAATTAATCTACTTGCAAGTCAGCTTGATTCTTTCAGTTGACAGCAAATTTCTAGAAAGGCACTAATTCTAGGAAAGGTGAAATACTCACTTTTACAGTGTGTCTCTTCTGGTTTCTACATTGGTTGTCCTGGTATTTGACCTGGTCTTTTTACTTTTACTCCAGACAGTTGAGTATCTCCTACCTACACAAACTCCTACACTTACATACACTTATATATTCTTCCTATTTTCATATTCAGCCAAATATGTTCAAGATGCTGTATTTCTGGAGTTATTTCCTCTACTCTAATCTGTCTTCTCAGCTGGGTTCTCTCCCCCCTGAGCAAGGGTCCAGTAGATAATTATAGGATAACTGCAGAGGTAAACCCTATTTCCCTTTTCAGGGAGGGCAGATCTAAGCTGCTTTTCATCCAATCTTTGAAATAGTTTCATATATTTTATCCCATTTTTCTAATTGTTTATGGCAACAAATTTAATCCCAGTTATTCTATCATAGCCAAAAAGGGATATATTTGACTTTTTAATCTTACAGCACTAAGTCAGTATCTTAACATATATACTTATATATTTACAAATCAATATGCCTATAAATTATATGTATAAGTACATTTACATATAAATGTATATAAGGGTTGGAATATTGCTTTGTTACAACACTTATTAGCATTTGAGTTACATGCTAATAATATACAGAAAGCCAGAAATATTTGTAACATTTTTCATCCTTACACATTTGTAAAGGGTACACAAAAAGAAAATAAAGTTGTGATGGTTTGACTTAAAATTTTTGCATTTACGATACTATACAAGGGGTTGGGAAGGTGGCTCAGTGGTAGAGCGCTTGCCTTGCATGCATGAGGCCCTGGGTTCGATTCCTCAGCACCACATAACCAGAAAAAAAAAAAGCCAGAAGTGGCGCTATGGCTCAAGTGGTTGAGTGCTAGCCTTGAGCTGAAGAGCTGTGGGACAGCGCCCAGGCCCAGAGTTCAGGCCCATGACTGGACCCGCCCCCCCCCAAAAAAAAGATACTATATAAGCATACCCACAAAACCATTCTGCTTTCTAGTTTCAGTATTCAATAAATTACCCCCAAATACTTCAATAATAAAACAGGCTTTGTGCTTGATGATTTTGCCCAGCTATTAATTAGTAGAAATTTTCTAAATTTTGTGATTTTTTATCTTTGTACAATTATTTAGTTACATTTAAGTATTTTAAGCTGAAGAGATAAATACCTAAACTTCCCTATAAAACAAGCAAGAATGCCAAAATTTTTCCCGATTCTAATTATTTTCATAACAGAACAAAACTGTTTCCATTACAGGAGAAACTAAGTTAAAAATCACCTTAGAGAGTCATAATATGCTGAAAACGCAAAGGTTTTCAAAGCTATCTTCTACTAAAAAAAAAAAAACAAAAACAAAAGAAAACACCTATCATAGTTTGGGAGTAGAGCTATCTGTTATTAAACATTTTCTGCCTAACTCAGACACTAGAGCTACAATACCCCTCTTAAATCAAGAATGTTTTCCTAGACAAGGTTAACTGCAAAGCACTCTTCCAGAACAGACAGAAAAAGTTTTAATTGAAGGAGAGACACAAGGAGATGCTTTCTAAGAAAAGGCAATGCAAAGCTAGAGGCCAGAAGTAACAAAGGATGACAGACAACAGCAGCACTGGGGGTGACTCCAGTTACCAAAACATAGTAGTAAGCCATGGTCATTCCAATAAATTAGACAAGGCACAGTTCTTTCTTTATCTTGTAATACTGATATATTAGGCTGTATAATTCTTTGTTGTGGGTTGTTGTCATGTGTATTACAGTATGCTTAGCAAACTCACTGGCCACCATGCACTAGGTATTACAAGCATACCTACCCTAATTATCCTGCATCAAAATGTCTCCAGTTTAGCCTAAGGGCAAAACTGTCCAATCTCTACCACACAAGGACTATTGGACTGGTGAAGCATAAAAATAAAACCAATTGTAATACAGGCCAGACAAAATAGTGGGGCACTGTAATCCCAGTGCTCAGAAGGCTGAGGGAGAACTGCAAGTTGAAGACCAGCCAGGACTACATACAAAGTATTTTGGTGAGCTGCAGTGTAGCTCAGTGGAACACTGAGCACGTACAGAACACACAATCTGGCCAGCTGGGAATATAGTTTAGTGGACAGTATCCCAGATTTAAGTCTCAACATGGTGGGGGAGGGGAACACTGAAGAAAGAAAGAAAATGGTATATGAAGTGAGTTTTTGCTTTTGCTGTTGTCTTTAATTAATTTTTTTTAAGTGCCAATCTTGGGGCTTAAACTTAGGGCCTGGGCACTGTCCCTAAACCTTTTTGTTCAAGGCTAGTATACTACTTAAGTCATAGCTTCAATTCCAGCCTCTCTTAGATGGTTAATTGGAGATAAGTGTCTCACAGACTTTCTGGTCTGGCTTCAAACTGCAATCCTCAGATCTCACCCAGGAGGTGAACAGCCAGGACTTTAGGAGTAAGCTATCAGGGCAACAAGTTTTGTTTTTTATTTTTATTTTTTCAGTGCTGGGGAAATCAAACAAGCCCAAGTTTTCCTATATCCTGGGCACTGCTCTCTACTCCTAGCTATATACCTCAGCTCCTGATCATAAGCCACTTTAGAAAGCTACAATTTTTATTCTGGAATCAATGGAGAAGTTCATATGAAATAATTTGTCTTACTAATAATCTAAATGACCAAAACAGGGAATCTGGAAAAAAGAACTATGTTAGCAGTTGCTGGAAGTGGAGTATAAAACAACTTGAAAAGGATAGCTAGAATATAGGAGTGTCTAAAAAAAAAAAAGACTTAAATGATCATTAATAGAAACCAGAGTTTGGGAGTTGCCTTTGAAAGTAATAAAAATGTTCAAAATTTGCGGGCACCATTGGTTCATGCCTATAATCTTAGCTACTCAGGAGATTGGACTAAGCCAGCCAAGGCAGGAAAAGTCTGGGACAGTCTTATTTCCAATTAAGCTCCAAAAAAACTGGAAGTAGACCTGTAGCTCAAGTGGTAGAGTCCTCCCCTCAAGCAAAAGAGCTCAAGGACAGCATCAAGGCCCTGAATTCAAGCCCCAGGGCTTGAACAATCACACACGAATGAACAAACAAACATGCTAACGAACGAACACACACACAGTTTGAAATTTGACTATGGAACACTTACATCTATGAATATAGCAAAAAATCTCAGAACTACACATCATAAATGGATGAACTATATGACAGGAAAACAATTTCACAATAAAGCTGTTTTTAAAATAAAAGACCCCTTTCCAGCATGTGAGGCTTTACTAAATTTGATCACTAGCACTGGGAAAAATTAAAAAAATAATTAAAACTGTGCATGGTAAAATATATTCCTTTAGTTCTAGCCTGTAGGCTGAGGTAAGATTACTTAAGCCCAGGGTTCAAGCCCAGCTTGGACCTGGTATCAAAAATGGTAATATAAATAACTCAGTAGAATATGGCTCAGTGGTAGAGAGCTTGCCTAGTATGTGTGAGGATCTAGGCTGAATCTCAGCCTTACACACACACACACACACACACACACACACTTACAGCTCATTTTTACTGATGAATCACTATGTTCCAAACATACTTTAAGTTTCTTTTGTGTATTTTCTGGTCATATAACAGCCTTATTTTCAGCAATAATGGCAAGCACTTCTATAGTCAGCACTTAACAGGTCCTATGCATTTAGTCTTACTAGCAACCCACAAATTAGATTATCATCTCCATTTACAGACTATAAAATCACAGGGAAAGGATCAGGACAAGGTAACAAAACTATTAGTGTAACACGTGATTCTTGTCAGAAACTGGGCCCAGTGGTGATTTTATTTTGGCAATACTGTGAATTAAATGCTAGAACACTTTAGGCAAGCACTGAGTGTTGGCTTTTAACTATTACATGTAACTTTTTACAGCTAAAATGTGGAATATGTATTTAATAAAGAAAGTGAAACTTGCTAGGCAAAGTGACAGACACCCTATAATCTTAGGCAGGGCTACTCTGTGAGACAAAGCCTGAAGGAAAAAACAACAAACAAATACAGATTTCAATTTCATTTGCCTTAGGGCACAAAAGCAAAAGTGAAATAAAATGGATTTAAGATAAGGAAACTAAGTGCTGATGTATTGTGATAAGCTCTATACAAACATAATGGAAGACTGAAGAGATGAAGGTGGTAATAATCCTAAGAATAGGAGAGAGAGAGAGAGACAGAGACAGACTTAATACTTTGGAAGTAATCGCAGGAGGCACTGGCTACATCAGAAGAAAAAGGAATGTAAAGAGCTAAGAAAGGGGTAGGTTTTAGCTCCCTGGTTCAGTCTGAGGCCCAAGGCACAATCCCCAGAAACCCTACCTCCACTCCCCAAAAAACTGATGATTCTTCCAGACAAGGTAGAATCATCTGCTAAGATAAACACAATAGAAAGCACAGGCCTAAAAAAATTCTTCAGATCTCAAATGCCAAAGCAAAAAAATAAAAATAAAAAATCAATGCTTCAATTGTTTACTAATTTCATAGATGTATTTAATGCATAAATATATTTGTATTATGAATATATATTTACAAAAATGGAGAAAGAACTGTAATATAAGCCAGGTGCTAGTGGCTCACTTCTGTAATCTTAGCTATTCAGGAGGCTGAGATCTAAGGATTGTAGTTTGAAGACTGCTCTGGCAAGAAAAGTCCATCCAAAAGATTCCCATCCCTAGGAATCACCAAAAACCTGCAAGTGGAGCTGTAGTTCAAATGTGGTTCAAGTGGAAAAGCTAAGGAACAACACTCAGGCTCAGAGTTCAAGCACTAGATCTGACATCTGTACATGTGTATGAACACACACTCAGAGAATTGTGTATATAATTAATCCAGTCAAAGGCTTTAAATTATTTACAATATGAGCTGTGTTCAGTGGTAGAACACACTGCTTGCTACTCAGGAGACTTGAGATTCAGAGGATCTCTATTTGAAGACAGTTTGGGGGTGGGGGTGAAGAGTATGAAGCTCCAAAATAATCTGGGGAAGAAAAAAAAGCCAGTTTGGCAGTCTGGAGACATGACTCAAGAGGTAGATCACCACCAGACAGCTGGGTGAATGCAAAACTTTGAGTTCAGACCTAGGTAGGGAAGACAGGAAGGTGAGACAACGTGAGGCAAGAAAGAAAGAAAGAAAGAAAGAAAGAAAGAAAGAAAGAAAGAAAGAAAGAAAGAAAGAAAGAAAGGCAGTAATTCCTTAATTCAACTCAACTTCCTAGTTTGGCAGCTTTACTACAGTCATTCCTATTCATCAATGTCTTTCTCATTCAAATCTTTACCTAATAAAAGGCTATTCCTATCCGATTCCCAAAACATCAACTTCGGGGCTGGGAAGGTGGCTCAGTGGTAGAGTACTTGCATTGCATGCATGAGGCCCTGGGTTCGATTCCTCAGTACCACATAAGAAAAAAGACGGAAGTGGCGCTGTGGCTCAAGTGGTAGAGGGCTAGCCTTGAGCTGAAGGACAGTGACCAGGCCCAGATTTCAGGCCCCGGGACAGGACCAAAAAACAAAACAAAACAAAACCAAAACATCAACATCAACTTTTCCCCCCTTGGTTGTGGAGAACCGAACTAAGGGGTTCATGCACAATAAGTGTGCTTTACCTCACAGCAACGTTCCCAGTGCCATAGGCATTAATTACTGGGGTAGAGAATCATTAAGTTTCCTTAAGCTCACCCATAAACTTCTGTCTCACAACTTGTGATCTAAAGTATAAGGTCACTTATAAAGATTCCCAGAAACAATACACACTTCAAGTTCAACTAAGCCAATTACCTCTGAAAAACTGCTTTTTAAATAGACACCCTAAGGGTGTTACTGATAACTTCTCCACGGCCCAGGGGCCAGAAATCCAGAAGATAAAGTCAATTCTTTATTTCTCCTGTCCAATTTATTATCTCCTCTTGCCTGGGCGTGTCATTCAGTGGCGAAGTAGCTAGAGGGTAGGGATTTAATCCCCAGCACACGCTCATCTCCAAAGGAAAAAAAAAACAAAAACCAGAAAAGGCAAGGTTTTGCCTGTGAGATTTGTGTTGCTCCAAATCAAGTCCCTTTGTCTGTCACTCAATAGACTGCTGTGATTCCTAAGCAATGGAATACACATGTAGGTCACGCACTTGTGATTGAGTTATATCAAAATTTAAAAACACACTTTCTACTACCTCCAGAGGCTTGCCAGACACTGGACGAGGGTTAGCATAGACTGGGAAACGAAAATGCAACGCGAAAAGATTCTAACGTGGGTCCTTAAAGGGGAGAATCGATGAGAAGTCAATTCTCCCAGAATATTCCAGTTTGTCTCCTTTTAAAGCCTATGGCTTGGTCCAAGTGAGCACACATGAGCGGGTCTAGCTTTTTCCTGCAGTTGTTTTGCATGCTTGTGAACGGGAAAGTCCCCTCCAGGGAGACACCATAACTCATTTCTTTCGCTATCTGCTTAGGGCCGCCCCCACGGTGACTTGCACAGCGTAGGAACGCGATGAGCACGCGTCAGAGCCACGCTGAAGGGACCGGGCAAAACACATTTGCCCAGCGAACCGGGGTGTGTGGCCCACGCAGTCGGGAACGGCCCCGCTGCAGCCTCGACGTCAGGAAAGCCGGCTTCCATTCCTTCTAGAAGGGGCCCGCAGGCTACCTCAGCGCGGGCGCGGCCGAGGGGGCGAGGGGAGCGGCCGCCCCCCACGAGCAAACCCAAAGGCGACTTCCGGCCACCTGCGCGGCGCCGACGCCACCAACCGCCCCGCGGAGGGGCCAAGTGACCAGAGGCCTCCTCCGACGCCCCTGCAAAGGGGCACGTCCCCGCGGAGCGGCGCCCCGGGCCTGTCTAGAACTTTCCCTCTCCCTCTCTCCTCACCGGCTTGGTCAAGAACCGACCCAGCTCGCTACGGCTCTTCTCGTTCTTGGCGGCGATTAGCCGCAGCGGCGCGGCCGCGACGTCCAGTAAGAAGTGCTCCATGGCTCCGGGGTCTCCGTCCCGGTGATCCACAGGCATCCGCTGCTCCGCGCTCAGAGCCGCCGAGCAGCCGAGGCTCCCACGCCCGAGCGCCGGACTACGCCCCCAGGGAAAGTGGCCGCCGAAAGCCGGCGAGCTGCAGCACACGTGGTGAAGCCCACGGGCCTGCGCGTCATCAGCCCGCGGCGGCGGCGACTCCGAGCACCGTCGGCCCCGCCCCTTGCGCTGGCGGAAGCTCTACGTCACGGCTGCGCCGGCTCGGGGAGCGGAAGTGACTTTCGGAGCTCGTCGGCGCGAGTTGGGTGTGCTCTCCGAAAGCGTGAGAAGGGCGGAGACAGAAGGTTCCGCTGGCGTGGGCGCAACGGAAGGAGGCTCAGCGGCTCCTTCCACGCCCACAGGTGGACCAGCCGCGCCAGACGGGCACTTTGGACCCCCTACGACTCTAACGGAAACTAGCCCCCTGAGCAACACAGCTCTGAAGCATGGCGGGGGGGTGGGGGGTAAGGGCGGAGTCGGTGGTGGTGCTGTTGCTCTACCACGTGACCCACAGCTCCACTTCTTGGAGCTAATAAGAGTGTCAGGACTTTCCTGCCTGGGCTGGCTTTGAACTGCTGATCCCCGGGTCTGAGCTTCGGTGTTCATCGTCCTTTCATCTCTCCCTCAGCCTCCTCCTTCGCGCCCCCTGCCTGAGGGAAGAGGGGGAAACTCAGAGAGTGACGGGAGAAAAAATTATAATTATGTACAAAACAAAAAGAACGAAACTTTGGCTACGGGTGTAACTCAGAAGCAGAGTTCTTGCCTAATACATGTGTTTCTGAGTTCGGGTCCCGAGCTTAAAAAAAAAAAAGTTTAATACTAACGCTGAAAGTTGGAAACTGGCTGGAGAATTATTAACAATCTAGAATTTATTACACTGCTAACATGGCATTTTTTTTGGGGGGGTCCGGTCGTGTGGCCTGAACTCTGGGCCTGGTCGCTGTCCCTCAGCTCTTCAGCTCAAGGCTAGCGCTCTACCACTTGAGCCACAGCGCCACTTCCGGCTTTTTTCTTATGTGGTGCTGAGGGCCTCGAGCATGCAAGACAAGTACTCTACCACTGAGCCACCTTCCCAGCCCCTATCGTGGCATTTTTATAAGAAGTCAAAGGCCTCGAAAAAGTAATCATGGCTCAGTGGTAGTGGGCTGAATAGCCTCTGTGCGGTCCTGGGTTCAATCCCAAGCCAAAAAGCCCAATGGAATAGTAGTTATGTACTTACAAATAATTATAACGCACCCTTACACTTATGAATCTGCACGGAGGTTCGTTCCTCTTTGTAAGAGTGTATAAACCAACAGTCCAACACATGGGCTCTAAGTAAAAGAATCATCAGGATAACAGTTGAGGGAAATAAATCCTAATACTTTCATCTGAGCAAGATCAATATTAACAATTCTGGGCTTATACTTAACTATCCACAGAGATGGAGGAGCAGGGGTGGAGGATGCTCAAGATCCAACCCAGGCACTTCTTTATACTAGGAAAGTACCGCTGACCAGTAGTCCAGCCCAAGGACAGATTTTCAGCTTTCCTGCTCCGCTCTATGGAGTTGCAGGCAGGCATAAAATTCAATGCATATCCAACACCACCAAGAAAACAGAGTAGGGTTTGGAGGGATGTAGAATGTTAAAAGGGGTGACATGAAGATCAAGATGAATTCTACTCATAAACTGCTTTGATGAATGGCAATTCCTTTGTGCAACTAAAATAAATATTTTAAAGAAAATTCCACGTGTGCCGCTAATCTTTATTTTTGAGACAGGGTCTTGCTATGTTGCTCAAACTAGCCTGACTCTTAATCCTGCCTCAGCCCCTGAAGTGCTGGAATTGTAGGTTTGCATTATCAGACTCAAATCTTTTTTTTTTTTGTAAGCACATACATTGGAGATTGAAGTAAATAGAAAATTTTTATTCTAGTACTTTTAAAAGCTTTTCCTCGTTGTCTCCGATAGTAATGTGTGAATGTTAGGATTTGTGAATCTTCTCTGGCATTGTGATCTTTTTTCTCCTTCTACATATCATTAAACTTTGGCATATCTGCTTCTATCCTCCATCTCAGTTAAATTTTTATTGGTCCCATTTATTGTTGTTTTCAGTTTGCTTCTCTCTTGGAAGTTTTTCAGCCTAATATTCCAACTCATTCAATCTTTAGCTATATGCTATTTTTTATGTTATTTTCTTTTTAGATTTTTAACTATTTTCTTATTCTCATATTGAGAATATTAGAATCCTCATATTCCCTCATTTTATATTCTGAAGGTCTTATATAATCCAGTTTTCTTTTAAGCCAGTACTATCTTTTAGTCATGATAGTTTATGGTTTACTTGGTGGTAAAGAGATGAATGCACTGAAAAATGACTAACCCTTTTACTTGCACTGGATGTTCAAAAGACCAAAAGGAGCAAGCTTATGGTAAATAACCCCAGCACTACAAAACCAGTTAATTCTTCTGGCCTAAAAATCTACCAACTGATTCTTTGGGTCTTCTTTCTATCGATTCTCTGAGTGAGATGGCAATGAGACTAGCAGGAAACTGGAGAGGGAAGCATGAAGAATGCCTAAGCTAATCAATTCTTACAAAGGTTTTCTCCAAATCTTCACTTGCCCTAATTTTATTTCAAAGGAATGCAGGCGAGGTATGATTTATTGTGAAATAAAGCAAGCACTGACAACAGGTTTTCATTAATGAATCTATCCAGACAGACTAGCCTGCCACACTCCCCATCATGGAACACTTCAAAATAGCCTCTTAGGTTTACCACGTTTTAAAATCATCTAAACACAATATAACACAACTTTACATGTTTTTTATTATACATTACTGTTATTGAAAACAAACTTTGTACAAAATGTTACACAGATGTAAAAAAATCATTGGCTAGGCAAAGCCATATACGTATGTGCATACATACAGACACATACACTCAAAATTTTACATCATTATAATTATACATATTTACAGGTAGACTATTTAAATTATTTTTCAGTTTACCAAAAAAGAGCAGTCATAAAAACTAAAAATGAAAACTTGAACTAAATATAAGTTTAAAATCCTACAAAACTATTTTTAAAAAAATCTAGAAGTCATTTCATTGAAATATCAAAAGGGTTTAATATTACATTATTGTTGTCTTCATTTGGGTAACTTCTAATATGTTTAAAAATAAATATTTTGACCAAGAACAAGAAAATCAGACCCATAACTATAACAGGCTGAACATGCTGAGCTGATATTAGAAAGTCCAGAAGCAATAACAAATATAGATTATCTTCTTGTAATAAAAAATGAGACAAAATCTCCATTAGTTCCCCATTTAAAACACGAGGAATCAAAGTTTCTGTGTAGTATGAAGTAACCAATGAAAATTCCAAGGAATTCAGCAACTTATCTGTAATATAAAAAAAATGCTAAAGTTATAACTCTTAATTTTCAAATATGACATATTCAAGGTATAACCTTCTAAACAAGCTGTACTTACAATACTGACATTACAGAATTAGCTTATAGAAAATCAAGTGTTGTTACACTGTTATTTTTTATAGTTAATGATACTATAATATATAGGGGAAAAAAATCAGAGACAGCTAGGAACGCAGATGACAAACCCAAAAACCTTTTTCTAGTCAAATGACCAAATTAGCCAGAAGTAGAAGTGTGGCTCAAGCACCAGTCATGAGCAAAACAGCTGAGCTAGAGCACAAGGCCCTGATTTCATTCCCAGGATCCACACACACACACACCCCCAGGATCCACACACACACACACACACACACACCCAGGATCAACACACACACACACCGTGCAATTTGTGGAAAGGAAAAGGAGAGGGAAAGTGAAGGAAGGGGTGACATTGTCCACAC
>NW_012267248.1:16288482-16309165 GCF_000151885.1 Dipodomys ordii | reverse complement strand
CGCCCCGGGCCTGTCTAGAACTTTCCCTCTCCCTCTCTCCTCACCGGCTTGGTCAAGAACCGACCCAGCTCGCTACGGCTCTTCTCGTTCTTGGCTGTGTGAGGATCTAGGCTGAATCTCAGCCTTACACACACACACACACACACACACACACGCACACACACACCCTGTGCAATTTGTGGACAGGAAAAGGAGAGGGAAAGTGAAGGAAGGGGTGACACTGTCCAAAAAAGAAATGTACTCTTTACCTGACTTTTTTTTTTTTGGGGGTCCGGTCGTGGGGCCTGAACTCTGGGCCTGGGCGCTGCTGTCCCTCAACTCTTCAGCTCAAGGATAGCACTCTACACAGAGCCACTTCCGGCTTTTTTCTTTTTGCTTATGTGGTGGTGAGGAATCGAATCCAGGGCCTCAGGCATGCAAGGCAAGCGCTCTACCACTGAGCCACCTTCCCAGCCCTCATTACCTGACTTTTGAAATGGTTACCCCTCTTACACTACCATAGTAATAACAATAAAATTACATTTTTAATTACATGTAATTACATTTAAAAAACTCTCAAATATCAAATCATTTAAAAGATTTTGTTATTAAATGTTAAAAATTTTAAACATTTTTAACATAGTAACAAAATTCTTTGAAAGGATTTGTCTTTTTTAAATTTTATTTTCTTGTAAAGATGCTATACAGAGCGGTTACAGTTACATCAGAGTAAGGTAATGAGTACATTTCTTGTCGGGCATTGTTACCTGCTTCGTTGTTTTTCTCTCACTATCCCTTCCCTTCTCTACCTACCCCCAAAGTTGGAAGGTTCATTGTGAGTATCATTGTTGGAATGGGTCATCTGTGTCCTCATTTCAGCATTTTGTATTCCCCTTCATCTCCCCAAATTAAATAAATGCAAGGTACCAAAATCAAATACAGTGACAAGAGGGATACACCACAGGAGAAAGAACATACAAAAGAAACAACGAAAAAAATCATACAGTACATTAAAAACAACAACGAAGAAAAACCTCGTGTCCATATTTTGGGCTTCACTTCATGTAGCATCATTTTATATGGTCGCATATACAAAGCTTTTGACCTTTTCTGCTCATCTGGTAAGATTTTAGTTTTATAATTTAGGAATTTCTAACTAATAAGTATTATTTCTAGTTAATTCTAATTAATTATAGTTAATTTCAAGTTAATTCTTTCATGAACTTACTTCCTTTTCACAACAAGATAGAGATTTTTTTCAGACACAAAAATGTTTGTTGGGGAGCTGGGAAGGTGGCTTAGTGGTAGAGTGCTTGCCTTGCATGCATGAGGTCCTCGGTTTGATTCCTAAGCACCACATAAGCAGAAAAAGCCGGAAGTGGGGGCTCAAGTGGTAGAGCGCTGGTCTACAGCTGAAGAGCTGGGGGACAGAGCCCAGGCCCAGAGTTCAGGCCCCACAACTGACAAAAAAAAAAATGTTTGTTGGTAAAAACAAACCAAGGCTAATTTATTTTGCTTATTCATTTTCCAGTCATGGGGCTTGAATTCAGGGCCTGAGCACTGTCCCTGGGCATTTTTGCCCAAAGCTATCACTGTACCACTTGAGCTACAGCTCCACTTTTCTTCTGGGTTTTTGGTGGTTAATTAAGTCTCAGATTTTCCTGCCTAGGTAAGCTTCAAAGCATAATCTTCAGATCTCAACCTCCTGATTATCAGCTGGGATTACAAGTGTGAGTCACCAACTCCCAGCAGTTTTGAGGTATTTTTGGCTGTGTGTGTATATGTGTGTGTGTTTAATAGCATCTTCCCATATTAGTCAAAGCTGCCCTTAAATTTGCATGTGGGAGTTGAACAGGTTACAAGTGTTTACTACCACCTAGCTATTTCTTTTTTGTCGGTCGTGGAGCTTGAACTCTGGGCCTGGGCGCTGTCCCTGCGCTCTTCAGCTCAAGGCGAGTGCTCTACCTCTTGAGCCACAGCACCACTTCTGGTTTTCTAGTGGTTTAGTGGAGACCAGAGTCTCACGGACTTTTCTGTCCAGGCTGGCTTTGAACTGCGATCCTCAGATCTCAGCCTCCTGAGTAGCTAGGATTACAGGTGTGAGCCACCGGCGCCCAGCTTCCACCTAGCTGTTTCCTAAAAGCACCAAAAGTCAGGCTTTGTACTACATTTTTGTTTTTTTTGAGGGGGGAGGGAGTGGTGCCAGACCTGGGGCTTGAAGTTAGGGCCTGGATGCTGTCCTTGAGCTTATTTCCTCAAGGCTAGTGCTCTACTCCTTTAGACATATTTCCACTTCTGTTTTGTTTTTTGTTTGTTTTGTGGGTACTTAACAAGAGACTCCAGGACATTCCTACCTAAGCTAGCTTTGAACCTTTGAACCCTGATCCTCAGATCTCAGCACACACATCAATCATGGGTTTAAACTGAGGACCTGGTCACTGTTCCTGAGATTTTGTTCTCTACTTCTTGAATTATACATAGCTTCACTTAGGGTTGTTGTTTTTTTTTTTCTCTGAAGCACGATCCTCAGATCTCAGTCTCAGTTGCTATGATTACAGGTGTGAACCACTGGTACCCAACTGTACTATTTTTAAAAAATTCTTTAAAAGAAGATTCTTCTCCCAACTGTCCATTATTCAACCTTATATTCTGAATGAAAAAGAGAGATTTTGTTTATAGTAAGCTGCTAAAAATCTTTTGAAGATCTCATGAGTAAGCCAGTTGGTTACGAGGATATGGAAAATAAATTAGAACACAGTAGAGGTCAGGAGGAATGGTGTAAGTGGTAGAATACTACAAAAAAAAAAAGACAGTATAGGCAAAAATTGAGGAATAGTAACTCAAAAATAATGGGGCTAGACATTAACATCTCAAAAATAAACAGAAACCTTTGCACAGTGATCTATGTCCAAATATGGTTTCTATTCATATTAAAACAATATTAGGTGCTTTTCATTCAAATAATGTTAACTATAAACCAATAGAAAAATGATATACTAGATGTTACAAATTTTCTTCCATAAAAATACGAAGTATTTAAGTAATCAAGTATTTAATACTCAGTGAAGTAATTTTTTCCAAGAAAAAAATTTAATTAATTACTATTGCCTTTATAAACCTGTAGAAATATTGCTGGAAGAAACAAATGTCATAATAATTTGTTACAGTAAATCCTGTCATCTGTTTAGATGACAACAGAGTTTGTTTATTACACATTTTTTTTTTCTGTCTGGTACTGGGGCTTGAACTGAGAGCTTTCCATTCCATTGAAATTTTCTTTTAATGCTGGTGCTCTAGCACTTGAGCCACACCTCCAATTTTCAGCTTTTTGCTGGTTAACTAGAGATAAACAACCTCACCAACTTTCCTGGCTGGCTTTGAACCTCTATCCTTAGATCTCAGCCTCCTGAGTAGGATTAGAGGCATAAGCCACAAATTCCAGACTAGAACATGTTTTGTAGTTTAAAATATTCAGTACTCAGAAAATGTGAAAAAACACTTTACTAAAATGACTACATAAACTGTATTGGTTATGAAACATACTGCTATACAAGAATATTTTCTTTCATTCTTCATCTGTAAAATGTTTTTTTTGTTTTTTGTGTGTCGGTTATGTGGCCTGAACTCTGGGCCTGGGCACTGTCCCTCAGCTCTTCAAGGCTAGCGCTCTAGCGCTTGAGCTGCAATGCCACTTCTGGCTTTTTCTATTTATGTGGTGCTGAGGAATCAAACCCAGGACCTCATGCATACAAGGCAAGCACTCTACCACTGAGCCACCTTCCCAGCTCCCTGTAAAATGTCAATAATCATCAAATGGGTTTCTCCTTATGTAAGACTTATCAGGAATCAGAAAGTTGAGGAGGGTTCCATGCTGACCTGAACTGCATCAGGCCAACTCTACTACAGCAGCTGAGGCATCTTAGGTGCCTGCAATGATCCTCCAACTTGTGACTAAATCAGGAACTCATCTGGTTGTCTTTCATGTACTTCTCAGATCTTCAAAGACTAACACACCATTAGCTGCAAGAGGACAGTGTCAAACATTTATTATACATTAACTACCTGCATTTTGACTTCTCAAAGAGTTTCTTTAGCTGCTGGAATCTCTCTGAAACCTGAAAAATTAAAAATGATAATAAACATCTCATTTTTTCATCTTTGATGCATATTTTCAGAAAACATCTATAAACAGCAAAAATTATCCTCAGTAACAGAGATGAAGTAATGTTTTAAAAAAGGGAATTTTTTTTTTTTTGTCAGACATAGGACTTGAACTCACGGCCTGGGAGTTGTCCTTGAGCTTTTTCGCTCAAGGCTAGTACTCAACCACGCTACCACAGCACCACTTCTGATTTTTTGGTAGTGAAATGGGGGTATGAGTCTCATGGACTTTCCTGTCTGAGCTGGTTTTGAACCACAATCCTCATCCCAGACTCCTGAGCCACCAGTGCCTTATTATGTTGATTGCTTACCTTAGCTTTCATTTGCTACATCTTATTAAATAAGGAAACATTACTAAATACTGAGGTGAAATAAAATGGTAAGGCATAAGGGAAAAAAATATCAGTCATTTCTGTCATGCTTCTTCCACAATCAAGCTTATTAGTCCTATAATAAGCCAAATTTTAAAATACACGAACTAGTAAATGTCTTTGTATCTTAACACACTGAAAATTATATCTGGGCTGGGGTTAACTATTTGCCTAGCATGTATATGACTCTGGGCTCTTTCCCCAGGGTAGGGAAATCTAAGTATGTCAAGTAACAGTATCTGTGAACCACCAGAGATGTAAAAATTGGATAATTACCTGATTTGGATTTTTATTCAACTTGATTGCCAAATATGTGAAGGTCTTCAGTGATGGCATTCTTTTCTGACACTCTAGTAAAATTTCCCGGTCATCATTTCTAAGGAAGGAATGTAAAGGTCATAAATTCCCCTGCTTTAATATCCACTAGTAAGTGATATTTTTAGTAAATCCAACAGGAAAAACTACATATACCAAAATATGAACAATACTTACCTCTAAAGACAAGTTTATGATTTTATTCTTTGAGCCCGTATGTATTTCCACAATTTTCTACAAATGCGTTATTTTTACTGATAAATTTTAATTTTTATCTTTAATTTTACCTTTCATGTATATACTACTTAAAACATTAAGGATCAAAAATGATTGGACAGAGTAAACAGAAAAACCAAAACTAAAACAAAATCCTCAATCACAGAAACTTCTAATTTGGACCTGTGTTTGTCACATGGTCTAATCTCTGAGACTTTAAGCTGACATCTACAAGTAACTTGAAATGAGTATTTCAGGATTGTGGCACTTAACAAAACACCACTAGCTTTACGAAAAATTTTCCCTCAGTAAGCATTCTCATCTAGTATAGAAACTATTAAACTCTAGGCCCACTATTCACAACTATGATTATCTTTATGTCTGAGGTTTGTTTTTTTTTTTTGTATCAGTCCTAGGGCTTGAACTCAGGACCTGAGCGCTGTCCTTGAGCTTTTCTGCTCAAGGCTAGTGTTTTACCACTCTGAGCCATAGCTCCACTTGTGGTTTTCTAGTAGTTAACTGGGGCTAAGAGTCTCAGACTTTTCTGCTGTCCAGGCTGGCTTCAAACAACCATTCTCAGATCTCAGCCTCCTGAGTAGGTAGGATTACAGGTGTGAGCCACCAGTGTCTAGCTGTGAATTGGGTTCTTAAAATCTGAATTTCTCAAAAGCTTACATAAAACTAAAGTACCATTTGTGAAAGTCTGGAAAGTTGAAATCTAGGAAAAAACGATGGACCCATCCATTTTTTTGCTTTACCACATTCACTACTTGTCATTCTTACTTTCTAAAATGTGTTTATATCTGTTCCTTCCAAATGAAAGAGTTCTTTTTAATTGAAAAAGTGAAGTTAAAATGCAGTGAATCAGGGCACAATGGTACACACCTAATCCAAGCACTTGGAATGCTGGAAAAGGAGGATCACAAGCTAAAGGCCAGCCCAAACTAGGTAGTAAGACTATCACAAAAAAAAAAACATAATGAAAAGCTCTACCCAGAGGGGTCATTTACATCCATATACACACACACACACACACACACACATATATAGATAGATATGAAAGCTATTATTCTAGACTGGGCTACAGAATAGCTGGATTGTACCCCCGGGATGTATCCCCAAGTAACTCTGGCTACTTTTTTTTTTTTTGGTTGGTCGTGGGGCTTGAATTCTGGACCTGGGCGCTGTCCCTGTGCTCTTCAGCTCAAGGCGAACGCTCTCCAGCTTGAGCCACAGTGCCACTTCTGGTTTTCTAGTGGTTTACTGGAGATAAGAGTCTCACGGACTTTCCTGCCCAGGCTGGCTTTGAACCGTGATCCTCAGATCTCAGCCTCCTGAGTAGCAAGGATTATAGGCATGAGCCACCAGCGCCTGGCTCTCTGGCTACTTTTGAAGTAGCTCATCATTTTCCTTGGTTTAGTATGGAATACAGAAAAAAATGACACCACAAAAAAGGCTCAAAACTTACTGGTGCCTAAAAGGTCTCAAAAGATTATTACCTTGTCCACGAAACTATAATTTCTCCCTTCTTTTTAATAACATTTTTTGCAGAAAGGCTAGCTGGCAAAGTGGCAAGTACCGCTGATGAATCATTAATCCCCGGGCTTGATGAGAGATCTTTATTCAATGTAAGAGTCCTTTTCTTATTGCTTTTCTTTTGTTGAACGTTGTCATTTTTATCACAATCTTGGTTAAGTTTCTTAGACTTTTCTCCATTAGTTAAGTCTCTTTCCCTTTTTTGTTTTTTCTGAGAATGATTTACATCAGAATAGTTTTTTCTTTTTTTGTGAGCATTATCCAAAGTCCCAGGTAACTCCAAACTATCAGAATTTGGTGGTGGCGTCAATTTTAAATCATCCTTATTTACTTCACATGAATCTGGTTTTAAATCACCCTTATTTACATCACATGAATCAGACTCTGGGGTCAAATCAATACAAGTTTCCTGAACAATGCATTCCACAGGCTTGTTTTTCATTTGCAACTTTTCTTCCTTACAGTTATCCTCATCCACACATATCACTTGACACTCTAAACCTTCAACAGCTAGTGTGGTGTCATTACCTTCATTTTTACTGTCATTTGAAGCATCTTGTGTCAAATCAATAAAAGCATTAATAGTATCAGACTGTGAAGAATTACCCAGTATTTGAGTGCCTTGATCTAATTTGCTTCCAGAACAACCAAACTGATCAACATTTAAAACTGCTACTTCTACGATTTCTCCCAAGTTTTTGGTCTCAGACACCGGATCTTTTGTTAGATCTATGTATGTGTCAGGAAGATGATCCTCAACAGAGTGTGGGATTTTTTCCATTGAAGTCAATTCTTCAAGGCTTTCAGGAACTCTTGGCTCCCATACTTGGTGCAACTTAAAACAATCATCAGCCACTTCAACACTGTGGCTCTCTTTACCTGAAGCATCTTTAAGAAATTCATATATTGGTGGAGCCTGAGTTTGTATCACAGAGTTCTGTCCATGAGTTGATTTGTTGCTATCAACATTTGTGTCAAAATTTTCCAATTCCTCTACAGATTTCAAAACCGTGTTCTGACATGAAACATATTCTTTCTCTGCTACTTCATCAGCTTCCTTTCCAACTTTGGGCAAAGATGTCAATGACCCATTAACAACCATACTATGTTCAAGACCAGGAGAGGTAGATGGTGCTGCACGCCGTATTTTCACAATGAAATGATCATTGGACTTTTCCATTATGACAGCATGCATGGGTAGATTAGGGTGGTACTGAAAGCCTGGAGCAACAGATCGGCTTGTCCACGATGACGAACAACTTGACTTACTGCTTGAGTTATCAGACTCCAGAGCTAAATGAATATCTTGTTCAGATGCATCCTCTTCTTCAAGTAAGGCATCTTCACTAAAATGTGCACTAATAACTTCTTCAGGAGTAGAACTTGACAAAACTTCAGGCTTTAGGAAACTCAGATGACCATCTGACTTCAGTGGTGATGGTACAGTCAAAGACACTGCGAGATCTTCAAAGAGTATGGAAGAAATGTAGGGTTTGCTCTTTTCTGAAGTGCATACATTATCTTTAGCTAAACCCATGTTAGCAGAAACTTCAAACATACAACTTTCATCTAACACATCAGGATGCACTGGCAATGAAAGCCCTGAAGACAGAGAAGGACCTTTTTCAGATGATAAGGACCAATTGTCATCACCAATCATTTTTGGACATGGAGAAGCTACTCCAGAAACAAGCTCTTCTGTTGTACAAGCTGGAATAGATTCACACTTAAGACTCTCTAGCAGCTGTTTCTCTGGAGTCTTTAATTCCCACTCAGTTTTTTCAATACAGTTAACACTGTTGTCCAAAAGATCAGAACCTTGTAACAAACTTTTAAATATTTCACCCATCTGTGCATCACTCACTAAATTAAAAGTGAGGCTAGATGCTTGCTGTTCAGTGAGGATCTCAAAACTACGCTCTGGCTTCAACCCTGTGTGTTGAGATACTGGTATATCCTCAATGGTGTTGCTTTCACTTTTGGCTGGTTTGGGAGTGCTAGGACAGCTTAGTTCCAAAGAGTGCTCTTCAGATTCAGGGTTCTTCATGCTTTCAAAGCAGGTGTTAACATTTCTTTTACTGTCAGGCTTCACTGTGTCAGTGTTATTTTGGGTTGGATGTTTTTCTTCAGACTTTTTACATTCCAGTAGAGACTTAAAATTCACAGAGTCTTCTGATTTTGACAATTTTTCCCTCTGAATTTCTTTGTTGAAATTGTCCTTATTCCTCTTCTGACAATATGAATATTGTGTTCTCTCTTTATACTTTTTAGCAAGCTTTCCTCCATTACTGTCACTTCCAAAGTTTATGGAATCACAAAATTTTACTAAAATTTTCTTAAGCTTTTCAAATAAATAATCAAGTTGTTCATCTACAAATTTCCACAGTTTCTTTTTCATATCTGGTAGTTGCTGTTCAAATAAACGATCAACTATGCCATTCTTCTTAACTTGCTTAAGGTTAGATTCAATAACATCACAGAGGTTCTTCTGTAAAGTAGTTACTGATTTAGAGATCTTGGAAAAATCAAGGTATTTAATTAATGATGTAAACCTCAAAGCTGCTGACTCAATAATCCTTTGAAACTGTATCAATGAAAATTTTACCTTGAATTTCATGTAACTTTTCCTTACATGTTTTCCTATCATTCGTAGCATATGCATAATCTCCCAAACAGAAGATGGTACAGTAATAATTGGAATTATTTTTTCTAAGCTGGAAATGCTCATTGTTTTATCCTTTCTCTTTGATTTTGAAGATCTGCTAGGTTCATTGGGTCTTTTATTCCACTTGCTATTGTTCCATTTGTTAGTGTTCGGAAATTCAACAGAAACTCTAGGTTTGGCACATATTTCAAAATGTTTTTGTGGTATAGATTCTTCACTGTCACTTCTAATTTCTCCTTCTTCCAATTCATCTAAAAATGATTTCTTACAGGAATCTACTTCTGTACATTTGTCAGATTTTTGAGTTGGGTTTTGGTTCTCTTTATTGAGACCAGGCAGACTCTTGGAGGTAGAATGATCTGAATTTGATGGAAATACATCTGCAGAAGAGAAATATTAAAGTCACAAAACCAGTGAATCATAGTCATTTGATATTCCTATCCTAAACAGAACAAAAGAACCTGTGCTAATGCCCAATACTTCATCTTTTTCATTGCTCTTTACTGGTCTTACAAAGAGCTCAGAGGGACTAGTTATATATAGCTCAGTGGTAGAGCACTTGCCAAGTATGAATTCAACTCCTGGGTTTGATTCCCAGTAAGGCAAAAGGGACTGAGGAGATACCTGTCAAGTGTAAGAGTTTGGTATTCCAACAATCACTATTTCACTTGAGCAGCTATCATCTACTTCTGTTATTTGATCATAGTCTTTGAACAAAAGTATACCTAAAACCTAGACCTAGGATATAGGTCAGTGCGCTTGGCATGCATGAAATCCTGGCTTCTATCCCTAGCAACAGTAGGTAGATATTTAACTAGCTAGATAAGTACTATTTGAAATAATCTGTCCTTTTACTTCCTTTTTTTTTTATGAAGAATCAAAGGGGCTGTATTATAGCTCAAAGAAAGTGTGTGCTGGGGCTGGGAAGGTAGCTCAGTGATAAAGTGCTTGCCTTGCATGCTTGAGGCCCTGGGTTCGATTCCTCAGCACCCATAAGCAAAAAAAAAAGCCGGAAGTGGAGCTGTGGCTCAAGTGGTAGAGCGCTAGCCTTGAGCTGAAGAGCTAAGGGGCAGCGCACAGGCTCAGAGTTCAGGCTCACGACTGGACCCCCCAAAACAACAACAACAAAACAAAAAAAAGAAAGTGTGTGCTTAGCAATGAGAAGCTACGAGATCAATCCCCAGCACCAAAGGGGAGGGAAACAGACAGATTTAAGAGCTACTTATATTTAGGGGCTGAGAATATGGCTTAGTGGTAGAGTGCTTACTGGCAGGCACAAAGCCCTGGATTCGATTCCTCAGTACCATTTAAATAGAAAAGGCCAGAAGTGGTACTGTGGCTCAAATGGTGGAGTGCTAGCTATGAGCAAAAGCAGCTAATGGATAGTGCCCAGACCTTGAGTTCAAGCCCCAGGACTGGCACGCACGCACGCACGCACGCACGCACGCACGCACGCACGCACGCACGCACACACACACACACACACACAAGTTACCTAGATTTAGATAAAGAACAAGGTCAGAATATTGTTTTAGTAGTATCAAGAACAAATGTAACCATCTGTTTTATGCTTCACATTTTCATGGGAAAGTGAGTTATAAAGAATAATATAAACTATTACCTTTATGACTATTATTATACAATGGAATATGAGATGGGCTTTCCATTCTAAGAATTTTTGCAACAGGTCTCACTGGACTATTCAGAGGACTGATAATTTCTGGAATAGGTCTCAGGTGACTTAAGTCGATACTCAAAACTGAGTTCTCATCATCATGATATACAGAGCTTATTTCCTCAATTTCTATTCTGGAGCCCATTAACTCAGTCTGTTGTGGTGACGATGGTAGAGCCTCTGTTGGTAAGCAAGGCTCCAAGTGACAAGACTTAGTCTCAACCACAGTACGTACAGGAGAAGGCTCAAATTTGGGCTTCCTGTCTTCTGAAAGGTTTACTGGCACACTGCTAAGTACTTCAACTGAAGGTATCTTAGGATTGTCACTGGTTTCAGTCACTTCTGTTGAAACAGACACCTTCATTTCCAAACTTTCAGAAATACCACAAAAATTCAAGCCATCCTGTCTTTTCATGTCCAATTCCAGACCACAGTTTTGAGAAGTATTGGTCTGTTTTACATCCATTACCAGAGAAGCTGCTGCCTTGGTATCATCCACAGTCTCTCCCATTTCTGATGATGATGTGCACAAGGATTCTCTTCGTTTCACTTCTGCAGTTGTTGAGATAGAAATATCTGTATCACAAATGGGTACTTCACAAGGCAAAGTGTTCTCAACAGACTTAACTAACAAACTATTTTCTTCTTCCACTTCACTTTCTGGAACACTGATTCTCAGTTCAGATGCTTCTGGAAGAGAAACCTTTGGTTCCAGAAGCTTTGATTTGGTTTCCTCTGACACAGCTTTATTAACAGAGGGAACAAATGTCACTGAGGACTCTAACTCACATTTGCCACTGGACGTAGGGACATCAGCAATTTTATGATTCTCCTGAGATACAGGCTGCTTTTTAGCAGGTGACAGAGTTAAGTTCAATTTTTCCATAAAGCTTAACTTTAAGTCTTTGTTTTTTGCTTCATTTGGAGCATCCACAGGATTCATTAAAAGCTCCTTATTTTCTGTGCCTTTAATAGCATTATTAAAGGCTTTACCTTTATCGCATTTTGGATCTTTCTTTCTCTTTAAATCTGTAGTGGTTTTCTTAATTTCTTTGTAAGTCTTTGGCAGATGTTCTGTAGGTGATTTTTTATCATTTTTCTTATGCCTATTTTCTTCTTTGTTTTTTCTCTTTCTCTTTTCTTCTTCTTCTTCTCTTTTCCTTTTATCTTCAGTTCTATGTCTTTCTGGCTTGAAAGGTGTGTTGGAAAGGTGCATAGCGTCCACTTCCTTGTGGGAGCTATGCTTGTAAGTTCGGCTTGACGAAGATGAACATCTTCCATCTTGAGAACTGTGACTGCTTACACTTCTCTCTCTTTTACAATCTTCCCTTCCTCTTCTCTCTTCTGGATAGTATTTACTGGAATTATGAGATTTTATTTCATTCTTGGAATGGGGAAGCACTGTTCGGTCAGGTTGCCGCCAATGATCTTGGTCCTTTACTAGTAATTTATGTTTTGGGTCACCTTTTCTTTCTTCTTTGTTCTGTGATTGAAGTTCTTTTCTACTCATATTTTGTGATCGTTCACTTTCTCTCTCCAGGTTTTTGTCATTTTCAGATTCAACTCGAGTATGTGACTTTTCTCTAGAAGTCTCTTTCTCCCAAGAAGAACTACGTTCACTTTTATATTCTGAATCTGTGCTGCTTCTAGACTTGGAATTTTTGCTCTCAGCCTTTGGTTCAGCAGGACCATGTTTCTCAGGACGTCTTTGTAGCCTTGGACTAGCCTCAGTGTTCCTTGGTTCACAGTTGTTACTTAAGTCTTTTCGGGTTCTGTCAGCAGTTCCTCTGCTATATGGGCTGTGAGAAGTATCTTTCCTCCCTCTTTTATTATCTTCATTTGAGATACCTTCACCAACTTGATCAGAACGTGACCAAACACCATTGAAGGTACAATGTTTCTCAGTAGGTGTAGGCAAAGCATTCTGTGTTTCAGAATGTGATTTTCCTTCCTTTCCCAAGTTTGGCAGTAGAGCGTTATGATGTATATCTTTAGGAACATCACTTTTAGTTTTGTTTTCAGATGTGGAACAATCATCCAAATGGGGAGTTCTGGATCTGAGATCTTTTGTTCTAACTGCATCTGATGTCCTTGAGACTTTATGATTATTTCGAAAATGTGGAAACTCAGATAATCTGGTAGAAACAGAAATTAATTATATTTAATAACATTCCAAATTTTATTTCCATGTAACACACTTTTAAAATTTAGGAGCCTTGCCAGGCACTGGTGGCTCCTGTCTGTAATTCTAGCTACTCAGGTGGCTGAGATCTGAGGATTGTGGTTCAAAGCCAGCCAGGGGAGGAAAGTCTGTGAGACTCTTGTCTCCAATTAACCACCAAAAAAACAGAAGTAGCACTGTGGGTCAAAGTGGTAGAGCACAAGTCTTAAGCAAAAGAGCTCAGGGACAGCCCTGAATTCAAGCCCCATGATCACCAATGACAAAAAATTACCATTGTGAACTGTGTAGCATTTCCTATCAAAATTTTCTATTTCTTATACACCAAAAAAAGCATCAATGGCCAACTGATGTGAAACCCAAAAGAAATATAGAGCTGTGATTCTTTCCTTAGAAGAATGACATGGATTTACTGTTGTTTTTTTTAAAAAGTCCACATCCTAATATAAAATTTGTCTTTTAGAAAACTGTTTTCCAAAATGTAGCAACTCCCTTTAGTTTTATTTTTGTTGCTGATTTTCCAATGTTCCTGTCTATGCAAAAATCTGTTCCTACTCAGTATTCTGGAAAATCCAAAACTAAAAGACCAGAAATAAGGCAAAATTGGTATAAAGCAAAAACTGACTTAAGAGACATATAACCTAAGGCAATATATAGATAGATCGTGTTATGAATTGAATAATATCATTCCTAGCAAAAAAAATCCATAATCTTATTTGAAGAAAATCTTTATAGGGGTAATCAACTTTTATATGTCATTAGGGTGAGCCATGATCCAATATGCCTAGTGTCGTTATAAAAAGGGGAAATTCTGACAAAAAAGATCAAAATAAGACAATGTAAAGACACACAGGAAGGAGACAGCATTTATAAGCCAAAGGACAGGTATGAAACAGATCCTTCCCTTAGAACCTTCAGACAGAACTAAAACTGCTAATACCTAGATGTTGGAATTACAGCATCCAGAAGTGAGACAATAAATTTCAAATTAAATTACCTATTTGTAATTTGTCATTATGACAGCCTTGGAACAGGTTCTGGAGGAATCTGAGGTCAGCCCAGGAAGAAAAGTTGGAGACTCCATCTCCAAAATAACTAGCAATAAAGCAGAGCTGAAGCTCAAGTAGTAGTGTACTACCCAAGCAAGCCAAGTGACAATAAGGCCCTGAGTTCAAACCCCAGTACAACTAAAAAGTAAGGTACCACTAAATAATGCAAAATGGTCCACATAATAGAACATTATTCACTCAATAACATAATTATTTATTGTCCAGAAAATTGAAAAAAATGTTGAGAACAAACACAGTTTCTGCTCTATACAGTAATCTTGTGGAAGAAACTATACTCAGTAATTCCATTCATGATTTAAAGAACTACAAATGAAAATGATGGTTAAGTCAAGACCAGAGAATTAATAAGTACTTAGTAATGAAGGAGAGGACCATTCCTGGCAATGAAAGGAGCCCACTCAAAGGCAAAACTCATGGTACTTCCAAAGAGCTGAAAGAATATTAACTATGACAGCTGGAGCGGAAGTACTGTGAATGGACTTCTGGACCAAGTTAATATTTATGACCTTTTATCCTAAAACAATTAAAAACCAATTATATATTTTAATCAAAAAAAGAGGATAAGACAGGCACTGGGGAATTGAGTACTAGTAGGATGGGAGTAGGTTAACAAGGAAGGTAAATAAGAATGAACAGTCATAGTAGATGTATGAAGATAAAGAATTAGTTGACATTGTTTTAGGAAGGGGAAGGTGGTAAGGGTAAGCGATAGAGGGGGTGAGATTGGTTGAAATGTGTGTGGAAATGTCACGATAAAACCCCCCCTTGTATAACCAATGTATGCTAAGAAAAAGTTAAAAGAAAGGAGGGTGGGATGAGGTCATTTGGGCAATACGGAATGGTCCAGATTTGTGCTTCACAATGCATCCTGTGGCTATTCTATACTATTGAGGAGAGGTAAACCAGAGACAAGAGAAAGCAAGACTGCAGGCAGAGATAGCAAAAAGCACAAAGATCACTGCTAGTTCAGATGGGAGATAGGCAGCAATAACTGCAGAACTAAAAGAGGTCAATGATTCACAAGATCATAAAGAGATAAACATGAGTATTGAATTTGCAGTATGATTGAAAGTTAAGCATCCAACAAAGAGTGACTATACATTTCAGCAAGCAATCTTGATGTGTAATTACTAAGGGCATCCCCTTTAACCCGTATGAATTCTAGTGTGGGCAATAAATGGTCACTCAATTCCTAGGACTCTAGTTTCCACTAACTAAATAATGAAGAAGACAGTCGACAGTCTACTGAGTTAGAAAACAATGGAAAACGTTGGGTGACAAATACATTTTCAGATGAGATAATTTTGAAAAACTTCTAAAGACATTTATGTACAGCCATCAAGTAGGATTGTATACATAAATGGAACTGATCTAGCATGGGTGAATTGTAGGAAAATCTTGATAGAAAAATGAAAGGATATAGACTTGGGCTTTCAGGTACTCAAACTCACAATATCCAAGTACAAAAATTAACCCCAGGAAGGAAACTAAAACTCATTAATTAGTAAATCCAAAGGAAAATACTATTAGGTAGCAGGAGATTGAACTGTGTCAAACAATGTACAA
Organism: Dipodomys ordii; assembly: GCF_000151885.1. Taxonomy (NCBI): domain Eukaryota; kingdom Metazoa; phylum Chordata; class Mammalia; order Rodentia; family Heteromyidae; genus Dipodomys; species Dipodomys ordii. The sequence continues at coordinate 16,293,432 of NW_012267248.1, read as the reverse complement.
GAGGACAAGTGAAATAGAAAGTCAAAACTACTTGATGTTGATCAAAATGACAACTGCTTTATGGAGGCAAGAGTCAGATTGGGCGGGGTTTAAGAGTGGGAGAAAGAGAGGAAATGGAAGCAGTGAGTTCAGATATGTTTCTAAAGGCTTCACTATGAGGAGAATTATAAAACTTCTCCAAGTAGAATGTCTACCCCCTTACTGAAAAAAAAGATTACAAGCAAAATTCACAGAGAGACATCTACTTGAGAGGTTGTTATTAACAAGTATAGATGTCCTCCCCACCCCCGCTTTGCTAAGGATGAAATTAGGCCTGTGGTAGGCTAAACAAGCACTCTACTGCTGAGCTGTCTTCCTACCCCCTGCTGTCCTGGTACTTCAGTGATTCTGTGTGAACTTACAAGCAATAGTGACATATCAAATCTTCTCAAGGAAAAAAAAATACTTCATGCTTTAGAAAACCATATTCATGACAACGTACTATAAGTCACATACATACTAGTATGATAATGCATCATTATATTAATCACTAATCATATTACAACCATCAATATTTCATAAATTTTTCACTTTTCTGCTAAAAATAAAAATATATTCTAAATATCAATGCCCATGTAACTTGTAACAGATCTAACACTCTTTAGTTACTATACCTCTGGTGAAGATTATTTATTTCTTCATCCTTTCGGTTTATTTCCACTCTAGCAGTTTTGATAAGTGCTGAAATATTCTTCTTAAGAGATTGGTTTTCATTTTTTAAGCTGAAATTCTAAGATACACAATAATAAAATATATTAATAAAATAGATACTTACAGGGTATGAACAGTACTACTTACATTATTGCCTAGTAACTTTTTTGTTGCTATCATCTAGGTCTTTTTTTTTTTTTGCATTTATTTATTTATTTATTTTTGAGACAGGGTCTCACTAGATAGCCTAGGCTGGCCTCCAACTCAAGATCCTCCTGCCTCAGCCTCCCTGAGTGCTGGAATTACAGGTGTGCACCATCACATCCAACTTCCTTGTTTTTAATTTTTGAGACAAAGTCCGCCTATGTAGTCCAAGCTGGCTTAAATCATGGTATTTAGCTAAGGCTGGCTAGGAGCTGTCAATCCTCCCAAGTACTCAGACTCCCAAGTACTGCCAATATAGGCTGTGACACCATGCTCAGCTTGCTAACGATCAGTGAATAATAACTCCATGTTATGCATGTCATCTTATGTAATTGTTTGAAAACAACAACAAAATCAACTATTAGAATAACTATGATTCCCATTTCTTAGACAAGGAAGCTGATATTCTGAGAAGTAACTGATAGCAGAAAATCCCACTTAAAGTAAAAGTGCTTAAAAGAAGGATCCTAATGGAAAAACAAAAACAACAACAACAAAAAAAAACAGGTGGTGGCACATACATGTAATCCTAGCTATTCAGGAGGCTGAGATAGGACAATTGTAGTTTGAAGCCAGCCCAGGCAATAAAATCCAAGACTCTCATTTCCAAATTGACCACAAGAAAATGGGAAGTACAGCTGTGGCTTAAAGTTAGTAGAACACTTAAAATGGTAGGCTTAAGCAAAAGCTTAAGCCCCCTGAGTTCAAACCCCATGACCAAAAACAAAAGCAGGAAAAAAAAGGTTTGTCTGGTCCATCATATTGAAAATTAAAACCAAAAAAAGCAGTAAGAATATTATACTTAAACATTCAACCATGTATTAACACTCTGATAAACAAAGACAATTTGTTCTCAGATAAACATCAAGAGTTGATTAGTTCTTTAAGGGGAAAAGAAACAGAAGAGAACATTTTTACCAAAAAGTAAAAATCAGAACAGAACATCCTATTCCTGAGTTTTGAAGCACAAGCCCATGAAAGATCATTCTAGCAACAATTGGGAAGTCATCACTATTTTTCCATAAAAGTCATTTCAAAGCTTTCAATCTTTACTTCTTATGACTATTTCTTTGTGGGGCAGATAAGATAAGGTCTGCTATGTAGCCCAGGCTGTTCTGGAACTTGTGATATATTTGCTCACTTTCCTGAGTGCTGAAATTAACAATAGGTACCACCACACTTAACTTTTAAAGGCATTAATTTATAAATCATCCATTTGTTACTTTTATCAATTGGCTACGAGTTGGTTTAAGTCTGAACAGATCATTTATGTTAAAGTCATTTTAGCAATTCAACTTTCCTGTATCAATTTCATATCAAAAAGTAATGTTAGAGATTAGATGTGTCGCTCAAATGATAAGACTACATGCTTAGTATGTGGCAGCTCTGGCTTTAAACATCAACATAAAGGGGGAAAATCCTTCCTTATAGATTGCCAACACTTTATCATTTTAATTCCCATTTTTATACATGTTATAAATACGGGCTGTGTTACAGGGGCTGCAACTAAGTGGTAGAGCACTTACTTTGAGGATGGGGGATCCAGGTCTTGATTCCTAGTACTATATTTAAAAAAAACAAAGCGAAGCACTAGTGGCTCACACCTGTAATCCTAACTACTCAGGAGGCTGAGATTTGAGGATCTTAATTGGAAGCCAGCTCGGGCAGAAACATCACTGAGGCCTTAATCTCCAATTAAACAGCAAAAAGATGGAAATGGAGCTGAGAAGCTTTGAGAAAAAAAGAAAAAAACAACAACAACAAAAAGGGAGAATGTGAAGCCCTGACACTCAGTACAGGTGCAAACACACAAGTGAACACACATACACAAAAACAAGAGCTTCTTTATACATTACTAATGTTAGTACCTTAAATTCTATTCATAACAACAATTGAGAAAGAGAAAGACAGAGACAGAGAGAGAAAGAGAGAGATGGATTTTCACTATGTTGCCCAGAATCGGTCTGAACTTCTGGACTTGGTGCTTTCCCATCACAATCTCCTGATTAGCTAGTAAATTTTAAGACTCCCTACCCCCACTAGGAATTGAACCCAACTTTTCTTGAAGTTTGGTGGGTTTGTTTTGTTGTCTTTTTTTTTTTTTTTTGGCGTGGCCTAGCCTCTGCTACTTGAGCCATACCTTCATCCCTGCTTTTGGCTGGTTATTTTGGAAAGAGTCTCTAAACTTTTCTGCCCAGGGAGGCCTTGAAACTCCATCCTCTAAATAGCTAAATAGCAGCCTCCTGAATAACTTTATAAGTATAAGCCACTAGCACCCTCCTTTATCTTAAATGTTTACAAAGCAAAAATAAAAATATTCATCCAGGCACCAGTGGCTCACACCTATAATACTAGCTACTCAGGAGGCTGAGATCTGAGGATCGCAGTTCAAAGCCAGCCCGGGCAGGATAGTCCAGGAAACTCTTATCTCCATCCAATAAACCACCAGAAAACCAGAAATGGCACTATAGTTCAAGTGGTAGTGTGCTAGCTTTGAGCTAAAGAGCTGAGGGACAGTGCTCAGGCCCAGAGTTCAAGCCCTATGACCGACAAAAAAAAAAAAAATTCATTACATTGTTACCTGTGTCTGTATTTCCTTAAACTTCTTCATTAACTCTTTCATTTGCAGCTGACATTTTCCATATTCTACCTGCAACTGTGAAACATAAAAGAATTAATTCAATCACTATTTTAAATATTTTCACAATTTAAATGATTTTAAGAATATTTAAAGTTTTCAATCCACTAAGAAGGGTAAATGAGGGCTTTTCACTGACAGAAGTTAAATCAGATTACTTGAGGAGGGGATTTGTTTGTGAGGTCTTGCTATATATCACAGGGTTGCCTCGAATTTCTCATCCTCTTGCCTCAGTCTCCCAAGTGCTGAGATTACAAAGTGTGCACCAACACTGATGACTGATTACTACTAACCTAGTCACTAAAGAGAAATTAAATTTCATATACAACCTCCTTTATATCCATAAAATTCAAAGATAGCAGAAAGAAATTTATCTCACTTAAGTCTCAAAACACATTTTACAACACACAATTTAATTCAGTGTAAATCAAGGAAAACAAAATGTTGTAAATCATACTGACAGCCAAGTGAAATGCATTTTTATCTAAGAATTCCTAACCACAGAATATTTGTTTAATAGTAAGCTGCTGCCTGCTCTTCAATAAATACAAGAAAAATTAACAATCCTTAGTAACCAGGGCAACCCATACATCATTATATGTTGCCTCCTTTGCGGTTCCTTCTTCGGTCAGGATCTCTTCATATAAGTCCAAACAGTTTCTGAATGACACACTGGACTTAGAGGTACTATCTAAAACAACAACAACAAAATCCTTACGTTAAAATATTTATTAGGCTTCACGATGCCATGTTTATCTCAAAGGGTTATATATTTACTATCTCAACATTTCATGTAAATCTGTACTGATTTTACAGTTGACAGCTGGAAGATCAGTTTGCATAAAAATGACTGTGCCAGTGAATTAAGTGTGAAGATCATGTTTGTTGAAGACATTGAAAGATCTGATTCTAAAAAAGGTTCTAATTTGGAGAAGTCATTAGATTCTCTTTCTTACTGATATTTTCTTTTTGGGTCCGGTCATGGGACCTGAACTCTGGGCCTGGGCGCTGTCCCTCAGCTCTTCAGCTCAAGGTTTGCACTCTACCACTTGAGCCACAGCACCACTTCCGGCTTTTTTTTTCTACTTATGTGGTGCTGAGGAATCGAACCCAGGGCCTCAAGCATGCAAGGCAAGCGCTCTACCACTGAGCCACCTTCCCAGCCCCTTGATGCTTTTTTTTGTTGTTGTTTGGTTGGTTGTGGGGCTTGAAATCTGGGCCTGGGCACTATCCCTGAGCTCTTCAACTCAAGGCTACCACTCTACTACCTAAGCCACAGCGCCATTTCCTTATTGATGCATTTTAAAACATTTATAGTAACAGGAATTTTTTTTTTTTGGGTCCGGTCGTGGGGCCTGAACTCTGGGCCTGGGCACTGTCCCTCAGCTCTTCAGCTCAAGGCTAGTGCTCTACCACTT
>NW_012267248.1:16237407-16288432 GCF_000151885.1 Dipodomys ordii | reverse complement strand
AGGGCCTCAGGCATGCAAGGCAAGCGCTCTACCACTGAGCCAACTTCCCAGCCCCAGTAACAGGAATTTTTAAATGTTCTAACATAATTTAATCTGTAACTGAATGAGTAGTAAAGTGTGTAGAGACAGCAGCACCAGCTATATTTGAATGGTATAAAATATTTTTTCCATGTGCTGTTGGGAGGGGGAGATCAAAGGGAAGGAAGGCATATAATTGGAGAGAAAAAGGATGGGTGAATATAGGTATAATGTTTAATGTATTTATGAGAAAATGAAACCAGGTAACGAGAGAATGGGTAGAGTTGGGAGAAAGAAAGAATGATGGAAGGGGTAATATTAATCAAGATGTGTTAAACTCATAAATTGACATATTGAATTGAAACCCTTTTGTACAACTAAAGATAATTTTAAAAATTAAAAATAAAAAGATCTAATTAAACCTGAGACCTGAATGAATAACAAACCTGTGTGCTAATCTGTCATAGTCAAGCTTTAGGCAAGAAAATAATTACCCGAGGGGGAAAGGTGGAGAGGGTAGATGGAGGATAAAGAAAAAGTAATAGGAGTAATTAAATATAATTAAAGTACATTATATGTATGTGTAGAAATGGCGCAATAAAATCTCTTTGATCAACTAGTATATCGTAATAAAAATACTCAGGATAAAGCGCTGGTAGCTCATGCTTGTAATCCTAGCTACTCAGGAGGTTGAGATCTGAGAACCATGGGGACCGTCCCCAGATAAAAATAACAGAAAGAAGCCCAGTGCTGGTGGCTCACACCTAGATCTGTAGCTACTCAGGAGGCTGAAATGAGGACCACAGTTCAAAGCTAGCCAGGGCAGGAAAGTCTGTGAGACTCTCTATCTCCAATTATCCACCTGGAAACCAGACCAGGAGCTGTGGCTCAAAGTGGTAGAACACTATCCCTGAATTACCTGAGTATAATTAATTCAAAGAATATGCAATTATTTAGAAGTTCTGAAATTGCCAGGAATTGACAGAAATTACACAAACATGACAAAATGGCAAGATAAAATGAGACTATCCTATGGAATTTACATACCAGAAATAGCACTGTCCAGCCCAGCATATATGTCCAAGGAGCCTTCATCATTATTTTTCAGAGGAGAAGCTGCAAGAACAGTAAAGACTAGTTAAAACTAACTTTATGGAGGTTTTTCGATTCCTAAAGGACCAGGAAAATAGTTAATACTTACACTCCAAAAAAAGAGACAAAGTTTTCTACATACTTATAAGCTGTAAGATTTTGGCACAGAGACTTTTAATTTGACTACTTTAGCTTTAGATTGAATTACAAATACAGTAATAACCAATTTTTTTGTACCAGCCTAAACATCAAATAGCAACCATAAATTCTAAACTAATTATTAAAAGCTATCTGAAGGGCTAGAGCAATGCAAAGCAGGTACAAACTAAAGGGAAATCTGAGAAGCCCAGGGTTTAATTCCCTGAACTGCCAAAGGAAAAAAGAGAGAGAGAGAAAGAGGAGAGGGAAGATAATACTTGGAAGAAGATAGTACTATATGAGTTCTTCGTTAAAAGATAGCAATGACTACAAAAAATAATGCAAAAAGTTACAGTCAAAATGCTCACATAGAAATTAAAATAAAATTAAAAAGCATACTCAAAAGTAGAATGTATGCTAGGGCTGCCATTCTTTAAAAAATGAATAGGCTATGACATAGACTAGTGTCTTGTCAAGAAATACAAGATCCTGGGTTCAATTTCCAGCATCACCAAAAAAACTCTGAAAATAAATAAAGCAAAACACATACATGTAGACATGACTTGAGAGTAATACATAGCAATGAAAACACTGTGTCTAGGAAATGAGATTAATAATGAAGTACCCTTTAAAATTTAATAAAACGTGATAAAATTTTACTGTTTATGAATCTAGATTTAAAAAAAGAAAGATGTTCATTATATTTTCAAATTTTCTGCTGGCTTAAATTGTTTCAAGGAAAAAACACCATGGGGTGGAAAAATCACAGAACTACATAGAAGCATAGTAAAAGAAAAAAAAGGTATATCAGTCACCCACCCACGGTGGATATGATGAGCCATATCTACAAATTCCGTATCTACAAATATTCTTCCTCTTTCCCCACTTCGATACTAGGGCTTGAACTCAGGGCCTCATGTTCTCATTTGGCTTTTCTATTCAAGGCTGGCACTCTACCAGTTGAACCATATCTCTAATAATTTTTTAAACACATTTTAAATAAAATTTGAACTGTATTAAACCTGTTTTAAACCATTGCTTTCACTCAATAAAATAGTAATCATAATTCTAGCCAATAAATGTCTTTTAAAAAGTTTAATAACTGTAATTAAGATAAAATAACTAAATAATATGTGTTATATCAATACTTGGAAGATTTACCTTCTGTATATTATGTAAATATCTCTATGTACGGCTGGGGATATAGCCCAGTGACAAATTATTTTCCAATCATACGTAAGGCTTGGGATCAATCCCCAATACTGAACAAAGGAAAAAAATACATCTATTTCCTGCTAGGTGTTATGGCTCATGCCTGTAATCCTAGCTACTCAGAAGGCTGAGATCTGAGGATTACAGTGCTGAGATCTGAGGATTACAGTTGGATGCCAGCCTGGCAGAAATGTCTGTAAGACACCTATCTCCAATTAACCACCTGCAGAATGCTAGCCTTGAGCAAAAAGGCTCAGGGACAGTGACCAGCTCCTGAGTTTAAGCTGCAAGACAAAAACAAACAAACAAAAAAGACAAAACAAAAACAAAAACAACTATTTCCTGAGCTTGTTTTATTACGCGGTCTTGGTTTTTGTGGGTGGTTTCATTTGGTTTGGTCTCGTTTCTTAGATAGTGTCTCCTGTGTATCTCTGCCTCAAACTCATGATCATCACGTCTCACTTCCTGAGCGCTGGAATATATATACCCCTATACCTAGTTCTGGTTTCCTCCTTTTCAAACAAGTCACCCATTGTGACATTCATTTTTTCCCCCTAAGCAACAATCAACAAGCATAATTGCATTTACTAGAAACATGAACTTCAAGAGTAACAATTATCCATTTCTAAATATTTCAATAGATGTTATTACAATTACAGCTGGATGCTGGTGGCTCACATCTATAATTCCAGTTACTTAAGGGGCTAAGATCAAGAGGCTGGCAACTTGAGGTAAGCTGGGCAGAAAAGTTCATCCACAAAATAACCAGCAAAATGCAGGACTGGAGGTATGGCAAGTAGTAGAGCATCAGCCTAGCAACTATGAGGTCCTAAGTTCAAAACCCATTCCTATTGGTAAAATTACTTACCACATTAGAGACTTGAAAGCACGTAAGAGGAAAGTTAACCCAGCACAGTGGTGTGTGCTTGCAGTCCCAACTACTCAGGAGACTGAGCCTAGGAATTCCAGGCCTCGTAAGATTTACCACCACCACCACCACCACCACCACCAAGAGGGTAGGGATGTAGCTCTGCAGTACTGGGCTTGCCAGGCATATGTAAATTTCGTGTGGATATTCAGGCTCAGCAAAGTGAAACAAAAGAAAGTTTATATTTACTAAGTACTCCACGTTCCAGGCATTTTGCTGTATTAACTCATTTAAGTGTTGGGATAAAGTGTTAATAATAAACAGTTTCTCCTGAGAATAAGCAGAAAGTGAGACTTGAGCCTCACTTGTACAATGGTAGAGCACATGTCCAAGGCCCTAGGTTCAAATGTACTATGAGTTCAATTCTCAACAATAAAAAAGAAAGTGTGAATTTAGAAAGACAGTTGAAGAGTAGCTCTTACCGGAAAGGACGTCAAATAAATTGGCTCCATCACCATTGTCATCATCTGCTGCCATGATCTATTTCCTTTTGACAGATGCCATCTAAGATGTTAAATACAAGCATTTTTCACAGTTAGAATAAACCTAGCTTCAAGTCAAAAACAATTCTCAAATTTGAACACGATAATAACATTACTCAATTTCACTCTACACAGCACACTTGTGAAATTAAAAAAAAAAGCCTAATATTTTTGGGGGCAAAAGTCAAAAACAGTAAAATGAAAATCCTGCTGGGTGCCAGTGGCTCATGTGTGTAATCCCAGGTACTGGGTAAGGCTAAGAGTAGGAGGATCCTGATTGAAGGCAAACACAGGCAGAAAGTTTACAACATCTCATCTTAACCAATGGCTAGGTATCAAAAGGATCAAGTTCTAGAGCAGCCCACCCCAAAAATGTTTGTGAGACTCCAAGTCAACAGAAAAAAGCTGGGGATGGTAGTACATGCCTGTCATCTAATAAATAGGATCATGATCCAGCCCAGCCTGGAGACAAAAAACAATGTACTACCTCAAAAGATATTAACAGTGGCTCATGTTTATAATCCTAGGTTCAAAGCCAGCCTAGAAATAAAAGTTCCCTCCATCTCAACCAATGGCTGGGTACAGGAATGAGTACCTGTCATTCCCAACAATACAGGGAAGCACAAGTAGGTAGACTGCAGCCCAGGCTGGCCCAGGTATAAAACAAGACCTTACCTTGAATATTACCAATGCAAACGGTGGGCGGGGGGGGGGGGGGAGGAGGGCATGCTGGAGGCATGCCTCAAGTGGCAGAGTGCCTGTCATGCAAGTGAGAGGCCATGAGTTCAATCACCAGTACCACCACAGAAAAAAGAAAGAACAAAAGAGACTGGGTGAGGTAGCTCATGTCTATAAATTCCAGTTACTCAAGTGACAGACATCAGAGGGATAGTAGTTCCAGGTAAGCCAGGGCAAAAAACTAGCAGGATCCCATCTCAAAAATTAAGCTGGGTATACATTTGTGATCTCAACTACATGGAAGGCCATATGTAGAAGATTCTTAGTCTAAGCACAGCCCCAAACCAAAGTATAAGATTCTACCTGGGGAAAAAGAGAAAGCCTAAAGCAAAAAAGCCTGGATAAATGGCTCCAGTGATAGCATACCTGCCTAGTAAGCTTAAGTTCTGAGTCCAACCCCAGTACAATCAAAACAACCAAACATACAACAACAACAACACACAAAAAACACATATACAAAAATTAATTAATTAAATAAATAAAACAAAAAATAATCTGAGGACCTGGCTCAAGGAGTAGAGCAAGTGTCTAGTAAACACAAGGCTCAAGGGTACATCCCAGTACTACCAAAAAATTAAATTAAATTAAATTTAACAAAAAAAGGCCTGCCTCTGGTGGCTGATGCCTGTAATCCTAGCTACTCAGGAAGCTGAGATCTGAGGATCAAGGTTTGAAAGCCAGTTGAGGAAGGAAAGTCTGTGAGACTCTTACCACCAGTTAACCACCAAAACCCAGAAATAAAGCGTCACTCAAGTGGCCGAGTGCTGGCCTTGAGCATAATAGTTCAAAGACAGTGCCCAGCCCTGAGTTCAAGCCTCAGGAACAGCAAAATATATAAATAGCTTTTAAGAGTTACAAAATGTTTAATTTCAATAAAAAATAAAAGAACTACAAAGCAAAACAAAGCTCTTTAGTTATAGCACCTAATGAAAGCACTGGTTAAGCCAGTCTAAACACTTTTGTCTAGGAGGGAATGTAGACTTATCCAATCAATACCAACTGTTGTGGGCTGGTGGCTCACAGTATAATGCTAGCTACTCAGGAGGCTAATATGGAAGGATCAAAGTTTGAAGCCAGTCAGAAAGTCCAAAATCTTTGTCTTGTCTTTTTTTTTTTTTTTAATTCCATGAGACTCTCCAAAACTATCCAAAAATAGTCAGAAGTAAAACTCTGGCTCAAGTGCTAGAAAGCAGCTCAGGAAAAGTACCCAGGCTCTGAGTTCAAGTTCTAGGACTTGCTTGCACACACACACACACACACACACACACACGTGGCTAACCATACCTGAACTGTTGACACAAACAGTATGGTTTATGCTTTCCTTCTAGTTGTCTAAAAAATCGTTAAAGTGCTAGGCAACGAAAGCCTGTGTGACCAACTCTCCCCAAAAACCTAGGTATCAAGTCCCTAATGAGATTCCCTGATAGACAAATTTTCATACATATGGCCATAGACTAGCACATCAAGTTAACCCACACTTAAAACAGGTCATTACCAGCGCCCTATACACTCTTGTGCCCCTTTGTAGCCACTATTTGACCACGAATGTGGGCACAGATGTGGAGAATGAATGTATACACACTGTTGGCAGGACTTCGATATCAGCAGAGAAGGGAATATCTGGAAAGTTTGTAGGGATTCCAAAAGAGGGTACCTTTAGCAAAACTAGGAGAGCTTGATTAAGGTACATGGAGCAAGTAAATCCAACAGCTTGGATACAATGAACCTCAGATAGAACAGGACTGGAAAGTAAGACTGTCAAATTTTTTGGGCAGACACAAGACACTAAATGCCAGTTCAAAGAATGGGCTTAGATCTTTCAAAAAGATAAGAACACTAAAAGTTTTAAAAATTAGAAACATCAATATAAATAAATGAAAATAAAGAGAAAAAGAAAGATGAAATAAGAAGATTAATGTTTTGGATGAATTAGAAAGAAATACAAGAAGATATGAAAGAGAGAATGCAAAGACTGTTTACATGCAATGGAAGAATGGAAGAAGGAAATTAGGATAAATGCCTAGATATGGGAGGTAACAATTGCTCCTGGACTCACCATGGAGTTACATCTCCATAAATCATTGGGAGTTAAAATATCCTAAGTGGAAAAATACACTTACTACACCTAGCCTACTGAACATCCTAGCGTAGCCTGTAGAAGGAACATCTGTTGTCGCCTCATGATCAAACGGCTGACCAGGGTTGTGGCTTGCCTCTGCCATCCAGGAACAAGAGTCATGCTGGCACTTCACGATGAAAATTCTGTTTTCGCACTATTATAAAATCCAAAATTTATAAACTAGGAACCAGCTGTATAAACAATCATCTCTTTTATCTCAATTTTCTTAAAAGCTAGCTTCTGCTATCTTTGATACCTTTATCCCCACACCATTTTCTTTCCTTTTTGGTGCTAGGGATTGAACCAGGGGTACTACACATTTTAAGCACATTTCCCGCACGTCTACTTTCAAGTAGTCACATACTCTTAGTGATTTTATTTTTAAATCTCTCTCAAAATTAATGTTTCCTTTCCACTCAGCCATTATTCCCATTTCAGGGTATGATTATTATAAAAGTCTCCTGAGTTTTCATACTAATAAAATCTTTGTCTTATAATTTTCCTCATGAAAGCCTAAACTAATCTTGTTATATCTAGCCTGTGTTTCACTCAAGTTTAAAAACAAACAAAAACAAATCAAAGCTGGGTGCCAGTGGCTCAACCCTGTAATCCTAACTACTCAGGAGGCTAAGATCTGAAGGCTGCAGTTCAAAGCCAGCCCGGACAGTAAAGGACTTGAGACTCAGACCTCCAATTATCCACCAAGTGGAGCTTGGTGGTAGAACACTAACCTTGAACATAAAAAGCTCAGGGACAGCACCCAGGGTCTGAGTTCAAACCCCAGGCCCCAAATACACAAAAACAAAATAACATCAAAAACTAACCAAAACAACCAAGTATTCTTAGTATAGAACTTGGTCTTTCCAGAAATGTCTACCACTACTTTTGTAACCACTCCACACAGCAACTCTCATCAAACACACAATACAAGATTCTATTACCACAGCACATTATGAGCACAAATCAGCTAATGTATTCAGAAATAAGGAATGATGTCAATATAGTGCAGAAATTATATTTGTCCATCTAGTATTTTTCCCTGGATATTAATGTTTTGCAACACTGGGCTGAGGATGTAGCTCAGTGGTGGAGCACTCACATAGCAAGTGATTCTGGATTCCATCCCCAGGGCATGCAAATGCATGCATACACATATTAAAATATAAAGCAACAAAAGATGCCAAAGATAATACATTTCTGTAAGTACAACCCACTAAATCCAAAAAACCCACAATTTTTTCTTTATCTGTTCACCTGACAACTATACTTAGAGTAGCACTAACATTCCCCAATAGCAAATAACACTACCTCTGCAAACTCCCTCATTCTTACCATTTTAAGGCACTTTGGGTTCCCACATTGCTACCTAATTATATTCTACTCCAAATGCATGCTATACACAAGTAACAGATGAATTATTCTACAGTAATCACGCTCATAATCACTTCATGCACAAAACCTTTCCAATACTCTTCCATAAATTGTATTTCCATTATCTTTCAAAATTCTTTATCTTTTGGATTTACACTGGTAACATACCTTTCTCACCTCATTCATTATTCACTATTTTGAAGTTCCCCAAATCCCAAAGTCCAACTGAATTGGGCTCTAGTTTGCAAATATACTTTCCACAGTATCCCCAGATCTGTTCCTCTGTTTCTTGACCTATGAGTTCACAAGCAAGTCCAGGAATAAACAGCAACAGATTATTATGTGTGAAGGCCAGGTAAAATAGGAAGTTTTAGAAAGAAGATATACATGTGATTAAGGTAGTTGGACTTTGTCCTGTAGGGGTTGGGGGCAAAATGACTTTTTAAGAACGGAATATCATGTTAGGTATTCACTTCAGAAATTTAACTCCGGAAAAAATATGGAAAATCTTAATTCAAGGAGACACAAAAGGCCTCAGCTCTCAACCTCCTTAGTAGTTAGGATTACAGACTTGAGCCACTGGCGCTCTGCATCCATGTTGTTCTTTCTGCCATTTCACAGATGAGGAAACTGAAACAGCCTATTAAGAAATCTCCGCCAGGAACCGGTGGCTCACGCCTGTAATCCTAGATACTCAGGAGGCTGAGATCTAAGCGGTTCGAAGCCAGCCAGGGCAGCAGGAAAGTCCGTGAGACTCATCACCAATTAACCACAGAAAACCGGAAGTGGTGCTGCAGCTCAAGCGGTAGAGCACTAGCCTTGAGCCAAGGAGCTGAGGAACAGCGCCCAGGCCCAGAGTTCAGGCCCCATGACCGGAAAAAAAAAAAAAAAATCAGAAATTAGCCCAAGGCAAACTGCTGGTGAGTGAAGGAGGCTAGGATTAAACCTCAGGCCTGTTGTAAAATGACAGGGAATGCTAGGAAAAAAAAATATTTCGAGGTAGGTAGGGAGGCAGATGAGAGAAACTCTTTCAGGTCAACAATTTTTTGGATGGCTTCGGGTGAGGGAGAGGCTGGAGGGCTTTAAGAAGCCAAAAGGTTGTGGGTGCTGGATCTGAGGAGGGCAGGAAAGACCTAGGAAGGGGGCAGGAAAGTCAAAGTCAACCTGATCCTCAAGCACAAATCCCTACATTCTGTGTATTCCACATCACATCTTAGTTCTAGGTGCTGTAGAGACCAAGATAAACCACTTCTGCGGGCTGAACAGCTTCAGGATCAGCTAGCATCCGCTGCCACTCTGCCACCTCTCCGTGGATGTCCCCCCCAGGCGTTCAGGCATAGACCGAGGCAAAACCTGGGCTGGGGGGGAGGGGTGGGACGAATGGTTAAAAAAAGGGCAATTTCCCCATGCGTTCGCTCCCGGCCCCCACCAGACCCTCGCGAGGGGCCACCCTGAGACGGAAGGGCACGGAGGAGGACGGACCAAGGAGCAGCACCCAAGGGTGGAGGGAAAGGGGCTACCTGCGGCCCCCAGAGGTCAGGCGCGGCCCTTGCCCCACGGACTCGGCGGTTCCAGAAGATTTCCTCCGAGTCTGGCCTTGTGATCGCCGCCGACCTCCGCTCAGGACACTACTGCAGCATGCAGAGTCTTCACTCGGAGCCTCGCGCGACGTGGGTCCCCACAGGAACTTACCCGCCCTCTCCAGACCCGGACAGCCCGGGTTCCTTTCTGGTCACTGAGGTCTCTCTGGCATTTCCACCAATCGCAGGACGGAATCCGAGCGACTAGGCGGGACGGAGGGCCCGCGACCAATCATCTGAGACGCAAAGCACGTCCCGGCGCACACAACAAGTTCCCGCCTTTGGAAGGAGGAAAAAAACCCACACAGTTGGCGCCAAACTCTGTTCTCTTCTGTCTATCTTAAAGGAAAAGGGTGGGGCGTCGGGAGGTCGGGGCGGCGACGGGGCAGGACTTCACCACGGAAGGGGCGGGCCCTGGGGGGAAGTTCTTTAAAGAAAGGGAAACTGAGTTCTCCGAAGGCTTGGGCCCTGGAGGCCCGTAGTCCACGGGTTCTATCGGATGTTAGCTGCGTTCTCGACTAGTGCTGGACGCTGGCCCACCGGCCTTGTTCCCTGCCCCCGCGATGCTCTCCTGGATGGCAGGCAGACCTGCTCAGCGCAGGGTGTTGGGAACTTAGATTAGGCAAGGAAAGAGAGACTTTTGGTGAGATGGGAGACAGGAGAGTTTGTGAGAGATTTCCGTACCGAATTGCCCGGTAACACCTGCTAGTAGATCTAGCTTCCCGAGCTCCGCTCCTAACTTTGGTATTGACATGAATCGACACCCGGTGGCTACATATTTAGCAATCCCCTGACCTTCATCCCCACTTGCTTCTGCGTGTGTGCATTTTAGTCATCCTAATTTGCCTCCCCTCCACACACTTTTTTGGTGTGTATGAAAGGGGCTTGCTATGTAATTCAGGCTGACCTCGACCTTAAGATCCTCTTCCAACTGGGTGCAAGGGATCAGTCCTCTAATCCTAGCTATTCAAGAGTCTCGGAGGGGTGGGAATGTGGCTTAGTGTTACAGTGCTTGCCTGGTATGCGTGAAGCCCTAGGTTTAATTCCTCAGTGCCACCTGAACAGAAAAAGCCAGATATGGTGCTGTGGCTCAAGTGGTAGAGTGCTAGCTTTGAGCAAAAGAAACTCAGGGACAGTGACTAGGCCCTGAGTTTGAGCCCAGGACTGGAAAAAAAAATCCAGCTAAGAATTTTCCCTGAGTCTCAGAAGAGACTTTAGACTGGGATTTTTGAACATTAGGGCTGTTAAGACTTTGGGAACTCTTAGAGATGGGCTAAATGCATTTTGCATTATAAAATGGACATGATCTTTTGGAGGGCAGAGCTGGGACAAAATGTTATAGTTTAAGAAGTTGTGTTTGGGTATCAAATTGACAAGTAGAATGTAGTCATTTTTTAATTTTTAAAATTAAGTAGTTCTACAGAGGAGTTTTGACATGTCAGTTTATGAGTATAATACATCTTAATTGATGTCACTTTTGGTGGTTTTGTCTACTTGATCAAAATCAAGAATATTTTTGAAAAACAGCAAGGCACACCTCTGGTTATATTTGTGGAGGTATATCCAGAGGTATATCCAGAGATGATTAAACCATGAGGACTCTGACTTCATGAATGATTTAATGTATTGGTTTGAATCCATTATTGAGAAGTAAAGAACATGTTCTTATGGTCTGTATCTTCCCCAACGCTTTCCTGTTACTATTCTCTTTGCTTCTTAGCAAACTGTTGTGAAGTACTACTACAGACTACCTGCTTCCCTCCCCCCACCATCAGAGTCTACTTTGCTTTCTTGCTATGTATTACTTTTGGTGTAAGTTAATTACACCAAGGAATTTCTTCAAGATATTTCAGATGTGTATATTTTAATCGTGTATATATTTTAATATTTTTCCCATGGAAAACCCCTGTTGTTCATTTGATTAAACAAAAATAAAATAAGCTGCATCGGAACATTTTTGCATAGGAACATTTTTAAAGTCCAAAGAGACACCAACTTTGTTTTAAGGCTGTGGTAGCTGATACAGCAACTCCTTGCAACTCCTTGCTACCTTGTCCAGCCCTCTCCATGGACCACAGCAATACATTCAGAAGCCTGTTAGCAAACACAGGAGTTTAAACACTTATCCATTGGTTCTTCACCTGTTAATCACCTGCCATGTCTGTGGCCTGCAATACTAATAAATACGGGTTAAAAGTAAAAACAAAACAGAAAGGGTCAGGGACAGATGTGTGTAAATAACAGAAACCCACTTCTGCCCAAAAGTTTGAGAAAATCTTCCACCCATGTACAGAAATGTGAGGTTCACATTGCCACATCAATGTCTATTCACAATGGAATGGTATGCAATGGCATCCCAACTGGGCTTGTAGTGAGCTTCCTGCAGCCCAGGAAGTCAGAATAACATGTTATATTGCTTTTTCTTTCCCCATCCTACAACATCCATTGACCAACAGCTTTCATTGAGATTCCTTATGCTATCTTCATATATAGTTGGGATGTGTTTTGGAATTTGCCCTCCATCTTCCTTTTTTCCCTCTTCCCTCTTCTTCATCCCTCTAACAGTCCCACAGTTAGAATCATGTATATGTATATAGATATGTATAGGTGCTCATGAACATATATGAATATATATGCATTAGGGGTGTCACTAGCCTCCCTAAATGAGTGAAAACATGACATTTGGCTTTTTGAGCTTAGCTTATCTCACTCAAATTGATATTCTCTTATTTATTCCATTCATATTCTTGAAAATAACATGAGTTTTTTTTATGGATGTGTGCTGTTCTCTGACATTCATTTAAGGTATTGTCTTTATCTAGTCATCTATTGTTGAGCTTCTCATGGGATTTCAGTTTGGCTACTGTGAACTGTACTGCAGTACGCATGAGTGTGCAGGTATTTCTCTTGTGTATTGATTTTCACTCCTTCAGATATATGTCCAAGGTGGAATGATTGGGTCAAAAGGTAGGTCTATTTTTAATTTATTGAGGAATGATTGGAATATCTTTTTTCATCCTTTCACCCTAAGTTTATATTTGTCTTTGTCAGTGATATATATTTCTTGTAGGCAACAAATGGTTGGGTCCTAATTGCATGTGAGTGTGTGTGTGTGTGTGTGTGTGTGTGTGTGTGTACATGTGCACCAGTACTGAGGTTTGAACCCAAGGTCTAACAATCTTGTCCGACTTTATTTTTTTGTAAGGGTGATATGCAGAGGGGTTACAGTTACATAACTAATGTAATAAGTACATTTTTTCTGAACATTGTTACTCCCTCCCTCCTTTTCTCACACACATACCCTACTACCCCCCCCCAAGTTGTAAAGTTTATTTGCAACATAGTATCTTGTGAGTATCTCTGTTGCATTGGCTCACCCTTTGTCCTTTGTCTCACCATTTTGTTATTTCCCTTCCCTTCCCCAAATCAGATGAACATATATACAAGACATGGAGTACCAAAATCAAAAACAGTGACAACAGGGAGTAAACAAAAAGGAAAAATAAACAAACTGAAGGAAAAAGAAATAACTGCACACAGTGCATTAAAAACAACAGCACCAGCAACAACAACAACAAAAACTCTTGTTTCCATATCTTGGAGTTCATTTTGATTAGCATCATCTTATATGGTCATATGTACATAGCTATTGAGCAATTGTGATCTTCTGCTAGGACAATCCTAGACATATACTAATGATTACAAATGAGGGAGACAAGAGCCTATGTTTCTTTGGGTCTGGATTACATCACTTAATATGATTTTTTCCAAGTCTTTCCATTCCCTTATGAATGTAGCGATGCCATTCTTTCTTATGGAAGCATAGAATTTCATTGTGTATATATACCACATTTTTTTTTTATCTATTTATCTACTGAAGGGCATCTGGGTAGGTTCCATGTCTTAGCTATGGTGAACAATGTTGCAATGAACATAGGTGTGCTGGTAGCTTTAGTGTGACCTTGTTTGTGATCATTTGGGTAAATGTCAAGAAGTGGGATTGCAAGGTCATAGAGGAGCTCTATGTTTAGTCTTTTGAGGAACCTCCATACGGCTTTCCAGAGTGGTTGAACAAGTTTACATTCCCACCAATAGTGTTAGTAGTGTTCCCTTTTGGTCACATCCCCACCAGCATCTACTATTACTTGTTTTCTTGATAATGGCCATTCTCACTAGGGTAAGGTAGAATCTCAGTGTGGTTTTGATTTGCATTTCTTTTATAGCCAGAGATGTTGAACATTTCTTCATGTGTCTATTGGCTATTCTTATTTCCTCTCCAGCGGAGTATCTTTTTAATTATTTATCCCATTTATTAATGAGGTGGTGGTTTCTTTGAGGATTTGTTGTTGGAGGATTTTTTTGAGCTCTAGGTATGTTTTTGATATGAGGCTCTTGTCTGTTGTATAGCTATTGAAGATTATCTCCCAATTTGGGAGCTTTCTATTTATCTTGCTAGCTCTGTCCTTTGCCATGCAGAAGCACTGCAGTTTAATGTAATCAGATTTTATCCAGTCTTCCTTTGATTTGTTGTGTATCTGGTCTTTATTTAGGAAGTTTCAACCTGTGCCAAGGGGCCCTAACGTATTCCCTATTCCTTCCTGTAATATTTTCAGGGGACGGGGCTGGGTAGGTGGCTCAGTGGTAGAGCACATGCCTTGCATGCATGAAGCCCTGGGTTCAATTCCTCAGCACCACATAAGCAAAAGGAAAAAAGCCAGAAGTGGTGCTATGGCTCAAATGGTAGAGCTCTAGCCTTGAGCTGAAGAGCTGAGGGACAGCGCCCAGGCCCAGAATTCAGGCCCCACAACCAGACCAAAACAAATTTTTTTTTCCCCAGGGTATCTGCTCTTCCTTTGAGGTCTTTGATCCATTTGGATTTGATTCTGGTGCAGGGTAATATGTAAGGATGTAACTTCAGTTTTCTACATGTCTATAGCTATTTCTCCCAGCACCATTTGTTGAAGAGGCTGTCTTTCTTCCATCTGATGTTTTTGGCTCCCTTATCAAAAATTAGGTAGCCATAGGTCTGTGGGATCATTTCTGGGTCTTTAATTCTCTTCCATTGGTCCTCAAGCCTGTTCATGTACCAGTACTAACTGTTTTTATAACTGCAGCTTTGTAATAGAGTTTGATATTGATATTCCTCCAACACTGTTCTTCCTGCTAAGAATTGTTCTTGCTATTCAATGTCTGCTATTATTCCATATGAATTTTTGGATTACATCCTATATTTCATTAAAGAATGATGTTGGGGGGGGCACAAAGGGAGTGAAAGAGCCCCTGGGCCCTCCTCAGCTTTCCAAACTGTCCTGGGGGAAGGGAAAAATTAAAGAATCAAGTGGGCATGTCCCACAACCTTTATTAAAAAAAAATGATGTTGGGATGTTTATGGGCATTGCATTGAATTTGTAGATAGCTCTGGGCAGTATTGCCATTTTCGTGGTTAATCCTCCCAATCCCAGAGCATGGGAACATTTGATATGGTTTTCTACTTCCGTAAATCTGCTTTAGTTTCCTTTTTTCAGGTTTTTAGTTTCATTATAAAGATCCTTCACCTCCTTGGATAAATTAAATCCTAGTTGTTGTTGTTGAGGCTATTATAAAAGGAGTTGCTTTTCTGATTTCAACCTCACTCTTCTTATTGTTGGCATACAGAAAAGCTACTGATTTTTGTGGGTCAATTTTATGCCCTGTTACTTTTTTTTTTTTTTTGCCCATTGTGAACTCTGAGCCTTGGTACTGTCCCTGAGCTCTTTAGCTCAAGGCAAGTGCTCTACCACTTGAGCCACAGCGCCACTTCCAGTTTTCTGGTGGTTTATCAGAGATAAGAGTCTCACAGGTTTTCCTGCCTGGGCTGGCTTTGACTTGCTTGCTATCTTCAGATCTCAGCCCCCTGAGTAGCTAGACTTACAGGCATGGGCCACCTGCGCCTGGCTATTCCCTGCTACTTTTAACCAAAGTTTTGGATCAGCTCAAGTAACTTGGGAGAGGAATCTATGGGGATCTTTAAATACAGAATCATGTCATCTGCTAAGAGGGCGAGTTTTACTTCTTTCCCTATTTGGATCTGCTTTATGTTTGTCTCTTGCCTTATTGCTCTGCCTAGGAATTCCAGTACTATATTGAAGAGGAGTTGCTAGAGTGACATCCTTGTCTCATTCCTGATTATAGAGGAAATATAAAGCTAGCTGTAGGTTTGTCATAACAGCCGTTATTATATTGAGGAATGTGCCATGGATTCCTAGTTTCTCCAGAGCTTTCACCATGTTGGACCTTGTCAAATGCTTTTTCTGCATCTATTTAGATGATCATGTGGTTCTTGTCCTTCCTCCTATTGATATGTTGAATTACAATTGACTTGTTTATATTGAACCAGCTTTGCATCCCTGGAATGAACCCCATTTGGTCATAGTGTATGCATTTTTAAATATATGTATAAAGTAACAATACTAAAATGAAAAATACTAAGGGTGAGAAATAGAGAACTGAGTAATCAAAATATAGTCTGAATTAAGTATGCACACAATTAGGGAGGAAGCTTAGTAATCACTGTAGGCAGTGCATCTAGGAATGAACAGAACAGCAATGAAGAAGAAAAAAAACCAATAGGGAGAAAGGAAAATAAAAATAATAAAAATAGAAAAAAATTATATTTAGAAAACAATTTCTTCAATTCATTTGGGGGATCTTGTGTTTCCCTATGTCCACTATCCATTCTCTTGAAGTCTTTGATTTCCTTGCAGTGGTCAGTTTTCCTTGTGGCTTAGTTGGTTTTTTAAATTGGTTTGTTTGATCAGGCAGAAAAATGTTCTGCCTTACAGACTTGGGGTCTTTGTGTCCCTCTGCCCAGACTAAGTTAGTGGGAAAGCAATCTGTTTTGTGTATAATGCAGGTAGGAAGAGGCTGGCTCCTGGAGCTTGGCATGGCTGGGAATGACTTGAGTGTGGGTGGGGTTGTGGCATGTCTGGAATCAGTGGCTTTTCCCGGAGGGCTAGCTCTTCAGACTCTCTTTTGGTACAACCTGGAGATTCTCTCTCAGCTTTTATGGCCTACCCAATTTTTTTATTTTTTATCGTTTTTATTTTTTTTCCAGTGATATTTTCGACTTTGGGCTTTTTAATCCCTGCAGCTGGCTAACCTGCCGTTTTAGCTGCTATCTGAATGGAATGTCTTTCTTCACTGCAGGGGCTGCCTCTCCCCGTGCCTTGTAAAGAAAGTTGTCTCCCATGTCTTCCTTTTATCCTCATCCTTTCTCTAAAGCTACATTTCCAATATAGAATATTCAGAGGATACTTAAGAACGATCACTAACTTAATGTGCATCTATACTTAATATGGGAAAGAATCATGCCTAGGGACTGAGATTTAAAGCCATTATTGGGTTCTAGTGTTGCTCTTGCCCTTGATGGCAGCTCCTTTAAGATGGCAGCCAGACTGTGTAATTACCACATGACTAGCAAAAATGCCAGATATTGCATTGGGAGAACTAGTCTCTACTTTATTTCCACTGGAATTTGTACTCTTTCTCTACAAGAATTAAACCTTGCCAGGTGCCAGTGGCTCACACCTGTAATCCTAGCTACCCAGGAAGCTGAGATCTGAGGGTCACAGTTTGAAGCCAGCCTGGGCAGGAATGTCTGTGAGATTTTTTTTTTGGGGGGGTCTGGTTGTAAGGCCTGAACTCTGGGCCTGGGCACTGTCCCTCAACTCTTCAGCTCAAGGCTAGCGCTCTACCACTTGAGCCACAGCGCCACTTCAGGGTTTTGGTTTTTTTTTCTGCTTATGTGGTACTGAGGAATGGAACCCAGGGCCTCATGCATGCAAGGCAAGCGCTCTACCACTGAGCTACCTTCCCAGCCCATCTGTGAGATTTTTATCTCCACTAAACTACCCAAAATGCCAGAAGTAGAGCTGTGGCTCAAGTGGTAGAGAACTAGCTTTGAGCAAAAAAAAATAACTCAGAGACAGATCTTAGGCCTTGAGTTCAAGCCCCAGGACTGAGTTCAAGCCCCTCCCCACCTATCACACACACACAATTAAACCTAGGTTCTATGGCTATGGATTGTTTATTGAAAAAGATTCTTTTCCTGAGCTGAATAGCTGTTGAATTTGGCCTAGTAGAATATTCCAATATTTCGTTGTACACTCCTAGGATGTATAATCCACAGACAGTAGTCAAATAATTCCTATTCTTTTCTTTGTGTGTGTGCCAATCCTGGGGCTTGAACTTAGAGCCTAGGTGCTTTCCCTGAGCTTTTCTGCTCAAGTCTAATGCTCTACCATGTGAGCCACAGGTCCACTTCTGGCTTATTTTGGTAGTTAATTGGAGAGAAGAACCTTACAGACTTTCCTGTCTGGACTTTGAACCTCAATCCTCAAATATCAGCTTCCAAAGTAGATCAGATTACAGGCATGAGCCAACAATGCCTTACATATATTCTCCTTTTGAGTTTCTTCTTCTTCTTCTCCCATTCCTTCTCCTTTTCCTACTTCTTCTCCTTCTCCTCCTTCTCCTTCATCCTTCATCTTTCATCTATCCTTTATCCTTTGTTGCTACTGGGGGCTTGAACTTAGAGCCTGGGCACCACTGTCCCTTAGCTATTTCACTCAAGGCTGGCACTCTATCACTTGGAACATAACTCTACTTCTGATTTATTGCTGCTTAATTAAAGACAAAAGTCTCACAGACTTTCTTGCCCAGACCGGCTTTGAACCACAATCTTCTGAGTAGTTAGGATTATGAGCATGAGCTACCATGCCATGTGTCTGGAATATTTCTAAGCCTAAAGAAATCTTTGGCCAGGCACTGGTGGCTCACACCTGTAATCCTAGCTACTCAGGAGCCTGAGATCTGAGGATCGAGGTTCAAAGCCAGCCAGGGAAGAAAAAGTCTGTAAGACTCTTATCTCTAATAAATCACTCAGAAAACCAGAAGTGGCACTGTGACTCAAGTGGTAGAGTGCTAGCCTTGAGCTGAAGAGCTTAGAGACAGCGCACAGGCCCAGAATTCAAGCCCCATGACCAACAACAACAAAAAAAAGAAAAAAAAGAAAAAGAAAAAAAGAAAGAAAGAAAAGAAAAGAAAAAAGAAAAGAAAAAATCTTTGAAAAAATACAGAACAATTATCATCATGACATAATTTGCAAAAATACACATTGATTTGATTGTCATTTCATTATTATTTGGTCACATTTGTTGATGCTAGATCCCCTTCTCACCCCCCAGGCAGCTATTTGCAAAACTGGACATGACTCATTGACTTGTTACAATTGATTCCCAGAGCAATCAGTGCACTGAAAGAAATGTTCCCAAACTCAAATCACTATATTCTTTCCAAAAAGAAAAAAGGAAAATTACCATTAAAAAATTCACTTCCAAATATAATATGCTAGGAGGAGACCCCTTTTAGTGTCAGCTAGAAAATATCCGACAAGAAAGTTGCAAAGCACTGAAGGACATTCGAACTTTGGGGGAAAATTAGGTTAGATCATATTGATTAAAGTTACTGTGCTCATTTTGGATTGGGGTCTCACAGCCACTTGATCAGAGCTCTATCTGTGTCAACAGCATCATTTCTCCCACTGATGAACCACACATGATGCAACTTTAAGATTCTGCAAGCCCCAATCTTTATTTTCTTTTCTGCCTGTAAGGTAAGTGATATAAATGTCAACTGACTTGATTATGAGAAATGCATAGGAAATCCCTATTGGTGTAGGAAGACAAGATCTGAAATTAAATTCAGGCCAGGATCATCAGCTTCTTAAATAGGCAAAGGTAAATTAATGTGTTAATATAAAATGTCAAGAATATTCTAGAACCTGTAATCATTTAATGGTTAAAAATAAGTTTTTGAGGGAAACTTAGGACTTTTGTTTAAAGGATCTCACTCTTCTATGCTAACATGTATACTGTACTATTTTTTTAAATTGTTATTATAAAGGTGATTTACAGAGGGGTTACAGTTATGTAAGTCAGGTAAAGATCACATTTCTTTTTAGACAACTTCACCCTTCCCTTGCCTTTTCCGCTTTTTCCTTCCTGACCCCACCCATAAGTTGTGTAGTTGATTTGTACTTCCATTTTTCACATAAGCTAAGTTTTCTTTTATTTGCTTTTGAAAAATACTGATTTCCACATTTAAAGAGAGTGGCAAAAGAGACATTTTGTAATTTAGGATTGCCAAACATAAAAAAAAAATCTAACTGAGTAAGTTACTCTCCCAACTCAGGGTTTTTATACACAAAAGAAGCTCTTGAGTTATTTGTGCTAGTGGAATCTTAAAAAAAAGGAATAATGGTCAAAATCTTTTAGGAAACTAATTCTGAGAAAAAGAGCTTAGCTCTTTACAATAAGATAGAGCTTAAGAAATTATTGCAAAAGTGGAACTGTGTCTCAAAGTGGTAGAGCACTAGTCTTGAGCAAAAAGAGCTCAAGGACAGTGACCAGGCCCTATGTTCAATCCCCAAAGACAAAAAAGAAAAAAAATACTGCTTCAATTAGGCATGAATCCAAAAATTTTAAATTTAACTTTTTATATACTATATATTATATAGTATATAACACTACATTTTTAATTTTATATTTCAAAGAATCCAAAATTATGTGGAACAAATATAAGAGTCTCATTGTTATCTTGTACAAATTATGGGACTACCAGTATGAGCTACCATGCCCAGCTTTAGTTTCCTCCAGACTTAGAAGGGACCATACTTTATCCTCCCAACCTATAAGGGAGCATATTTTAAATATCTTTTTGTCATTCAATGCTGTTGGATAAAATCTGTACTTTTACCAATTATAATTTCTAGCATCAATGTGTCTTAAAAGATTTCTCATATTTTAAAATTATAAGGTATTTCTTTGATGTTTTATTTCAATACAGTTTTTGAGATGGGAGGGGGGGATCTCACTGTGTTGTCCAGGTTGGCCTTGAACACTTGGCTCAAATGATTCTCTGACCTCAGCCTTCCAAGTAGATGGGATCACTTTACCTGATATTAATATGTTTATGGCTTTCTTTTATATTTAATTTCTTATATCATCTGGAATTTGTTTTATGTTCAATGATAATTAGGGAAAATTATGAGCACTCATATTTTTTCTCTTTTTTTAGTCTTGGTCCATTTTATAGGTTCATGGGAGTTCTTAGTAATCAAGGACTCAGAGACCTGGGACTAGATTTTCATATTTGTTGCTGAATTCCTGGCATCTGGCACAGTGCCTCAGTGATGGTAACACTTTAGTAAACATTACTGAAAGAATGGCTTTTGGAGGGAGAAAAATGGTCTCTTGTGTTAACTTACTAACACTTTTTCCTCTGTGCATGCCATATCTGGAAGTCTTGCACATTTTAGAAACTTTTAACTCACCATATGTTTTAACCTTACTGAATCTTGAGCAACATTATATTTTCCAGGGCAAACCAAGCAACCTGCATATGCCAGTGATTTCTTGATTCTTTCTTAGATATCAAGCTTCTAGGAAATACATTTATATTCACTTTTCTTATAGGTTTGCAAAAATTCCATGACGATACAATGGTCCAGATGTGGCTTAGTGGATATAATCATGGGCTGGTACTGATGCTGTTTATGTACCTCCCTAATCTTTACTGCTGCCCTGCCCTGATCCTGTGCCTGAGAATTTTCTCAGCTGATTTCTCTTCCACTTAATTACACTTTCTCTTGCAGTGAAAGCCCTGAATAATGATGAGAATCCACTTTGCTTTTCCTGTTGTTAGTGTTCAGTGATAAAGACAAGGAATCCTATTTTAAAATAAAAAGGCCATTCAATCTACTGTATGTTGATGCTTTCTATGCAAGGACCAAGATACGGCAGAGTCCAGTACCTGTAAGAGCTGTACCTTCTCAGAAAATAGAACATAAATACAAACATCACAAATCTTACTGGGGCACAATGTCAAATGAGTGGAGAACATTAAAAGGGGGAAAAGCAACTATGATTTGGGATAGTTGGGGAAAACTCTAGAATTGTACCTTCTTTAAGACCATATCAGATGTATGGTCAGCAGGGCATCTCATGTGAATAGAAAAGCTGGTGAAATTGTCTAATAGTAATATGTTGTACAAACATGGACACCAGTGAGGACACTGAGATCACAAGCAGCTGTGTGTGGTAGAGTAGAAGAGTACAATAAGAAAATTGGATCCAATTATGAAATCTTTTGTGTTTTTATTTTTATTTTATTTTATTTGGGTCCAGTCGTGGGGCCTGAACTCTGTGCCTGGGTGCTGTCCCTCAGCTCTTCAGCTCAAGGCTAGCACTCTACCACTTGAGCCACAGCGCCACCTCCGGCTTTTTTCTTTTTGCTTATGTGGTGCTGAGGAATCGAACCCAGGGCCTCATGCCTGCAAGGCAAGCGCTCTACCACTGAGCCCCTTCCCAGCCCCGTCTTTTGTGTTTTTAAAATACTGTTATTCCTTGCAACCATCCTTGTTCAATCAAGCATGGACTACAGCTATTCATGTTGGAGAGTTCTTCATAGTGTTGCTGACATGATCAAAGTATGACCTTCAATATTTAGGAATACGTGTCTTCATAAATTACATCTGTGGATGCTATCAACCTCGATGTTTTCTGTCTATTTCAGAATTTGTCCTAACTATGGGGGACTGGAACTTATTGGGTGGCATCCTGGAAGAAGTTCACTCCCACTCAACCATAGTGGGGAAAATCTGGTTGACCATCCTCTTCATCTTCCGAATGCTGGTACTTGGTGTGGCTGCTGAGGATGTATGGAATGATGAACAGTCAGCATTTTCCTGCAATACCCAGCAGCCTGGCTGCAACAACATCTGTTATGATGATGCTTTCCCAATATCTTTGATCCGATTCTGGGTTTTACAAATCATCTTTGTGTCTTCCCCTTCCCTGGTATATATGGGCCATGCACTTTATAGACTCAGGGACTTTGAGAAAGAAAGACAGAGGAAAAAGTCATATCTTAGAGCCCAAATAGAGAACCCAGAGCTTGACTTGGAGGAGCAACAAAGGATAGACAGAGAGCTAAGGAGGTTAGAGGAGCAGAAGAGGATCCATAAAGTCCCTCTGAAAGGGTGTCTATTGCGTACTTATGTCTTACACATCTTGACCAGATCTGTGCTGGAAGTAGGGTTCATGATAGGCCAATATGTTCTCTATGGGTTTCAAATGCATCCCCTTTACAAATGCACACAACCTCCTTGCCCCAATGCAGTGGACTGCTTTGTATCCAGGCCCACAGAAAAGACCATTTTCATGCTCTTCATGCACAGCATCGCAGCCATCTCCTTGTTACTCAATATCCTGGAAATATTTCACTTGGGAATCAGGAAGATCATGAGGGCACTTTATGAGAAACCTAGCAGTGGGGACATTGCGAATGAAAGAAGTCCTTCATTCAATTTGAAGGGATATTCAGGGGGCCAGCCATGTACGATTTGTAATTCCTTACCTGAACAAATGTCTCTACTTCAAACCAACAATCAGCAGCAAATCATCCGAGTCAATGTGCCAAAGTCTAAAACAATGTGGCAAATTCCACAGTCCAGGCAACTTGAGGTAGATTGGCCCTCTAGCAAAAGGGACTGGGCTGAGAAGGATCAGTACAGTGGACAGCTCCATGTCCACAGCCCATGTCCTCAGCATGGCGATGCCAAAATTCAGCACCCAGGACAGCAACCAAGCCATTCTTCGGTTGGCCTACAGAGCACTATGTCCCACTCCTGGCTAGGTACAACAATGGCCTCTCAACATTGTCCAACCTATGCATTAGGATCTTGGGAGAAGTCCAAGGACCTGGAGCCCTCAGGGGGACTTCTCACAGATCGACAGAGTCATTGTAAAGACACTGATGGCAGCATGAGAGGGAGTGGGGTCTGGAGAGAGAAATCTCACCCAGGCAGTCGTAAGGCCAGCTTTCTGTCACGAATGCTGTCTGAAAAGGGACAGCTGCACAGTGACTCGGGAACTTCCAGTTCTCTGAGTAGCTCCTTCTTGGATTTAACTAACAGGGAAAACAGCATTTCACCTCTGCCTTCAGCCACTGGGCACAGAACATCAATGGTAAGTAAAAAATGGTAGCCATATTGATCACAGAATGGTCACAAGAGTTGATCTATACTCGCTAGTTTTTTCCCTTCCTGGAGGTATGCATATATGTGTTCAGAGAAAGGTGGATGGAAAGAAAGATTCATTTATACAAAGGTAATTATATTTTTGTACCAGTACTGGGGCTTGAACTCAGGGCCTGGCTTTTTCACTCAAGGCCGGTGCTCTACCACTTGAGCTATGGGCTTTTTGATGGTTAATTGGAAATAAGAGTCTCATCCTGCTTGAGTTGGCTTCAAACCATGATCCTAAGATCTCATCCTCTGGAGTAGCTAAGATTACAAAGGTGAGCCATCAGAACCTAGCACATATAAAGGTAAATTACTCTTTCAATACATTCAAGAAACTTCATTTAATTAATAAAATAAACTAATAGAACAGTTATTTTCTACCCACCATGCTTTTAAGTCATGGTGTATAAATGAATGAAACACTGTTCCTTCTATCTAGGGGCTCACAATATAGATGGAAAGTTCCAGGCAAACATGTAAGTGTGATGAAGTGCAAGATGCTATGTGAGTGAGTGTAGATGGGCTAAGCAAGGAGTGGTCATTTCTTTGTGGATGGGTCAGAGGAAGTCATGTCGTTAAGGTTACTTTGAAATAAAACTTGAACAATGTGGTGAGTTTCTCCAGAATGTGGGGGAGGGGAGGCTGATGTATGTAGGAGAAAGTCTGATAGATGGCAGAAAATGGGGAACAGACAAAGGCTGCATAGCAGAGCTGTAGCTCTGCTGTAGCTGTGAGTGGCTGGACCGAGGGGTAGAAGGACGGTTGTGGAGAGAATGAAGACTGGACAAGGGAGCGCGAGGTCTTGTATGTAGGCAATGGAGAACCAGCAAGAGGATGTGAATCTGAAGAAGGACTGGATCAGGGTTGTACTTTAGGAAAAGCTCTTTCTGCCACAGTGTGGAGGCAGGATCATTTGTAAGCTTGTCTGACTAAGGAAGGAGGGCATTTACCATGGTTTCATACCACTGGCATTTAAGAGTCATGTACCAATATTTAGTGATACATTTCACAAAGACCTAAATCAATAGCATATTGATTTTAATTTCATTCTCTGAAATGCCATTGTGAAATTAAAATTCCTTGCCTGTTGTAAGACATACAAGATGTCCACGGTGGATTCTTCTCAGTTTTGCAACAAAGGATGATACTTATTTTATTCACTGCATTAGCATTGTTTCTTTTTCAAATAGAAGAAAACTCTCCCACATGTGGTGGGAGAACCCTCTAGTTCTGTTCCTTTAAGTGAGCTCAGCCTTGTTTTATGCTCTGGGTTAACCATGAGGTTAACTGCCCCAGTTCACAGCTGCCATGTGTTTATGGACACCCTGTGCTATTGTATTAAAGCCATCCCTTGAGGAAAACTCAGCCTACTAGTGTTTTTACTGAAATGCTTTTCTCAAAATCAATATTCATTTCTTGTCAGTGATAGCCATCTGCTTAAGAGACTATGTTTGGGATCAATGAATGAATGCATGAAATGCTAAGCCAAATGAGAGTAGGCATCTCAATCTTGACCACACATGAAAGCCACCTGAAAGTTTCAAAAAAACTTCATCCCAGTCTCTTGAGCAGCTAGGATTACAGGCCTGAGCTACCAGAGTCCAGCTATTGCCTTAAAAAATGCAAAATGTGATCATACTCCAGAGATGCTTCTGCCATTTACTTTCCCTGATGTAATAATATGTCACTGGTCCTGCTTCTGTCTTTATATGAATGTATACATTCCCTTTTATGGGGAAACCAAAAGTTACTTGGTGGCCACTTTGTTTCTTTTTTTTTCTACTACAAATATGTGTGGCATTGACTATTTTCTACACCTTTGCTACATGCCTAAAAGGGCTGTTATTAGCTTGAGTGAGCCTATAAATGGTAGGACTTCATAGGTGCTGTCTATTGGTCTTAAGGGAGGGCTCCAGTTGAACCCTTCACCTGCACACTGGGCCCCAATTATGGCACTCACACCCTTGCTAACAGAAGACATTTTCTCATTCCCCCTGCCTAAGCTGCATGGAAAGTATTTTTCATTATTTAAATTTTCAATTTTGTGATTATTAATGCCATTCATAGGTTTATTGGCCACCTTTATGTCCACCACGAATTGTCCTTGCCTATATTTCCTTTTAGGATACCTTTTCTCCTGATTTCTTGGCGTTATTGTATTAACCTTTTGATATTATCATTCTTGTCCTATCCTAGTTTAAAACAAACTTAGGACTTTGATAGACTAACTATGAACATCTCTTCAACTTCTAAGTGTTTCATTTAGAAAACTCTTCTCCTCTCCCCTCTCCTTCTCTCTTCTCTGTTCTCCTCTCCTCCTTCTCTCCTCTCCTTCCTTTCCCTCCCCTCCCATCTTCTTTTCCCATGTCCCATTATTGTTTCTTTTTCTCTGCAGGAGGCAACCTGAGTTTAGCACATTTTTAACATCAGGTATAGATTAGTACAACGGAGCTCTCTCTATTTGCATTAGTTTCCCCCTTCCACATTATCGAAAGCTGAAAAGCTGGCTACTTATAGAGGAGATTCAGATGGAGTTTAGGAAAAGACTGAACTTTCAGTTTCAGATGTGGACTTCAGCAAAAGAAGAGCAGATGGAGTAGAAAGAGCAGAAGGCAATGGCAGGTAGGGTCTAGCTGTCTTGTAGTAAGGCCCTCAGGTAACAGAACCTTTCACACGATGTTTGTATCTGGGGAAATGGGGGAGCGGTCCTCCTCTCAAGCTTCTGTCTGGAGGTATTGGTGGTGTGGTATCCCAGGTGAGTGGACAGGGCTGATCTTTGCAAGTCTTTTGAGCATTTTTTTTGCTTCCTTATCTCTTTCAGAATATGCTCCTAGAACTTTCATCTATTATGAAAAAATAGCTCACCAGGAGCAGCTGGCATCTGCAGGAGGAAAGCTATGCCTTTGTCAGCTCAAAAATGGAAGAACTTTGAGTCTTGTATCCTCTACAGGGCTATGATTTTGATCAAAAGATCCTTCAAGGCCTGTGTATTAAAGGCTTGATCCCAGTGTGGCACTATGGGCAGGTGTTGGAACTTTTAAGAGGCAGGGAATAGTGGGAGGTCTTAGGTCACTGGGGACATGCCCTCAAAGGGGATTGTGGGAACCAAGGCCCTCCCCCTTCCCTTTGCACGCTTTCTGTTAGGTGACCAATTCCCTTTGCCATGTGTTTCCACCAGGATGTGTTTCCTCACCACAGGCCCAAATGCAGTGGAACCCTCAGACCATGGATGAAACTTCCACAATTGTGAACCAAAGTCACTTTTTTCTTTCTAAATAGATTTTTTTTGGGGGGTATTTGTTACAGTGACAGAAAGCTGACAGAGAGACACCTGGCAGGCAGTGGTTTGTTTACAGGGTTTTCTGAGCCTGGGCTCATACCATAAGTATCAGACAGGAGTCAGTCTTTTGAGACTCCTGCTTGTGCACCGTGAGAGAAAAATCTAGGGGCAAGAAATGCTGTTGTCCCAAAGAGGAAGAGGAGGACTGGGACTCAATTCCCCTTCCTTGGCTCCGGTGGCTGGGTAGCCCATCCAAAGCCAGCACCCAGCTCTGCTCAGCCTCAGAGCAATCCTGGAGCTCTGCACTCATTTTGGGCTCAAACATGCTTTCCTGTATGTAATGGAGAGATTTCATCCATTCATTTCTTGGGGATAAGCCAGCTGGATTTTTAGTTTATAAATGCCATGAAAATAAAATACTGATGAAAACATTGGCAAAGACATTGCCTGACTTGATTGTCTCCTTCTTCTGGCACCATTCATTGTCCAAAAGTTGCTTCCTGGGGGTTAGCAGAGTCCACTACCGCTTCCTCACCCGCTCAGTGGTCATGAGCCATCCAAGAGTAGCGTCTCCAGAGGCACTTAGCACCCACAACACTGTGAGGCTGCCTGGCTGGTTGTTAACTTGATTTGTGAGCTCAGTTCTCACGAAGGAGCCACTGATCTCTATTATCAGCCATTCTATGGGCTGCCTATCCCCCAACTCTAGCCACATACATTGTAATACAGACTCTGCATCAGACTCCTGAGTAGCTAGTATTACAGATCTGTACCACTATGCCTAGTCATATTTTTTATTTTGCTTTATTTTGCAAAAGAGGCTCATACCAAGTAGAAGGAAGAAGACCAAGCAATATATGCTATGTGAAATTGAACTATATAACTTGAGGGTAAGTGGGGGGGGGTGGGAAAGAAGGGGGAGAATTATGGAAGAAGTGGCATTGATCAAGATGCATTGTACTTACAATCTGACTTCTGGGACTGAAACCCCTTTGTACAACTACTTAATATAAACAAATAAATATTTAAAAAGAGGAAACTACTAGATGCATCTTATTTCCAAAAAGCCTTTTCTAACCATCAGAAGCAGACTCACCATGATGGGAATTGATCAGACAAAAGCCGGATACCTGCTGAGAGGTTGTAGAAATGCTTGATGAACATTGGCCGGGGCTGTTCTGTGCTTCAAAGCCCAGTAGCTCCTAATCTTCTCTTTTCCCATAATCTGCAGGGGTAGAAACAAGGAATATTATACAGTAAATACAGAGACTATTATACAATGAGTATAATACAACCAGCAAGTAAATATAACACCAAACCCAAACAGATACCTCTTAAGATGACACATTGTATCTTTTTTGTTGGTGGTGGTGGTGGTGAGGCTTGAACTCTGGGCCTGGGCTCTGTCCTTGAGATCTTCAGCTCAAGGCTAGCGCTCTACCATTTGAGCTACAGTGCCACTTCCAGTTTTCTGAGTGGTTTATTGGAGGTAAGAGTCTCACGGACTTTCCTGCCTGGGCTGGCCTTTGAACTGCGATCCTCAGATCTCAGCCTCCTGAGTAGCTAGAATGACAGTCACTGGTGCCTGGCCTGACACATTGTATTTTGTACAACTGTATTGTCATTTTTTCTCATTTCTTATTTTATAGATCAGACAACAGGGTTCAATGAGATTAAGATACTCCTCCTAACCCCCAGCTAAAAAATCACTTAGACATGTTAAAGCCAGACCTAATTGCTCCAAGGCCATAATTCTCTTCACAGTTCTGCTTTCCTGCCCATCGAGTTAGCAGTCTGCAGGAACTGTCTTATTTGGACCTCTCTGCTTGACCAGCTTGTACAAGCTTTAAGGATAGGGTCCATACATTTTTCATATTGGATGCTCAGCATGTGGCAGTGTTGACTGAACATATGTTTATATATAGATGCCAAAACAGTATCTTACCCATTGCTTCTGATCCTCTAATATTTATTCCTTTACCTACTCATGTCAAGTTTTAGTTATATTTTTATTGTCTTTAAGCTGTTGTACAAAGAATTTACCACTCAACAAATCAGTTTATGAATACAGTGCATCTTGATGTCACACTCCTGTCAAGTTTTTCCTTCTGAATAAGAGAAAGTTTATTTGAAAGTAAAAGAAAAATCTATGGAAGTAGCAAAAACTCTCCATCTAGAGAGGATTCTCAAGAGGGGTCCTCTTTTTCACATTTAAAAGCAATTTTAATTGATGTTAAAGCAATAGGGTTTTATATTCTTGAAGATTAACAATAACACAAGGACTAATTTGCAGGGCTCTTTTGTCCCTTAGGCTCTGTAGACTCAATGTCTGCTAACGTTAACTTTTCAAGACCACTAGAACAATGTTTGGGACCTAAAACAAAAAAAATTATAGACTTCCAAGTGAGAAGAGAAAATGTGAAGATTGGGAAAACACTGTTTAAAATATCTAGCAAATGTAACTAGTCATTTGCAATTCAACTTGACTCAACTTTCAGAGCTACCTTAAATTATGTTTAATGTGAGGTAAGAGAACATTAAATAGGTTCTCATATGCCATCAGATAGGAAGAGGAGTCCTCTTGTCAAATTTTGTTGGCAGATTTATTGTAAAACTTGCAGAGGTCTGTAGATTTTACCCTTTTTATAATTTATATTTCCTTCACCCTGAAAAGTCTTTCTAGCATTGTCAACTACACAGCATGAATAAAGGTTAAAGAAAAAGGCTGAAGGGCCCAGAGGAAAACAATGCTTTCAACATACCGGCATCAATGTTTCTGAAGATTGCCATCCATTGTGTTAGGATGAAGGTCTGCCTCATGGAGGACCTTGTCTTTGAGAGGTAAGAGTTAAAAACTAGCCATGGAGAACCAGAGGTGCCTCTTTCTGGTTGACCAAGCAGGTCAGTGGCAGGTGTGTGACAGGTCTGCCAGCCTCTGAGGTGGATATGGGACAGGAGGTGTCATGTTCTTGAGTAAAGTGAAGATAAAGATATCCACCTAATGAGATGTGTGTGTGTGTGTGTGTGTGTGTATGTGTGTGTGTCTTTCTTCATCTCCCTGGGCCTCAACTCTTTGACACCAAGAAGTATTACATTCATTGCTAGCAGGAAGACAAAGGTGATGTGCGTGTGTGTGTGTGTGTGTGTGTGTGTGTGTGTGTGTGTGTGTGAGACTGGAGCTCAGTCCTGCTCAGGTAGCTGTGGGTGTTAAACATGAAGTACATGGTGGGTTACAAAAAGCAAAAACAAGCTGGGAACTGGTGGCTCACGCCTTTAATCCTAGCTACTCAGGAGGCTGAGATCTGAGAATCATGGTTCAAAGCCAGCCCGGGCAGGAAAGTCTTGTGAGATTCTTATCTCCAATAAACCACTAGAAAACAGGAAATGGTGCTGTGGCTCAAGCGGTAGAATGCTTGCCTTGAGCTGAAGAGCTGAGGGACAGCGCCCAGGCCCCACGACCAAAAAACAAAAACAAAAACAAAACAAAAGCAAAAACAAAAAAAAGTGATTTTTTTTTGTATGTGTATGTGTGCCAACTCTGTGGCTTGAACTCAGGGCCTTTCATGTTTGCCATTTCATCCGAGGCTAGGGCTCTATCACTAAGGCATACCTCCACATCCAACTTTTTGCTGAATAATTAGAGATATCAGTCTCATGGATACTGTTCTTCCTGGGCTGGCTTCGAACCATGATCCTCAGATCTCAGCTTCCTGAGTAGCTAGGATCACAGGTATGAGCCACCAGCACCCAGCTTAAGTGATTTTAAAGAATAACAAAAGCTATTTAGAAGTACATACAGAAAAAGTGCTGTTGAAGTGAGGTATGGAGGAAGCCAGCCCTCCCCATGCATGGAAGTAGATAGAAATTATTCATAAAAAATAGGTGAGCTGGGCACTGGTGGCTCATACCTGTGATCCTAGCTACTCAGGAAGCTGAGATCTGAGGATCATGGTTGGAAATCAACCCAAGCAGGAAAGTCAGTGAGACTCTTATCTCCAATTAACCACAAGAAAACTGGAAGTGGTACTGTGGTTCAAAGTGGGAGCTAGCCTTGAGCAAAAATACTTAGGGACAGTGCCCAGGCCTTGAGTTCAAGCCCTGCAACTGACAAAAATAAAAAATAAAAAAAAGAAAGAGGGCTGGAAAGGTGGCTCAGTGGTAGAGTGCTTGCCTTGCATGCATGAGACTCTGGGTTTGATTCCTCAGCACCATACAAGCAGAAAAAGCTGGAAGTGGTGCTGTGGCTCAAGTGGTAGAGCACTAGCCTTGGGCTGAAGAGCTGAGGCCCCATGACCGACAAAAAAAGAAAAAAAGAAAGAAAGAAAGAAAGAAAGAAAGGAAGGAAGGTTCAAGGTAAGGAAGAAAATGGCAGTTTCCTGTCCAGAATTGGACAGTGCTAGACTTCTTTCCCTCTGTGGGATGGAATAGTTGGGGAGATTTATATTTCACAAGAGCAAATGTCAATGTTGAAGGTGCAAATGACCATCAGTTCTTACCAGATTTTTCTACAGAAAATGGCGGGACCACCAGTTTTTTTCCTGAATAGGTTGGATAATTTCATTTTAGGTAAAGATAATCAACATTTGCACCTAAATTTGTCTTAACTGTGATGTTTTCAGACCAGTACATAACTTAATGGTCTCCAAAATCCTTCTTTGACTCAGAAGGTACCTAGGGATACTCTCTGAAGTAGAATTCAGCCGCTTTTCATTTTAGTTTTCCCACCTGGTAGATGGAATGTTGTCCGTATCATATGCACCCCTCAAAACTTGGTTGGAAGGACATCTTGCAAATTCATTATTCATTTTCTCCGACAGTATGGACACACCACTCCTGTTATCTTCTGATGGCTTTTTTTTTGTCCTAGTACTGCTCTTGAACACAGGGTCTCACATTCTCAGTTAGCTTTTTCTTCAAGGCTGTTGCTGTACCACTTGAGCCAAGGCTCCATTTCTGGCTTTCTGCTAGTTACATGGAGATGAATCTCATGGACTTTCGTGCCCATACTAGATTCGAACCACAGTCCTGAGATCTCAGAGTCTTGAAAACCTGGGAAGACAGGCATGAGCCCCCAGCCCCTGGCTAATTTTTCTCTTACTTCAAAGTGACAGTCCAGTGTTACTTATTGTCATCTGGCTGACCCACAATGCAACATCTCATTTACCCTTTACATCAAAGTTGAAAATATAAGCCACTGAATATATTTTTTTCTGGATTAACTATATTTATTCCTCAACCACAGTTCTAAATTTCTGTTTCTGTAACTCATTGCGTTTTGCTCTTGGTTTAATGTCCTATCCTCATTTACTTACACTTACGTTTTTAAATTTTCTTTTGTCTTCTTTTCTGTTTTCTCTTTTCTTTTCCTTTCTTTTCTGAGCTGGGTTCTTACTAGCTGCCCAGGCTGGTCTTCAGGTTGTGTGCTCAAGTGAACCCATCTCAACCTCCTGAGTAGCTGGGTTTACAGGTGGGTGCCATTATGACTGGCTTAAGATTTTTTAGTTAATTTTTTTTTTTTTAGTAGGTCATGGGGCTTGGACTTGGGGCCTAGGCACTGTCCTTGAACTCTTTTGCTCAAGGCTAGCGCTCTACCACTTTGAGCCATAACACCACTTAATAATTAAACTTTTGGTAAAATTATAAGTCCACATGTAGTTGCAAAATCCAATACACTTCACACAGTTTCCCCCTGCAATAATACTCTGCATAAGCATAGTGCAACACAAAAACCAGGAAGTTAGGCCGAATGCCTTTTCTCTATTTTTCACAAGGATTAGATATTTTTTAAAATTCAGAGTTTAAGAATTAAATTAGCATTATCCTCGGGCTTGAACCCAGGGCCCGGGTGCTGTTCCTCAGCTCTTTCACTCAAAGGCTACCACTTAAGCCACAGCTCTGCTCTGGCTTTCTTTGGTGGACTTTCCTGCTAAAGGCTGGCTTCAAACTGTGAGCCACAGATCTCAGCTTCCTGAGGAGCTATGATTACAGGCATGAGCCACCAGTGCCTAGTATACTGCCCAATTTTTAAGATTACTTGGGTAGTAGGGAAGGGTCCAAACTAAAGAAAGAGAAGTAGCCTCTTGGGGAGAAGAGATTTCTTGAGTTTCCCCGTCCGCAATCTGCAACACAGGCAGGGATCAGAGGCAGAGGAAGTCAGTTTACAATGCATAATGATATGTCTTTATTTCATCAACAGAAATGGTGTCTAGACAAAAATTCAATTAACACTAGCAATTCAACTGAGTGAATTTTTTGCACAATAGTGTATTTACAATGAGTAAATGAAGTTTCAATTCATTAGTTCATAACAATGCTTTTTCTCCCCCAAAAGGTAAAAATTCTTAGTTACAGAGAATAAGCATCAACAGCCATTTCATCTTTACAATAAAAACCACAAGAAAAACCACAATCACTTAGGAAAAAAAAGGACAAGCCTAAGAACTAGTACAATAAAATGATGCATTGAATTAAGTTACATTAATCGCATAGAATCTGTGTAAAAAGTATGTAGAAAAACACCTGATGTAACCTGTTACAGTCGTTGACCAGTTATGAGAGGTACAGAGGGTTATACAGGTAGATATGTGTGAAAACTGTCCATATTGTTCGACCTGGGGAGGAAGAGGAGAGGGGCTGCAGCCCCTTGCATACACTGAGAAGACCCTGTTTTGAATATGGCCTCTGGAGTTTGTAAGGCATATGTTAGAGGTGCACTTGCATTAGACTGGTTCTGGAACAAATTCTCACAGGCCTTCTCGCTGTGAATGGTTCACTGTGTCTAACAAGCACCTGAAGCTCCCAAATGCATTTGCAATCTTCCTGGTAACTCACCACAGGTGCCAGGTTCTTGTGTCAATGAGCATTTCAGTATCCGCACGCCCCAAATGCATCGTTAGGACTCAAGTGGAGGCCAACCCTCCGCCTCCAGACATGTTTTGGTAGCAGGTTTTGCATCAATCTGTAGGAAAACCCTTCTCTGTCCAGGTTCCTTCTTTCTTTCCTTAAATACATGTCTGATTGTCCCCGTGGGAGCATTTGGCACGGAATGGGAGTCTACCTGATATGAATGGTCTCGCTGCACTTCAGTGTCAATGAAGGGCCACTGTTTTATCTGAGGTCAATAATGTGGAATAAACGTTGTTTGTCCATTGCTTGAATAATGCATACACCATGTCACGACATTAAATCAAAGCTTACAAAAGTTGGCCTCTGCAACCAAGTGGGTATTTTTCACAAAAAATGGCAGCATCATTTTCAAATCACAATTAAAATGTACTGATATTTATTTGATATAAATATTATCTCCCAGGGTGGAGTGTAGGAAAATACTATACACTTACTTTTCTTTGCAAGTACTGTTTTTCTTTTTTGCACTGTCAGCTGAATAATTTATCCTGGATCTGCCACAAGTCTTTTCTATGTACAAATACTATTTGCACACACTATTCACAAATATATCCTAGTCTACAGCATCTGCCTTTGATGCTTGGGTCAAGAGATGGCTTGGGCAGTGTCATAAACACACATGTGGAACACGAGATGCTCGCATGCACAGGCTTCCTCTCTGGACAGGGCATTGTGGCACGGACTGACTTGCCAGAAATTGAACCTACAATAAAATCCTCACCTTTGGGAAAGAATACTAACATGATAACAACAAACAGCTTTATTCTCTAAGAAGATATCTCGTTCTTTCATATGTTTTTTTTTCTTTTTTTGGTGCTTTGAGGGCAAAACTTGATTCTTGCTTCCTGCCAGAGCGGAGATTCTCCCTACACTATTAGCAATAGTGGAGAAGTTTGAAGTCAATTAAGCTACTAGTTTGAATGGGGCATGAGGTGAAGAAATAGGTTGTCAAATAAAGACTTGACTAGCCTTTGTAGGTTTATACTCATTTTGAGAAGATTACATTACTCCATAGGATGTAAGATTTTGCTGTTTCTTAAAAGCCTTATGATTACAAACCCTTGGTCTGTGTCTTCTTTTTCTTCTACCACAGTGGCAATCATAAGGTATTAAAGCAACAGGAAGCATAGGTGTTAGGCAGTCCTCTCATGCAAGTCCTGTGGTCGGTCCTGGGCTCCTTTTTAAGGAGATTTGCAATTGGCATATTAGTCACTAGATTTTTTTTTTTACTTCCTTGGGAAAGCAATGCAAGGATCACATCCAAAATTATAGTGCACCTTAAAAAGCAGCATACCTTTAGAACAAAAGTCAATAAATTACTTGTACAACATATAAAATAACGTTTTTCTACGGCAGCATCACCTCTGACGCCTGAGTCATGGTTAGGGAACCTGGAAGAGAAGTAGCAGGATGGCCTAGTAACTTTGCCAGCTTTAAAAAAATGTTTGCAACTGCTTTGTTCCAGAATCAGTATATAATGAAGTTCGATTTTATTCAAGGCACCCCCAGATAACGCAGAGAAACACATACAGTAAAGCACTCACCTGCCCAAAGCCGGACGAACCTGAATGAACGGAGGTTGTCCAGAGACCTAAGTAGAACAAAAGCTGATCCAAAGGGAGGACTAGGTTTAGGTGCTGTTAATTAGTCACCCCAACAACCCATGTGTACCCTAGCCATTGGGACACTCAACCAAGCTGTCACAGAGACCCCTGTAAATAACCCATGATTGGAACTTCCTTTCTTTATAAGGAAGGACCATTGGAAAAAAAAAAACCAGTTAAATGTCACCTTAGTGTGCAAATATTTTTCCTTCTGTTCTCTTGCTTTTCCTTTTCATAAAAGGTTTAGGATTGACTCAGGGATCCCAGGGAAGGAGACAGACTAGGTTTTTAAATTTTCATTTGAGGCAATTTGGATTTTGGTCCCTAGTGAGTCATCCCTTTGAATCAACCTAGAGACAATTTTGACAAGCAATGGTTTAGAATAGTAAAAGACACAGACATATCACATAAACAATTCCAGTAGCTGTTCATGGTGGATGATAAAGGAAATAATTTGTTAAAAAATATCTAAGGAATAGAATGATAGTTTTTAGAGTAATGTGTTTTTTTCTCTTTTCTTTGTTTAAAACCAGTTCCTATTGCTGGGTGGTTGAAGAGGAAATCAAGCAGTCAGGAACTGGTGAGAGGAAGATGAGGGTGGAGTCAGGTGGAGAGCAATAAAGACCCTTTCCCTCCTAGCATGTCTGGGGTACATGTCTGGGCTACCAAACAACCCAAATCAGGAGAACGGATGGAACAAGGTCAATCCTACCAGTTGCACATGAGTTGTTACTGGAGCAAATCAAGCCAAGAAGCTGGTTTGCATCTGCTTGTGGTATGAGCAGAACACATTCCTTGTTTTCCAAAAGAGAGCACTTAAAAAGGCAACATGAAAGTGAAAAAATAAAATACTGTCTTCTAACTGCTCCACCATAACGCATAGTTATATATCATATGATAGTATAGTTATAGTATCATGTGATTCACATTGAGTTAAAATTCTAGCTGTCACCAGTTTCCCACAAAGGCAAAACTGGTGAAATACAGAACTGTTCGACTAGGCCAAGAAATTCCAACAAGCAGAACAAAAATGGTAGCTTCATCGCAGTGATTTCTCCAAATCTTTCTCTGACACACACACACACACACACACACACACACACACACACACACACACACAGAGGACATGAAAACCCAGAGGCAGGTTTTAAAAGTGGAACTATTTGAAAAGAAAAGGCCTTAAAAAAAACCCCTACTGCATGAACTAACACATTTCTGGCATTCATACATATTCAAACATTTAGTGCTACTATTTGTACAGAAAAAAGTTAATAATACTAAAACATAGGTTACTATGATTTCACTTTTTTGCCTACTAATCATATACTAAAGTTCTCCTTTTACATGCAGCTTTAAATATTGTCCAAAACAATGGCACAAATCAAGAAACAAAGTCAATCATCTATTCCCCCACCTGCCCACCACCCCATCCCCACATCAAACTGTTCTGGACTGCCTTGCACAGCCAGGCTGGAGTGGCCCTCAGGCTGCTGAACTAGAGAAGAGGGACCACTGGAAGAAGAGAGCTGATTCCTCCTTGGGGCACACCTTCCTGTCAACACGGCCAGGGCCAGGACACCCCAGAGCCAGGAAAGCTGCTCTGTCTGAGTTGCAAGCCAACCAACTTTACAGCAAGGGAAGCAAACCCTCAGGTGAGGGTAGGGTGTGTGTGTGCAAGAAGGGCTGATGCCTTGTCTAAAGCTTCAGTATGAAGCTGCCTGCAGACAAGAGACCAGCAGAAAAACCTCAGAGTACAACTCAAAGCATTTAGAGGAAGAGAGGAGAAAGAAATATGTTAGCCTGTGTCAGGGGTAGATCTCAGGCTTAAATCTGCCCTGCTCTCTCCTACTTTTACAAGCTGCATTAACCTAGGAGCTGCCACTTAAAGGCAGGACACCCAGGCCATGACTCAAATCCTCTCAGGTAGGTGTCCTGGGAGGTAATCCTGGTAGGAAAGTGGGGTGGCTTTAATTAGCCACTTCCTTCAAAGGAGAAGGTCCTACTGTCTAACACTTCCAAGAGCAAGCCAAGGCTGGATGAAGTGCTGAAATGAATGTGACATACTCCCTGGGTAAGAAATAGTTCTACCTTGATTTCTAGGAGCCAATGCCTGTCGAGTTCCGGTACAAAGTCTCAGATTCCTGCTGTTGTGATGTACTCTTGAGTGAGACATCTAAATCCTCCCCGTAAGGAAACTGAACCTCCAGCATCAACTCCGAGTTGATCTGCAGTGAAATTTTACATAGGGCAAGCTGGGGAGGAGGTGAGATAGAAAAATATTCAAGCGGATTATTGTTTACATATCCTAGGATGGATTCATTATTTGGCAAGATTGTATTTTTTCCTACATAATTATCACCTGAGTGCTTTTTAATTAGCTAAACTGTTTTACTTTTTAACTAAAAAGCAAAGAAAATACAGTATACTTGAGTTACACTGAAGTTACAACTTCATTTAAGAAAATAGGTTTGACCCCAAACTCAGTGCAAGTGGCAGAATTGACCATTACTGTACAGTATCTGCAAGAAGAAAACAACAACAACAAAAACAACACAAAAAACAACCCCCTACAAAGCACGAACCCACAATGCTCACATGACACCATTTGGTGGTGCCCAACCCAAATCAAAGAGAAAAAGCCTGAATTAAACTTTACAAAAAAAAAAGCTTCCAACATGATTGAATTTTGTCCATAAATAAGTACAAATTGAAATTGAACCATGAAGCAAGAAAAATGAGCAGGTTGATGGTTACCAAACTAGTTCTAGCACTACAGACAAAAGAAGAGGAATGTTGGAACCTGTTTATAAATGAGAAATAAGTTTCCAGTTTTAGGATGAAAAAAAAACTGAGGCATGCAGGACTTTTGCATATGGATATATATTTCATATATATTATATATACTATGTACAGTCTAGCTATAAAACTTTGATGTGTATAGAAGCTGTCATCAATGAAAAAAATTGAACATTCAGAAGAGATTCCTGAGATAGGGTTTGTGACATGGGCCACTGAGAAAAAAAATCCGTGGTGGGGTCCTAGAGGTGTTGTCGTCTATCCCTGTGAAGACTGAAATAAACCCACAGACAGACAGTGTCAGCACTGTTGTCTTTCCTTGCCTGAGCAAGGGGTAGCACCATTGTGAAGGGAACTATCTATGACTCCTGCTTGAAGAGAGCAGGGAATACTTCAGAACAGTATTGCTGCTAAGACCGCTGTAGTGTGCACCAGATTTGTTCTTGGTTCTTCCAGACAACAGATGTACAGTGCCACAGGCTGACTGAAGAACACCTGGATGGGAGAGGTGTGAAGGTTGGGAGGCAGATCTGAGTTCCTAGGTGTAGTCTTTCCTAGGCTGTTCATCCGTTGTACACTTATCAGTCATTTCCTGGCAAAAGTCCACAGTCACCGACTGGCTCCTGGGCTCCAGAGGAGGTCCTCTGTCGGAGAAGTTTCCTGGGTCAGTACCTTCCAATCTCCTCCCAGAGGTACAATTCTCAGAGGTGTTGCCTGGTACCCAGGGGGGTCCGGGGGGAGCCACACCTGGCTCCAAGCAGCAGGGCACATTTTCCCCCACTGCACACTGGGAGGCTGCAAGGCTCTGCTCAACACCCAAGGGAGGGGGGTTAATACTGGAGGCTCCAGGGAGGTCCATGGGTATGAGGACAGGGCAATAGCGGTGCAGGGCCTGGATCTGCTCAGGGCTCTGGATGTCTCGGCACACTTCCTGGGAGAGGCAGGAGAAGTTGTCCAGCAGTTCCCCCATGCATGCTTTCAGTTGGTTTCTCTCTGACAAGAGTTTCTCTTTCTCACACACCTGGATGAAAGACAAAAAGGAAAGCTTGATCCACCCGGATTTGGAGGATAGAAGGCCTCATTTCG
Source organism: Dipodomys ordii (assembly GCF_000151885.1). NCBI lineage: Eukaryota > Metazoa > Chordata > Mammalia > Rodentia > Heteromyidae > Dipodomys > Dipodomys ordii. Next base: position 16,248,960 of record NW_012267248.1, on the reverse strand, counting down.
GAGGGTTTTCCAACCTTTGTTTTTATATCCTACATCGTAAACTAACTCATAGACGAGTAGGTGAGGATAGAGATACTTAAAACCTATATACGCACAGGAAGTGTGGACACATACTTCTACCTGAGTACTGGAGCACATGTGTCTGACATTAACACCTGCTCCATTGCACCTCTTCATTACTCTCTGATGCCTAAATGTGGCCAAAAAGTCACCACCAAGCAAAGAACTGAGGGAATCAGTGTTCTGGCTTATAGGAACTTGGGGGTTTGAGGAGAACTGACTAGAAAACTCTTACTTGCAAGCTTTATATATGAAAATTTCCCCTCTAATGCATTAGGTTGGTGCTTTTGAGTGACAGAAACCAACCGATTCCAAAACTCTGACATTCTAAAAAAGAAAAAAAAAGGAAAAGCTGTGGAGATGATAAAGAGATCTGTGGCTGCCAGGGCTAGGAGGGAGGGGAGAGGATGAACACAGACAACAGTTGAGCTAGTGAGTCTACTCCGCAATGCACAATGGTGGATGGCTGACACAACACAGGGATTGAAACTGATTGGTTGTACAACACCCAGTGAGAACCTGTTACAAAATAAGGGCTTTGGGTGACCATGACAGGTCAGTAGAGGTTCATCCATTGTAGCAAATGTGCCCCCTTGGTAGGGATGCTGAGGGTTGGGGAGGTTGGGAGTGTTGGATCAGGGGCTACCTGGGACCTTTGTATTTTCCATCCATCTAAAACTACTCTGAAGAAGGGAGTCTATTTGAAAACAACGCATCATTGACCATCGGCAACTTCACATCAGCAGCAGCAGACCGAATGCGGCAGGGCCGTCTCAGAACACCGGGAACCATGCCATGAATCTTAAGCAGGGATTCTCCCCAGACTCAGGAAGGGAAGCCAGAAATGTGGCCCCTGAGTCCTCACGTATTAGTGCAGAGGAGGATAGAGAATCAAGGCCGGCCCCAGGCACAAACATGAAGCCCCCAACTGCAAGATGTGAAACCCAAATAGAAGAGGTCAGAGTGGCAGGCACCTCACTCGCTGGAGGCCCTGTGGTGGTCAGTAGTTAAAACCCAGTTCCACCCAAAATAAAAAGTCACATGTGTTTTTGTGTGAGTACGATGTATCACTTCCTCACAGAGACGAGTTTAGTAGCAGAAAGGAGATTCAGGAAGGTGCTACCAGCAATCCTGTGTGAGGAGAGGAGATGGGGAGAATCCAGGAGGCACACACAAAGTGACTGAAGACCCGGCACAGGAATCAGTGTGAAGTGAGGCCTGTCCGGCTGTGAACACGCGGGGGCAGCAAGGGGCCAGGAGAGGATGCGAGAGAGAGGGGTGAGCACTCGACATGGGAACTGCGCATGCACTAACCCGAATGCAATCTGGCAGGCAGCGTGGGCATGTGTGTCGGAGAAAGATTTACATGGGGAAAGGGCACCTGCTAAAATATTTATAAATTTATCAAGAAAACATGTTTTCAAAATGAAAAATAAACAGATGTACAAATGTAACTTGACAGAAATACATTATGCAAGTTTGCAAGAGCAGTGGGTGTGTGGGTATGGTGTGTGTGTGTGTGTGTGTGTGTGTGTGTGTGTATGTGTGTGTGTGTGTCGGTGGGGGGGGGACTGAATGTGGGGCCTGGGCAGGCAAAGACGGAGGACTGTCTCCTCCCATTCATGACATCCCTTTTACTGAGACCAGGCAAGCGGGTACAGCACCCTGGTTATGAGATGGTTGGCAAATCAACCTGAGGGAGAGGCCCTGGTGGGGAAAAGGTTTTAGGTGCCTGTCTGTGCACCCTGGATCCCTCTTCTCTGAACCAGAAGACTGGAAAAGTGACAGGACATGCAGAAGTGGAATCTCAAGCTCAATTCGGCCTCATTGTCTTCACCAAAGCACTGACCTCTAACAGGCTTACTCACAGGAAAAGTGTGCCAGGCCACTTTCTAGATAGGAGGAAAATGAAGTGTCATGGGTGACATTATTTTGGCTCTTGGCAGGAAAGGCTGCACAAGTCATACCTTGGTTAAAAACTTGAAACCCTGAACTGAGCAGGGTGGTACATGCCTGTAATCTGACCACTAGGAAGGCAGAGGCAGGAGGGTTAAAAGTTTGAGGCCAGCATTAGCTCCTGTCTCAAAAAAATCAACTCAACCCAACTCAACCCAAACCATGAAGCTCCAAGTCATAAATGAGCAACTGAAGCACTCATTCAGTACCCAAACAGCATATTATATAAGGGGCTGCTGAAAAGTGGTGGAAAACTAGATGTCCTCTCTCTCTCCCCACCCTCTTCCTCCCTCCCTCCATTCCTCCCCCCTCTCTTTTTCTGGCAGTACCAGGGTAAACTCAGGGCTTTGTGCTTGCTTGGTTTGCCCAGTTAGCTAGCACTGAACTATTTTAGCCAATTCTTCAGCCCAACTTTTTCTGCAGGCTTCACAGATTTCCCTGTCTGGCTGGATGGCTTTGAATGTGGACCCTCTGGCTCTCAGTCTCCTGAGTAGCTAGGATTATAGTCATGATATTGGCTTGGCTCTTCTTGTTTTTCTTTTTTCCCCCAACTAAAAAATACTACTAAAGTAGTTAGGTATTCTGTTATATAGTGTACATTTCATTGCTAGGTATAACACAATCATTCATTTAGAGTGCTGATTACTAAAATCAGGCACTTTCCAAGTATGGGTAGAGATTTACTCTACTTCAAGAAGAATGCCTGTTGAGAATTACTATGGACATGTGTCTAAGATTCCACAGACTCCCACTTGGGAAGCTGAGTGATCTAAGGCCTTTTCAGAACCCAAACACTTACAGGCAGGAAAGCTCTGCTTCCTTAAATTATATCCTTCCTTGACTAGCTTCTAATTTTTGACAGATATAATTGATTGATTGATATTTTGTCAGTCTTGGGGCTTGAACTCAGGGCCTGGGCACTGTACATGAGCTCTTTTGCTCAAAGTGAGCACTCTACCACTTTGAGTCACAGCACCACTAGTGGTTTTCTGATGTTTCTGAATCTCAGCCTCCTAAGTAGCTAGGATTATAGGTGTGAACAACCAGCACCCAGTGATATATTCATTTTAAATAATAACATTTTATTTAATATGTAGTACTTTATTATGCTTTGTTGATATTAGATTATCAAAATACATTTTGCTGTTAAAACAATGTTAGGGCTGGGGGTGTAGCTCAGTGGCAGAGTCTTTGCCTAGCACTACAAAAACCACAAAACAAATAAAAACATCAAGGAAAGGTTTGGAAATAAAAGAAGGTTAAAATCTCCTGATCAAAACAATCATGATTTTCAGGTTATTTTAGGGCCATGGACATTTCCTGAAAGCCAACAACAGGCCAATGTTAGAAATTTAGAGGAAACCAAGACTCTGTCTTTACCCTTGGGGAAACAGGCTAGGGCTAGGTTTGAGGCTGGTGAGACACACACAGAATTTGGGACTGAGCCATAGCACTAAACCAGAGGTCAGATAAAGGTTCCTAGGAGCCTAGCCCACGCTGGGACTCAGGAAAGACAGGCTTCCAGCAGAGGGGACCTGTGGCCTGAACATAAAAACACAAAGAAAATAGCTAAGAGAGGGAAAGCAGCATCAAGCGAGAGCAAAAGAATAAAACAGCTGGAGACTGGGGAAAACCCGCAGCCAGCTTGACTTAGGGGTCAGGTCTTAGCAAGGCAGTGGGAGGTAATGCTGAGGGGCAGTTGCAGACTGAACCTCAGATTGTGGGGTGGGGGAGGGGGATGTCTTTGTGTGTGTGTGTGTATACACGCTGGTCTTGATGCTTGAACTCAGGGCTTGGGTGTTGTCCTTGAGCCTTTGTGCTCAAAGCTAATACTATACCACTTGAGCCACAGCTCTACTTCTAGCTTTTTGGTGGTTAATTGGAGATAAGAGTTTCATAGCCTTTCCTGCCTAGTCTGGCGTTGAACCATGATCCTCAGAACTTAGTCTCATAAGTAGCTACAATTACAGTGTGAGCCACTGCATCCAGCTATGTTTCTGAAAAAAATTAAGAAAAGATATGTAATAGTAGTACATATTTATAGGTATATAGCATAACGTGATATTTCTGTGTACAGGTGTGTACACAATATGTGGTGATCCAATTAGAGGAATGAGCATTTTCCTCTCGCTAACCATTTATTATTTCTTTGTGTCTGGAAGCATCAAATTTCTCTCTTCTAGTTCTTTACCAAATATATAATGATCGTTGTGAATTATACTCACTGTTTGTACTGTGGCCCATCAGAATTTATTTCTCTTATCTCGCTGTAACTTGGTACCTGTTGTCCAATCTCCAAGGCTGGTGCTGGCCAAGGAGCTGACACTATTTAGATGGTGGGAGCTACTGCATGTAGGTAGACTTTCCCTGTTTTGTGTTAATTTACAAAGAAGTCCCAATGTCCAGGGCTATCTTAGTAATATATAACCCTTCCTGATGATGTACAAACATCTTATCCTTGCCCTTAGGTCTTCTCATGAGGAAAGGAATTGCTGGAATTACTCTGAGGACCCCACTAAGATCATGACCACATCGTGAGACCTCTCTTTTTTTTCAGACAGGTTGGAACTACAGACAGGTTGGGCTGAGTGAGGTCCAGCTGGTTGCCTTCAAAGCTATAGTCAAGAGCTGTGAGCTGCTTGTATTTACTTCCTGCAGCATAAGGTTGCTTACCAAGGAGAAAGCACAGGAGCACATTTCTGAGTATGGAGGAGCTTAGGAGATGGAAGTTTGTGGAGACAAAACAATCTGAGACATGGCAAAGAGATGACAGCCACTTTAAGGAAAAATCAAAGGCCCTGGGGCCACAAAGGGTTACAGGAGGTCATCTCCTGGAGTGACTGGCCCTCTGTGTAGATAGCTGTCCTGTTTCTAACCTATACTCTTCAGCTGACAGACAGAGAAAGCAGGATGAAAAAACTGAATTTAGCCAGGTGCTGGTGGCTCATGCCTGTAATCCTAGATACTCAGGAGGCTGAGATCTGAGGATTGTGGTTCAAAGCCAGCCCAGGCTGGAATGTCTGTGAAACTCTTATCTTCAATTAATCACCAGAAAACTGGAAGTGGCGCTGTGGCTTAAGGGTAGAACACTTGCCTTGAGCTGAAGAGCTCAGGGACAGCGCCCAGGCCAAGTTCAAAACCCACAACTGACAAACAAACAAATAAAAAAACCCCCTGCATTCAGATTTGCCATTCAAGCTGTACCACATCCTGTGTGGTTATGTAAGCACTTTGTATCACAGTTCACTTCTCTATAAATGAGGACAAAATAGCATATAAGTTATAGGTTTATTGTGTTGATAAAATGTGATCATCCACAGGAACAACTGGTACATAGATGCATACAACAAACACCAGCTCCCATTACTTGTCAAAGAGAAGCCCCCAAAGAACTAATTCATACAAATGGCTAAAGGATATGATATGCTTATATAGTTACACATATTGCAGATATAAAGTTACTGATTGTTTCTACTGAGAAACTGATTGGAATATAAACCTAAACTGTCCCTCTACATCTTCAGCTCTCACTATCATAACTTCGCACCAATCCTGGCTACTTCAGGGTGCCGAATACAACTGATGGATACACTCACCAATTTGCGGATTTCACATTCTAAATTCTGAATACAGTCCAGTTTCCTCTTGCGGCAGCGCTGAGCCGCAATGCGGTTCTTGCTGCGCCGCCGCACATCATGTATGAACTCTAGCTGTTCTGAGGTTAGCTTGTGCATCTTAATCATCATCTGGAAATCATTCCTTGGAAGGTCTGTGATTTGATCCACTGGAAAAGGAAGTTTGACCTGAAACCAAGCATAACAGAATGGAATTACTGCAGCTGGATTTTACTTTCAATTTTGGCAGGTGTAACACTGGAAAATGGCAAAAACCTCTTGTTAAGATGACCGAGTAACATGGACATGGAAATTACTGAAAACAAGCAGTGATTTTTTTTCCTGTTTTAAATTCAAGTAAGATAAAATGTTTGGATACCAACCAGAATAACACATATTATAATATCATCATTCCTGAGATTTCTGAAGCAAATAGCATAGAAAACGTGTCTTTCTTCTTTGTGTGTGCCAAGGTATGGGGGGGGGGGTTGAATTCAGAGCCTCATGTCTTGCTTAGCTTTTTCCCTCAAGGCTGGTACTCTCCCACTTAAGCTATACCTCTACTTGTGATTTTTGCCAGTAAACTGGAGATGAGGCTCAATGACTTTTCTTCCCAGGATGACTCTGAATTTTGGTCTTCAGATCTTTGCCTCCCTAGTAGCTAGGATTACAGAATAAGCCACTAGTGCATGCCACATTAAAAACATTTTGTAGTATGTTTGTAAGAAGGACTTTACAATTAGCTAAACTCTTCCACAAACATGGCTTAACTCAGGATGTCTGTAAAACTCTTTAATGAGGCAGGCCCAGAACACCTTGAAAAATAAAACCATTAGAATGATTCTTGGAAATGACAGCAGAAAAGGAGATTTAAGGTCAGGATCCAACTTGGATAAGCACAGGCACCAGAACTGTGCTTTGGTCATTCTTATGACATGCAACCTCAGTCAGGTTACTTCAGTTCTTTAAGCCTCAGTTTCCTTATCTGCAAAATGGTATATGTTTCTGAACTATGCACCATGTAAGCATTAGGCACTTCAGCTGTTTCTCCCAAATGGCCATCTAACTATACATCATGCTGCCTTCCTCTATCAAGAGGTCTGATATAGGCCCTGCCTTTTGATCAACATACTAGAGGCCAAGTTATGTAAGGTACTCAGACTTCCACTTAGGCCTCTTAGTTTTCTCTAGAGGAAACTAGCTAAGATGGCTAGAGGACACACATGCGTCTAATAAACAGTCAGTATCTGTTGAATTGACTATCTTGGGAATGGATTATTTTTTTCCAGTCTGTAGCCCTAGCCAGCACCTGAGATATCTTGGGCCAGAAGTGATCAGATGGGCAATTTGTGACTCAGAAACTGTGAAAGAGGCCAAATGATTATTGTTCTTCAGAGCTAGGGAATGTCTGGCAAAAGTATTTGGTACATGATAGGACAGACACATATGCTTCTTCAATGCTTCTTATTGGCTACCTATATCAATTATTTTGTATGGTCTACTAACGATGTTATAACTATCCAAAAAGGTTTCCTCATCTCTAGATGCCATATAGTTTTGTGCTTTATTAGGCAGCAATAGATAACACATGCAGGTATTTTATCATTAAGATTCTGACTTTCAATCCTTGAGAAATAAAAGCAAATAAGCACTATTCAAAGAGAGGAAGCAGTCATTCTCTTTAGGACGGGACATCTGTTCTCCCTCTATTGCTAAGTGGTTACAAAACAATAGTGATTTCGAATATTTCTTAAGGAGAGAAGAGCAAATAATGAAAAAATGCATATAAAAGTACAGCATGTGGAAGCGACCCAAGGCTATGTTAGGCGATGTCTCTATGTCTATGTTTCAGTACCCATTTGATGATTGAGCTGCAGGGAAAGGAAGATTTTGAGGAGGAGGCAGAGTGAGCAGAAGTTTTGTTTTTTCCTCTTGTAATTGAGAATTGAACTCAGGATCTTATTGCCAGTCAAGCACTCTAGCATCGGAGCCACAACTCTAGCCCCCAGGGGGCAGTGTTGGTAGGTCTGATTGCTTAATTCTTGCTCACATCTGAGTCAAATCTGCAGGTTGACCAGCAGATGGCAACACAAACCTAAACTTCATTCATATGCTAGCCCACTGGTAACATAGACATCAATCAGCTACAAACGTGATTTTAAATTTCCAGTAGCCACAGTAAAAGAAGCTGGTGAATTTTATCTTATACTGTCCCTTCATACAGTAGATTTAAAATCTAACATGCAATGAATATAAAGATTATTACCAGGTAAATTTTTGTGCTTTTTGTTTTTCTAAATTCAAAGTATATCTTATTGTTTTAGATCATCACAATTCAGATGTCACCTTTCAAGGGTTCACTAGTCATGTTCACAGAGTGGCTCCTGAGTGAACACACAGCTCTGGTGACTCAAACACATAGGCCTCAGTTTAATTCACCAAGATTTCTGGTGAAGAATCCAACCCCTTGGTTAGTAGGCAGTTGCTTCAGTGTCAGATCTGGGAGTGTTCCGAGCCTAAGCTTAGGCCTTTTCTTTGTCTCTGATGAAGGCAGCCATGAATCCTGATCCTGGCATCAGTGGCCAGTTAATCCCCATGCACAAAAGCAAACACACTAAAGAATCATTTGACTTCTCTGTGGTCAGTGCAATTTCATTGTCAGGTTACTTCCTAGCTCTATGCTTCTTTGATGTGGCACTTGCTGAAGGCTCATCATAAGTACTCTGATTCAGCTTCTTCGTGGTCAACTCTGTCTCATGACACCTGTGAAATTCTGGCCTAAGAAAGCGAAATGACAGTAGAACACATTACACCACAGTCAGGTGAGCCCTGCTTCTACTGCTAAAGACAGGCAGCCAGGACAAACACCTCCTTGTTAAGGGCTAGAGAAGGCCTTTGTCCACAGGGCTGTGTTTGCACAAGGCTTATAAAGATATGAAAGGACGTTTGATCTCCCCTCTCTACCCTTTGGATAACCAAGATCCTGGATGATGTCTCGATCACACAGAGGTCTTGTGTTGGGGACACGGATGTTTCGACATTTCATTGGAGCACATGGAATTCCCACTCCAGCTGACCACAAAGCCATCTTACTTCTGCTCCAAATGATGCGTACTTATTTCCAAAAAAATCACCCCGATATCTTCAGTATAGGCTGCAGAGAAAGTCAAAAAGCCTCCTCCCTCCACCCCACACCAAGAGCTACTGTATTTAAAATCATTTGGACAGCAAACAAAACAGAAGGTTGGCAGGAAAGAGGAAAAATCAACAATGCTAGTTTCAAAGTCCTTGGAGCAAAAGGCCACCTGAAGGTTTTCAGCAGGGCTGTTGCAGCTCAAGCCGCTCTTTAAGGAGGGTCAAAGGAAAAGAAAGTAGTCAACCACACACTTTCTTCTATGAGGGAAAAAAAAGCCAAACCACTCACTGCTGTGTGTTTTTAGAGTTCTGCTGGCCCGCCACAGGAAGGACTTGGGTTGCCTAGCAGGTGGGGACCCTGACGTGTTCCTAGAGGGGCACAGTAGAAAATCTGTCACAGCCCTTTGATTTTTTTTCTTTTGGTTTTTTAGTGTGGTTCATTATTTTCAGAGTCTGGTGACATTTTTTTTTCTCAAACCAGTGGCATCTTTCCTGGAGATGAGGAACAGCTACCACCAGCTCTTTGGGTTCCTTGGAAAAATATTTTAATATTCTACTTACAGGCTCTTGGGTACCCAAACATTCCTCACTCAGATAATGACTGAATGCTGAAGCCCCCTTTCTCCAAGGAAATGCTCACAACCTAAACAGCACTGATCCTGTTAGTTTCCATCTTTCCACAGACTTATTTCTCCAACATCTCATGTCTCAACAGTGGTTTGGTTTTCAGCCACTGGATTCTCATAACTACCACACAACAGCCAAATTGACAAGAGGAAGAGTCCCGCCAGCTATCACTGGTACCTGTCTGAATGGCCTGAACTTACATTCAGCTGACCCCTTGTGGCTCGGGGCAGGTAGACTGCATAGAAAGGCAATGCCCATGGGACCTGTGGTTGCTGGTTCTCTTCAGCCCCAAGCTTGCTGCTTTAGTTCTTGATTGAGGCTCAAAGACTCAGAAGCAGCCACTGAGTCAGCAAGCTAAGGGCCCAAGAGGGCAGCACAGGCCACTGCTTTGCTCTTCACAATAAGCTGATGTTGATTTTACCCAGCCCTAGCAAAGTGCTGACTCTTCTTTCTCCCTGGACCACACAGGAGGAACAGGGTCAGTAGTAGCTTTTAGCACAGTACCTGCACTTCCCTCTAAGCCGTGCTCAGAAAATGTTAGACCTTCCATATCTTTAACACTGAGTGATTAGGACCTCTGGACTCAGGATGGAAAAGGGCAGGAGAAATCTTATGATGTGCATGAAACCTAAGCATGCCTCCTTGGAACATTTATACTACCAGACATAGACAGGGGAGACGAGAGGCTGCAATTGCTCCCCATCCTCACCCCCAAATCAAAAACCAGTGCACCAACAACTTATACATAGAGTGCAGCCTGAATCATCATCCCCATTAAAAAGAATTAAAAATCATAAACTTTTAATAGAAGATTCATATATGGGAAAAAAGAAGAGGAAAAAATTCCCACCCACCCACAAATCATGATTCTCTTGCTCTGGTAAGTTTCCCTAGGACATTTATCTCCTCTGAGCCTTTTGTTAAATGGTTGCAATCAGCCTATTATTCCCACCTCACCACCCTATGCCTTTGAACACACATTTTACTGCTTGTGTCTCTGGTTTGTTGGATGAGGGTTACTGGAGAAGGACAGAGCTGCAGATTTGATAGAAAAAAAACACCCATTTACTGTGAAGTCTCAGTGGCCAATGGAAGATTGGTTTGTAAGAGTTTTCTACCTCCTTTTCTTTTTTCCTGTGTGGGCTTGAACTCAGGACCTGGGCACTATGCTGAGCTTTTTATGGTCAAGGCTAGCAGTCTATCATTTGGGCTGCAGCTTTTTGTTGGGTATAGATGATAAGGGTCTATGACCTTTCCTTACTAGGCTGGCTTCGAAGGACAACCCTAAGATCTCAGCCTCCTGAATGGCTAGGATTATAGGAGTGAGTCACTGGTGCCCAGCTTCACCTATTTTTTTAAAAAAAGAAAATTGTTATTATTATTGTTATTATTATCTTTAAATAGCTATACAAAGAAGTTTTAATTTGACATGTCAGTTTATGAGTACAGTGCATCTCAATCAATGTAACCCTTTCTTTTCTTGGTTTTTACTACTAGATAACAAGGAGAAGCAGGAGGTGGGGCAATATTAGTTCCATACTCTGAGACACCAACCTCGGGAGCATCAGCCATTCATTATGCTTTTACAGAGCCCTTAGATGCCCATAGCTATCTGGGGACATAGCAAGATGCCCACTGGACTGACTTTGTGCTGTTGAAATGGGGACAGGCAGCCTGTGATAAGCAGTTATCAATGTCAGAATTTCCCTTCCTCTCCTAGACCAAAAAAATGTGTCTTGTACAAGTGTTCCTGTGCTTGTCTATCCTCAAGATCCATTTCTGGCACAAATGTGGGACACTAGGGATGTAGTGGTGACTCTGCGATTAATTAGCTATGTGGTCCCAGGAAAAGTCATTTTCTTTTTCTTTAAACTCTTTGAGGATCTGCGAGTTGGACAGATAATACATGCCCTACATAACTTAGAGGGTGGTTATGGAGGACAGAGAAAATGGTTTGGAAAAGTGCAAATATCTCATAGACTATTATTTCTGTTCATCAGCCTATCTTCCTTTGTCACATGGTTTCTCTTCTAAGTATATAATATTCTTTGGAGTTCCAGATGCTGGGGCTGGGAAGGTGGCTCAGTGGTAGAGCGCTTGCCTTGCATGCCTGAGGCCCTGGGTTCGATTCCTCAGCACCACATAAGCAAAAAGAAAAAAG
>NW_012267248.1:16184240-16235272 GCF_000151885.1 Dipodomys ordii | reverse complement strand
TCAGCTCTTCAGCTCAAGGCTAGCACTCTACCACTTGAGCCACAGCACCACTTCTGGCTTTTTTCTTTTTTCTTATATGGTGCTGAGGAATTGAACCCAGGGCCTCATGCATGCAAAGCAAGTGCTCTACCACTGAGTCAGTCACCTTCCCAGCCCCAACTTGTTCACTTTTTTCAGTTTTGGAAAATCCCCAAGCTGACTTCTTAAATCATAAAGAGAAAAACTGATACCATGACTACATCAAATTAAAAATTTTTATATGGAAGAAGATACTATAAATAAATAAATACACAGGAGAAAATACAGTTAAAAGAAAGGGTTAATATTCCTAAGGTTAGAGATTATGATATCCTATAAGCTGATTTAAAGTTAAAGAGCACAAAAGAATAATGGGCAGATGTATACATCAGCAATTCACAAGAAAGGAAATAAAATGGGGAAAAACACACAGGACAGGAAGTCCACCTTATTGGTTGTTATGCTTTGTTTTGTCCATCCAAAATCCAAAAGACTGATGACCACTGAAAATGGCAAGAATAGGTAGCAATGGGCATTCCTTAATTGCTGAAGGGTTTGTGAACTGCTACAACCGGTTAGCAAGGTAATTAGGAAGTACGACAAATGGTCACAACCTTTAACCTACCTATGAGATTTCAATTCATAAAAATAAAAGCTCCACTACTAACAATATGTTCACAACACTATTTATTGTAGAGGAAAGAAACTGGAAAAAAACTGGAATTTCCACTCATGGGTAATAATTGAGTAAATTCGAATTCCTGGGGTCAGAGATAATAAGGAAGCATGGGGAGGGGTTCTATGTGACAGATCCAGAGGTGTGTACAGAGTGGCGAGATCTGTGGACAAAAGAAGGTGCTGAGAATTACACTGTACAGCAGTATTAAAATAAGAGATGGGTGTATATATGTACGTATATGTTGTTACATAGGATTTTGCATTATTGTATTGTTATTATATCATGAGGTTTCTGCAGGGAAACCTTAAATTTGTGTTTGAAGCTAGATGGGTTATACTTATTATTGAAAGAAAAACAAAGAAAACTGAGTGTAACTCAATGGTAGAGCACATGCTTAGCATGTATGAGGACCTGAATTCCATCCCCAGCATCCTCAAAAAAATTAATTTTAAACCAGGCGCTGGTGGTGACTCATGTCTGTAATCCTAGCTACTCAGGAGGTTGACATCTTAAAACTGTGATGTGAAGCCAGTCTAGCCAGAAAAATCTGTGAGGCTCATATCTCTGATTAACCACCAAAAAGCTGGAAATGGAACTTTGGCTCAAGGAGCACAGCATCAGATGTGAGCAACAAGGTTAGGGGACTGCTCCAGCCCCAAGTTTAAGCTAGAGAAGAGGATGAAAAGGGTGGGAAAAGTCAAGTGTTTGAGATGGAAGAGTTCAACACATTATGTCAGTAGAGCATCTAACAGAACCTAAGGTTTATCAACACTTGTCTTTTGATCTAACTCTCTGGCTCCTTATCAATGTGGAGGAAGAGAGACTGGGAAGGAAACTCTGAAGTATTAGTCTGGTGGTTGGCCGAGCTCCAGATCTGGTGTCTGATTGTGATGTCTCCTGGGGCTCACTTAGAAGAAAAGGTACCTATGCATGACAGTAGCTTGGCTTCTAGATCAGTTTAGATGAATCTGCAGCTATTCTCCTTCTGGGGCATCACCTCTATCAGTACCACCGTTATTACCTCCTAGAAGTTCTGTTGTGTTGAGACCTGAGCAGTTCTGGGAAATGTAACCTCCCCTACTCTAGGAAAGTAAAAAAAATATATATATAATTGGGGGAAAACCTTAGCTTTGCCATCATTCACCTGTCCCAAACAAACTACTTTGGGTGTGGGTCGGGGGAGGTTGTTAAGTGGGACTCTTGTGATAGCAAAGCTTTTGGCAAATGTCTCTTCCTTCACTGCTGACAAATCCAAACAACAGATTTTTTTTTTTGAAAGTAAAAAAAGAAAATTAAAATCAGGCTATTTTTCTTCGAAGGGAGACTACTCTTACTACTGACTATTTTAGAGGTTGAATGAATCCTCCTTCTAAATCGAGTTACTAATTTTCAGTTCTAAGGTAGATATTGACCTGGACCATGTACAGGACAAACACGTGTGTGTTTGCTGATGATAGCGAGTTCCAAGAAATGACTTTAAATTCTCCTTTGGGATGTTACAAGGGAAAAGGAAATGTATCTGAAATGGGCAGTTCCTTTAAGATACGTATATGTATAAAACGACACCCCTGTTGGCTGAATGGTGGGGAGAATCAAAAACCAAAGGGAGGAGGCATTTGTCCTCTGCCTACAACTGTTCTTGATCAGTCATATAGATGAAGCTGGTCTAGTGACAAGCTTTCTTCATGAAGGACACTTAGTAACAGCTCCAAGGATAAAAGGAAACTTCTCTTGAGGTCAGAAGGGAGGAAAAAGTGAGGAGTGAGCATACAACATTCTCTCATTTTCACAACCTCTATCCCCTCAGGCCAGGGACACGGTTGTGACCGGTTCCAAAATCTAAGGAGATAAGGCATAACCAAAAGGGAAAAGTTCCATTTGAACTTCTTCTATTAAATGTTCTCTCTTTGTCTCTCTGTCTCTTTGTCTCTCTGTCTCTGTCTCTCTCTCTCTCCAAGTTTGTATGGGGGCTTGAACTCAGGGCCTATGTGCTGTCTCTTAGCTTGTTTGGTAAAGGCTGCTGCTCTACCACTTGAACCACACCACTTCTTGGGGATTTTTGTTTTTGGTGGTTAATTAACAATCAAAGTCTCATGGACTTTGCTGCTTGGGCTAGCTTCACACAGCAGTCCTCAGATCTCAGCCTCCTAAGTAGTGATGATTACAGGTTTGAGTCACCAATTCCTGGCTATAAGTTTGCTTAAAGCCTAACTCTTTTCAGTGCTTTCTGGTCTTTCTCTGTTCTACCAGAAAAGAGCAGGAAAGCAGGAATCGGGCAAGCTGGCAGAGAGGAAGGTGACCACAAGGTACTACTGCTGCTGGCTCAAGTGAACTCTGGGGTCTATTTTCAAAACAGGCCTGAAATAAAACTTCATGTGTTTCTTGTCCACCAATCTTGTAGAAGCTGAATAAACCACACATGGCTCTCTGAAAGCCATCTCTCTGCATGTGGATGTCTGCTATCTGGCTGGATTAACATCCTCTGCCTCACAGAGGTTAATATCCATCCCTATGAGCACCCAGTACACTGGCCTAATAAGAATTATGCTTACTTCCCGTTCCTCCTTCTATTCTTTTTAATTTTGGTGGTGCTAGAGATGGAACCCTGAACCTTTCACACACCAGGCAAGTGCTCCACCACTGAGCCACACCCCCAGCCCACTCTTCCTTTCTTCCTCATTTTCTTTTTTCTTTCTTTTTTTTTTTGACAGAAGGGAAGGACTTGTCTCTGGGTTTTCTCACTCCTGCTCCTGAGGTGAGTCTCCACCTGGTTATTTGTGCAGTGAATTCTGGGTTATGACGCAGATGCTCTGGAGTCTGTTTAGGAAACGCTCATGCCACTGGAGAAGGGGGACTTCTCAGGGCTCCAATTATTCTCTCCCATCCTAAGTTCACTACACAGCTTAAGATGGTGCTGGTGTCACTCCTGCTTTCTCTCCTAGAAATGAAGCAACATGGATGGAGCCTATAGATATTTTATCTACAGAGCACTTTGCTTTCAGGCAGGAGAAAACTGCTATTCTACAAAATGACGTCTTATCATTTGCCTGGGAAATGAGCCATTACTCAGCTCTGTGTGCTGACTGGGGTACTTCTGCAGGGACCTTGTGACCAGGACAGTGAGAGCATTCCATCACCTCCATCATGATAGACACAGGATGACCCCGAGGGTCTTCTGTTGGCAGGAAAAACTTACGAGGTGCTGGGAAAGCATCTGTTTTGTATCCATCCATTTACTTTCGATCAATCAATTTTAAAAGAAAGTCTACAATTTGCTTCATATGGAGGGGGTGAACAGCAAGGATGAGGTGGTCAATCCTCCAACCTTTCAGCGCAGATGGAGGAATGAGAGGATGGAAAGAGGACAGGGGAAGATTTGAAGTACCTGAGTGAACTGTCATGCATTCAAGTGACTTTTTCAATGTTCAGCAAACACTGAAATCTAGATCAACTGTTAAGACAAAAGTGGTTAATTTAGAGTCGCCCCGCAACATCTGTCTTAATGGATGGGGGAAGCAATCCTTTTACTGTCACCGTTAATTTTGGCAAACAAGAAGAATCTGGAAGCAATGATGGGGAGCAGGGAAAAAAGAAAAATCCAGACAAAGGACCAGAGACAGTAGGTCACATGCTTGAACTTGTGTGGGTTCCCTACCTCCTGGCCCCTGTCCTGCACGGGACACGACTCACTGTCTGCTTCCGAGAACGATCCAGATTCGTCACTGGAGTTGGTTCCGTAAGACTGCTCACATTTAATCTGGGGTCGGACTTGGTTGTACATTCCATCTCCTATCAGGCTTGGGTCCTGATGTTCTGTGGCAAGGAATCTGGCTCCCTGGGAACAGGGTGAGGAGGAGAACTCACAGAGAGGGAGGCTACAGGGCGAGCCCCCGCTCCCATCCTCTGCATAGGAATAGGAGGAGCAGGAGCTGGAAGTCCTGGTCCTGGTCTCCAGGGGAGGTGAGCGAGGGCAGACTTTGATTGGCACGGGGCAGCTGGTGTTAGGCCGCATTCTGCCTGGCAAGTGGTCAGCCATCAGTCCGCTGTGAGAGTAGGCCTGTGAGCTGGGGAGGGACTGACCAGCTCCCACCCATAGACCTTTTGGCACCGGCTCAGAGAGGTCTTTGTCCAAATTGCTTGCCCCAGAATAGGAATGCACAGAGGTGCTCCCTTGGTCACAAGTGCTTGAGGAGAAGATCACACTCTTCCGATCTAGCTCTCCCTCTTGTTTGCAGAGCGCCTCCATCCCAGGTCCCCTGAGGGGAGACCCCATCGTGAAGTTGGACACATCCTTCTGGCCCACGGGGGGCTGTCCATAATTCCCTGTGAAAGGGGTGTAGTCAGATTTAAGGTCACCCTGAGTGATCCCCTTGTCAAAAGGGCATGCTGAACTCCTGGCAAAGTGCTGCTGAGATGTGCTGGGCAGGCCAGACAACTCTACACCTTTTGTTATACTGAACAGAGACCTTAAACAGGAAGGTGAGGACACGCTCCTGCCCCTATCCAGGCAGGTGGCTCCAGTGGGCGTGGTCGGGGTCGGGGCAGGGCTGGGCTGCTTGCGATCCATCTCCACATCCCCAGCTCTGTCCTTGATGTCAGGCTCATCTCCAGATAGGCAGAGAGTGATGCTCTCTTCCTCGTTCTCTTCACTGGGTGGCTCACTTTTAATCTGGCCCACGGCAAGCCCTGGCTTGAGGCTGTTGCCAGGGCTATCTTCACTGAATGTGCTTGCAAAACCTGAGGTACTGTGTGATGCTGCATTATAGACATTCTTGGTACATGCAAGCTGGTATTTCTTGTATCTGGGGTACTGTGTCAACGCATCCTTTTCCGAGTTTTCCTTGGTGTCTGTGGGCACGTCCGATTCAGGGAGCAAAGTTTCTTCCTTCTCTGCTACTGGGATGGCAGTGGCCTCAAAGCTGATGGGGTGTGAGAGCATCTGGTCCCTGGGGCAAGCCACCTTGGCTGTCTCTGAATCCATGGTCTCTTCCTCTTCTTCCTCCTCTTCTCCTGCAGAGTTCTCGTGGTCCTCATGGGGGCGCTGGCACGCAGTGTCCTTTCGACACACAAAGAGGCCATCGTCACTATTCAGGAGCTGGGTCTGCAGGAAGCTGAAGCAGGAATCCTCCAGGTTGTGCATGCGCAGGAACTCCGCACAGCGGATGACCTCGCGGATGTTTTCTCTGCTGAGTAACAGCTTGGCAGTGTAGGCAAACTGTAACAGCGGCCCAAAGCCCCTGGCTGTGACCTGTAAAACAAACAGGGAAATTGCCAACATTACCATCAGCACTGCTATTGTCCTGAATCCCTCAACTGAAGCAAGATAACCAGACAGTGCTAATGTCCCAGAATAAAGACTGCAAGGGAGCAGTTAATCTCGTACTGGGTCAGCAATGATTCTGCCTCCAATAATTAGTGCCTGTCTCGGGCATGCATGGCACTTCTGTACTTCATCACGAGAATTGAAAATCACCAGGGTCAAGTGGCTAAACACGATGACAACGGGTTCAGTGTGTACACTAATGAAATATCCTGGCAAAAATGCACGGAACAATAGGACGCCTATTAACTTCCCTCCCTGACGGTCCTGCTGGGGGTTGACTCCACAGGAGGGAGTAACTGTGAGACTTGAGTTCACTCAAGGCCAAGAAAGCACGATCGTTTTTCTTGCCAGCCACAAAACGTGGTGGTGTGGCCCTGCTAGATAAACTCAGAGTCTGTGGGATTTCCAAAACCAGTTTTGAAAGGAAATTTTTTTTTTTGCCAGTTTTAGTGTTAAGAGAAACATCGAAAACAATTTCTATTTTGCTCATCCATTATGCTTTCTACTTAAGACTTCAATCATCCTGATAATGATAAAAGATGAGAACAATTAAAGGCAATGTTCTCAACAAGAAATTAACTCCTGGCCCATAAAGAATGGGGTTACAGAGCTAAGCCTACTGGCTGTCATTTCAATGGTTGAAGCTGCTGAGTGGCACAGGACTTGGGTGTTCCTTCCCTTGTTGTTAGCAGCAGCTTTGCCATGTGGTTGTCTTCTTTCTTAGGAAGTCTTCAGAGTGTGAGACTACTGTCATTTGATGCTCATCTATTATATTCTATATAGATTGTGGCACGTATGCACATGTACCCACATGCAATGACAGCATGTTATCTGAGGTCACTTGTTTCTTTTTTAGATGGATGTGGATTGAACTTCCTGGTATTCAGAGTTGGCTTCCTTACTCTGTATGTAACACTGCACTTTCTCTAGTTTTTTTTTGGGGGGGGGTCCGGTCGTGGCGCCTGAACTCTGGGTCTGGGCGCTGTCCCTCAGCTCTTCAGCTCAAGGCTAGTGCTCTACCACTTGAGCCACAGCGCCACTTCCAGCTTTTTTCTTTTTGCTTATGTGGTGCTGAGGAATCGAACCCAGGGCCTCAGGCATGCAAGGCAAGTGCTCTACCACTGAGCCACCTCCCATCTCTCTAGGTTCTTTATGGTGATATCGAGAATCAAATTTAGAGCTTTGGCCTGACACTCTACCACTTGAGTCCTCTTGCTTTTTGTGAAGTATCATGCTAACTTTTCCTGGACTAGCCTTGGACTGTGTGTGATCCTTCTACTTTTCCCTTCTGAATAGCCTGGGTGACAGCAAAGCACCATTAAGCATGGCACATTCTAGGTTCTTGTAAGTGCTGCTGATCCTAGGAGAAGGGGAGGCTGGGTCTACAAATCATGCATACAAATCCAATGGAAGCAGAAATAAAGACCTTGCTGCAAGCCATAGTAGCAGTCATCAAAAATGATTGCAGGGGGAATGACTGCAGAGGAAGATGAAGTGGTAGGTCATACATCTGACTTCCGCAATGTATTAAACTTACCTCAGTACTCAGAACCAAACATTTTTTAATTGTGAAAATACTGTACAGAGGGGTTACAATTACATGGGCAAGGTAATGAGTACATTTCTTATCAAGCATTGTTGCCTCCTCCTTAAACCAAGCCTTTTCAAGGACCTGTATTCATTGTTCAAGATCCAAATTGGGCATTACTCTTTCTGGCAGCCCTCTCACTTTGTTAGAATACGTGGCACTGTCCTCTCAGTTCCTGTGGCCAGAGTGAGGATAGAGCCTAGACTCTCTACGGAGAACTGATCTCATGCCACTGCACTGTTTCCAGTTAGGGAAATTGTTTTAGACATGTAACTGAGTTTTAATTGTTAATATTTTTGAAGTAAATAAAATTCCACATTAAAATATTTCCTGTCAGGGATCTGGTTAAGAAAACAAACAAAAGTCCTATCTGCTGGACTTTCATTGTACTTCCACAAGGCAATTAATACTGTTTCTCTTTAGTTATAGTTAATTGTTAAGACAGCAGGCAGCTTCAGATCTTCAGGGCTGTATTTCCCTTTGTAGCCCTGTGTCTAATTTAACCCTGTGTCTCTAACGTGGTATATGGTAAAAGCCTGTATGTTACCGAATATGTTATATTTAATTGTTCCCCTAATATACAACTACCATGTATAAAAGGTGACAATACACTCGGATGTGTCATTGTTCTCTCAAATTACTTTCAGAGTAAGGTATCATGTAAAACAACCAACCAAACTAACCAACTAATCAAAGACAAGCCAAGGGTCCTTATTTGTTCTACCCTAGCACAATTATTAAAAAGAAGCTTAAGCTGGACCCAGTAACTCAAGCCTATAATCCTAGCTACTTGGGAGGCAAAGGTTGGGGGATCACAGTTCAAGGCCAGCCTGGGCCTTGAAGTTCTCAAGACACTGTCTCTGAAATGAATTGTCTCAGTGTATGCATCTATTATCTCAGCTATAAGGGACACACAATGGCTGGGTACTGTGACAATGCACACTACGGCTGGGTGCAGTGACCATGCACCTGCCATCACCAGTGACACTGGGAAACACAAGTACCTAGTGAAACACTATCTTAAAAATAACCAACCCAAAAGAGGCTAGAGGTGTGACTCAAGTGGTAGAGCACTTATCCATCTACCTTGTAAAACTGAGGACCTGAGTTCAATCCTCAGTAACACACATACACACACACACTAAAAAGCAGCATCTGATATATACTTTTGTGTCCTATTAACTATCATATACATTTAGCAAATGCAGTACTGACTACACGGTTTTATGTATGCTTCTACCAGGAATCTTAACAAAGATGTAATTAATAAGGCAATGCAAGGTGTATAAATTCATAACTGAAGAATACTGCAACATGGTTCCATCAAGAGAGAAACTGTAGAATCAAGACAGAATTGATTTCCTGTAAGCCTCTCCTACCATGCTAGTAGGCACTTTGCCAGTTGCTGAGTGAATGGTTCATGTACATCTTAAGCTTTGGCAAATGTGATCTCTATATGGGAAATTGATCTCAATGCTATTTATACTTTGCACTCACCCATCCTGATGACCATGTATTGTTTACTTTGATGTTATTGCTCTTAGTCTTACTACTATCCCCTACTGTGAATGGCCTTTTTATAAGAAAATTAATAAAGAAGCCAGGGACACCCATCAAGATCATCAGATCTCTATGATAAGAATAAGTAAGCATTAAGATAAGTAAGATAAGAAGCAGTACTGGCAGTCACACCTTGCTACAGAGTTACAGACAGCTGCAGAAAGCTTCTTCATACAGAAAAGAGTTGCAGCTTCAAAGTGTGGGTTGAATTGAAGATGTCAATGAACAGAATCTTGATATTGCAAATCTGTAACTTTTCAGACAGAATCTCCTGACCCTTTGGGCTTAGGAGATGTGCTGACCTTGAAATAATCATCATCTGGTCATGGATAGTAGAAATTCTAGCTAAAGCATTTAGTCAAAATAAATAAGTAAGAGACAGGAAAGTTAGAATTCATTCTTGTCTACAGATGACACAATCTTATATATAGATAAAACCCTGAATACTTTGCCAAAAATTATTAGAATAAACAAATTCATCAGTTATCCGATATAAAATCAACATACAAAAATTAGTAGTATTTTTATATATTAATGCTGAATTAGCTGGAAAAGAAACCAAACCAAGGAAACTGTCTTATTGAAAAGCTGGAATATAGGAATACTTAGGAATACATTTAACCAAGTTGAAATATATCTACAATGTAAAGTCTAAAACACTGATGAAAGAGACTGGAGATAAGTAAATTGTAAGGATGCATGGGTTACAGGAATTGTTAAAATGTCTATACGATCCAAAGCAATCCACAGATTCAATGAACATGTATCAAAATATCAATTACATATTTGTAGAATTAGAAAAAACCCAAAATTTATATGGAAAAGCCAGGCATAGGGGTATCCTTGTAGTTCCAACTACCTGAGAGGCTGAGGAAGGAACATTGCTTGATTCCAGAAATCTGAAGTCAGCCTGAGAAACACAGCAGGGTCTGTCTGTCTGTCTGTCTATCTATCTATCTATCTAATCACAAAAGATTATGAATTGCCAAAGCAAACTAGAGTGAAAAGAACAGTTAATAACTACCTAACTTCATATATTCTACAAAGCTATGGGTGTCAAAAAACAGCATGGTACTTGTATGTACCAGAAATAAATCTACATATTAACAGATAGCTAGTTTTTCACAAAGGTACTAATCATTCAGGGTGGGGAAGCTTCTTAAAAAAAAATGGCATTGGCCAAACAGCTGCAAGTGGAGACATGGCTAAAGTGGTAGAATGAAGAAGCCGAGCGACAACAATCATGTCCAAGTTCAAGCTCCAGTATCAGCATGAAAAAAAAATGGTGTTGGGAAAATAAACTATCCACAAACAGAATGAGAGTAGACTTTTATCTTTCACCAATACAAATATCAACTCAAAATGGATTCATGAACTGAAGGTGAGACTTAAAACTATTAAAGTACTGAAAAAAACTTCTACTTTAGGACTGGGAAGGTGGCTCAGTGGAAGAGTGCTTGCCTTGCATGCATGAGGGCCTGGGTTCAATTCCTTAGCACCACGTAAGCAGAAAAAAAAAGCCAGAAAAAAAAAAAGCCAGAAGTGGCACTGTGGCTCAAGTGGTAGAGTGCTAGCCTCGAGCTGAAGAACTGAGGGACAGCACCCAGGCCCAGAGTTCAGGCCCCATGACTGACCAAAAAAATCAAAAAACCCTGAAAAACAAAAAAACCTTCTACTTTGAAACTACTAAGGGGGGAAAGTTATTTGACATTAATCTAGGCTATGATTTTCGGATGTGATGGCAAATATGTTGCCTAATTCAAAAGTAGCAAAAGCAAAACCAGACAAATGAGATTAAAGTAAAAAAATTCCCAGAAAATGAAAGTCAAAAAAGTGAAGCGTGAACCTACAAAATGTAAGAAAATATTTTCAAACTATAATATCCAAATACATAAGGCTTGAACAATTCAATGGCAAGAAAACAATTCAATGAAAAAATGAGTAAAAAATTAGAACAGATATTTCTCAAAAGAAGACATGCAAATGGCTACTGGGCTTATGAAAAAAAATGCAACACCACTATAAAACCACAATAAGATATTGCCTTTCTCATGCCATAATGGTTATTTTACAAAAGCAAAAGTTAGCCTGGTGCTGGTGGCTCATGCCTTTAATCCTAGCTACTCAGGAGGCTGAGATCTGAGGATTGTGGCTTGAAGCCAGCCTAGGAGAAAAGTCTGTGAGACACTTATTTCCAATAAATTACTCAGAAAAAATGCAGAAGTGGTGCTGTGGCTCAAGTGGTAGAGCACTAATCTTAAGCACAAAGAGGCTCAGGAACAATATCCAGGCCCAGAGTTCAAGCCCCAGGACTGGAAAAAAAAGCAAAAGTGAGCAAATGTTTGTGTACTGTTAATGGGGACATAAATTAGTGCACAGCTATTATGGAAACCAGCACTGAGATTCCTCAAAAAATTAAAAACAGAACTACCATACCTAAGCAGTCCCACTGCTTGGTATATATCCACAGGAACTGAGATCAGTATTTCAAAGAGATATCTATATACTCCTGTTACTGCTTAGTATCTATCAATGGGTGAATGTGGTACATATATACATGGAAAGGAAGCAAATCTGTATTTGCAACATTACAGATGAACCTACAAAACATTTTGCTAGGTTGAAATAAGCCAGGAACAGAAAAACAAGCATTGTATGATTTTACTCATTTGTGAAATCCCAAAAATCTGTTCTCACAGAAGAAGAAAATAAAAATGGGGCTAGGATGGCAAAGGGATGGAGTGGGTTTGGAAGATGTTGGTTAAAGGACACACAATGAGCTGGGCACTGGTGGCTCACTCCTGTAATCCTAGCTACTGAAGAGGCTGAGATCTGAGGATTGTGGTACAAAGCCAGCCCAGGTAGAAAAGTCTATGAAACTCTTATCTCCAATAAACCACCAGAAAACCAGAAGTGGCATTGTGGCTCAAGTGGTAGAGCACTCGCTTTGAGCTGAAGAGCTGAGGGACAGCATCTAGGCCCAGAGTTCAAGCCCCATGACTGACACACACAAAAAAGACACACAATGACAATGAAATAAGAGGAATAACTCTAACAGATCTATAGTACAGTCTGGTGGCTAGAGTTAATGATAATATATTGTTTATTTTGAGGGGGGGGTCGGGTTGTGAGGCCTGAACTCTGGGCCTGGGCGCTGTCCCTCAGCTCTTCAGCTCAAGGCTAGCGCTCTACCACTTGAGCCACAGCACCACTTCTGGCTTTTTTCTTTTTGCTTATGTGGTGCCGAGGAATTGAACCCAGGGCCTCAGGCATACAAGGCAAGTGCTCTACCACTGAGCCACCTTCCCAGCCCAATATATTGTATTTTTGAAAGATTAAGTGCTCTCAACACAAGAATCATAACTATGTGAGGTAAAAGACCTAGCCAGCAGGTATACACTTCAAACATTGCACAGTACATGGTAAATATGTATAATATGGTGATTTATAATAAAGAACTTTGAAAAAATTGGTTTGTAATCTGTCATTCAAGTCCAAGGGCAAAGGAAACATTGTCCTCACCATGAAATTTCAAGTGTTCTAACTAGCTCTTCTTCCACATTAGTTTAAAGCTTGCCTTACCATATTTGATTCTCTAAAATGTTGCCCAGTATCTACAGGCAAGGCTTAGTCTGGTGAATCATAGCTTCCATTTATCAAACATCTTCTGGTCTAGCACTATACTGCCTGATACTTGTTATATATTCTGCTAGGCAGGCATGATCACTGCTACTCTATACGAATCCTGAAAGGCCTGGGGGTAAAGGAACTGACCTACAGTCATGGAGTCTGGCAGGTGTAGAATGTTGGATGCCAGCCTCAAGCTAGTCAGTTCACGCTGCCTGCACTGGGGACTATGAGGGAGAGACAGGCAGAAAAAGCCCGGAGCTTGACCTACTTGTTTAGCTTTGTAGTAAAGGCACAAACACGAACTGTTAACTCTTGAGTGACCAATGTAATATGTCAATCATGAAAGGGCCATCATGAGATTATGTGACTAGTTGGCGAATGAGCCATCCAGACAAGTTTAGGAGAGAAGGTGACTGTTAAAGATCTGCTGTTCCCTTGGCCACTCACTTGTGCTAGGGCACCTGGGGAGCAGTTAACTCCCTATCTAGTCTGCTGTGGGTCGACTGCCTTCAAACAATGGCCACTTACTGGATTGTCACCAGGGTCCTTTCCGTCCCCCTCCCCCCATTTTGGATGTACTTCAGGCAAAACAACTGTTCCAACACACAAAATAGAAAGCAAATGCCGGGCCCGCCTTCTGGACCAGAGTTAAAATGGACAGCAACTGTCTAAACGTTGGCTTAGCCTCCATGTTCAGAAGCTTGCACTGTCTGTCCATTGTTAGGAACTCTGTGTCCACCATTCTACACAGAAGACAATTAACCTGGAACCGAAGTAAAGCTGTACATTCCTGAAACCGTGACCACAGCTGCATTGTTATTTACTTCTTGTTCTTAACAAGGAAGGCACTGGGACTTGGAAAAAAGAAGGTGGGAGTCAGAGAATCACATTTAAAACCAATGACCCATAAAAATAGCATTTAAAAAGGTAATTCTCATAAGGTGGAATGAAGTGCCTGGAAATAGCAAAACAGTTCTATTCCACTGATGTCAATGGAGCTACCTCACACCGCTCTAAGCAAAGCTAACATATCTATGCTAAAATCCACCAGTCAGGCATGGCCTAAAGGTAATAAAGCAAATGCAAAATATAGTATGAGGACAACTTGGGATAACAGTCTTAAATTTTTGAGTGAAATACTTTGGATGAATCCTTTTGAGGGTATTTTAAAAAATCATGATTAAATGTGTTGCTCCTGCAATCTACAACACACATTGTGCCCCACAGGAGATGGGATCACACCGAGGGAACGGAACAGAGTGTGGTATGTGAGACTGAGTCCAAGGAGGGTCAGGAACTAACACCCTGCTTGCTCTCTGGTGTGCACTGTTCTCTGAGGTGCTGACCTCAGCCAGTAAGTAGATGGCACACCAAGAGCAGGAACACTGATCTTTAGGTTTTGTTCCCGAAGAAATAAGGCTAGCTTCCCAAATTCATGTGCTATGACATGAATCAATATACAATAATGTGTTCCATATCTGACCCTCTGAATCTATGACCTTCAACCCTCTATTCCTTTGTGTTCTGACATCATCTCTAGGCAGTTGATGAAAGGAAGATGGACTGATGAAAGTGGGCAAAGCACACAGCAGGGTGCTGTTTCCAGGACCAGAAGCTTACTCTCATGAGGTAGCCATCCTGTTGTTTGACGAAGCTTAGGATAGGAAATGTGTAACAGTTTCATTAATAGATTATGAGTGGGATCAGGGGATATGTGTATATATATATCTATATATCTATATATATTATACAGGGTTTGAGATCGTTTTAAAATTTAAGCCACATGAATACGTTGAATTGGAACCCCTTAGTACAACTACATAAGACAATAAAAATGAAGATTTAAAAAAGACATGGAGAAAATATAAACTTCATGATTATTGTGTTTTTGGCAGTCCATGACTACAGCATGGAGCTCCTTTGCAGAAGACTGAGTAAAACTGGAAGCTTTAAGGACTACTTTTTAGGAGGAGGATAGCAAGCCCTTCAGGGTTGCCTAATTTCAGTCTTGCAAGACATAGGAATTTAACCTTTCATATACTGCATGGGTTTAGGAATTCAGAAGTAAGAAAGCCAGGTTCATGGGTTCCTTCAGATTTCAGGTTCCTCCTGTCCATCCTTGTGGGATGTATATGATATGAATACCAAAGCACTTTCTGAATAAAGAAATCAACACTGGTGACAGTTTACTTTTCTTCCCACCCTCACACTGTGCTGTACCCCACTTTGCAGGTTAAAGACTGATTTAGTGATGATGCCTCCCTTCTAATCTTAATTTTCTATAATTAATACTCATGTTATCACATTTTCTTCCCCAACACAGCATGCTGTACAAACATACCACATTTAAGATGTATTTGTTAGATTAATTAACCTCATAATTTAGGATGTATGGTAGATTAATTAACCTTACCATTTCAATAAAGTTTCTGGTTATTTTAGTATTAATTTTAGACAGTCTTAGAGTAACAATATAAAACTATATCAATAATCACTTTGATGTATACTTGCATTTTACATCCAATTTTCTTTTGCTTAAGAAAATGACTCCCTGTGCTAATGTGTATAACATAACATTTTTCCTCTCAGTAGAAGTGGGAATTAAATTCTGGGCTTTGTGTTTGTTAGGCAGGTGTTCTACCATGGAGTCATGCCTTACGTACCCTTTTGTATTGATTTCTAGGTAGGGTCTCCCTTTATGTCCAGTCTGGCTTGGACTGTGATCCTCATACTTTTGCTTACCCTAGTTGCTAGGGAAGACAAGTATGTGTCACTGTATCTTGCCATTGTGTTTCCTCTGTAGCTAGTATAACAGGCTTGTACCATCTCACGCAGACATTGAGATGGGTTTCTCATAAAATTTATGCCTGAGCTGGCCTTAGTCTTTGAACCCTCATCTCTGCCTTTCAAGTAGCTAAGATTAGAGGCTTGACCTAGGATATACATTTAAAAAATGTTTACTTTTTTTTTCTCTCCTATGCAGGCCTGAATTTGGAACTGTGGTTCAAACAGAAACGCAAAGTCCCTTTCCTACTTGTGACTTCTCCTGAGACTGTAATCATTTAGCCACTGTTTTTCTTTTTCTTTTTTTCTGTCAGTCCTGGGGCTTGGACTCAGGGCCTGGGTACTGTCCCTAAGCATTTCCACTCAAGGCTAGCACTCTACCACGTTGAGCCACAGCACTACTTCTGGTTTTCTGGTGGTTATTTGTAGATAAGAGTCTCATAGACTTTCCTGCCCAGCTGGCTTTGAACTGTGACACTCAGATCTCAGCCTCCCAAGTAGCTAGGATTTATAGGCATGAACCATCGGCACCCAGCTTCACTTACTATTTTTGTATACCCATTCATTCATTGATGGGAACTTACTGTGCACTACGTGAAATGTCAGGGGGAGTCATATTTCTTGTGAGTGTGTGTGTGTGTGTGTGTGTGTGTGTGTTGGTACTAGGGCTTGATCTCTTTGTCTGAAAGAAGTAACTTTGAACTCAAATCTCAACCCTTTCAGTAAAGCTTAGAGGCATGAGCTCCCAGTGCCCAGCTAGTTGGCCATACTACCTTTTTACCAAGGAGTTAACAGGTTGATTATTCAATGAGGATGTTTGCAATGTTTGCAGTATGTCACAGAGATATAACAGGGTGTTAGGAGGATAGAGCTAAGGATAAAACTACGGCCATCTGTGTAAGGCTGCTTGGAGGACGTGACATTCTCTCTGAGTGCTGAGGTTTGAGTGAAAGTTTTCTAGAACAAGTAAAAGAATGGCATGGCTCACTCTGTCATCCTTGAAGCTTTTCCTCAAATTCAATTGTTATTTTCCCCCAGTGCTGCATCTTACATGTGCTAGGCTCATTTTACAACTGAACTACATTTCCATCTGTCTACCTTTTTGTTTTTGGTAGTACTGGGGATTGAACTCAGAGCTTCTTCTTTGGTTTGCTTGCTTGACTGGCAATCTTCTATTTAACTCATACACCCAGACCTGGTTTTTGCTGATTATGTTGGAGATGGACTCAGACATTTCTGCTGGGCTGGATTTGAATCACAATTATTCAGATTTCAGCTTCTAGGATAGTTGGGATTATAAGCATGAGCAATCAGTGCCTAACCATGTCCCACACTGGTTTTGATATGAGTTCTTGTTATGTTACCCAAGCTAGCATCAAATACAGGGTTCAAGTGACCCTCCTGTCTTGATTAGGTGATCTCCTGCGTAGGTGAACTATAGATGTGAGTCACAATTTTTTAAATGAAAGAAACAATAAAACAATAAAATAAAACAAAAAACTTCAAAATAAGTTCTGAAGCTGTTCAGATCATTACAAATCTGGCTCATTTCCATAATACTGTTCTAAAGTATACATAGTATATTCATTCTGACCAACATCTAACTTTATCCTCATTTAATTTGTTTGACATCATACATTCTAGTTACTTGCTATTGTCACTCAGTCATAGACCCATGCTTCATATTCCCCTTGTAATTCTGACCTCAATTTCCTTGGCTTGTCAGCTGACTTACTGTTGGGATTCTTCTAATAAGATACACTGGTAGGAGATCTCAAGGAGCAAGAAATGAAGATGGCATGGTTACTTCTGTTTCTTGTTCTCATTTTCTTTCCTTCTCAATTTGCTGGTGGAGTATCTGAATTAGCTAGTTCCTCCAAAGTTGTGCTCATGATATTGCATCAGTCCCACATCCATGTTCGTTGGTTCCTATATCCTTTCCAGCCTTAGGGCTGGCAAGATGCTTCCTGAAGTCATTAATCATTGAGTTAATGGTGCTTTCTCCCTTTCTGCCCTTCAAGTTTTCTAACACATGTATAACTGATTCTCTGTTTTATATCTCCTGTATGAAACACCTGACATAGTTTCTACCTCCCAGACTTAATTATCCACATTACAGACAAGAAAGCTAAAGCCCAGCAAGGATTTACTCAAAGTCACAAGGCTTAACTCAAGTCTTCTGACTGCCAGGTTCAACTTTTATGCTCTGTTACCTCCTTATGATTACTTCACTGAGATGAAAAAGCAAAGAAAAACATATGAGTTTTCTTCCATTCTCTAAAATATTCCAATTTTACATAGCTCTGTTCACCAGAGTCCAGCCAACTGGATGCTTGCTTGGTTCTATCACTACATGCATGATTCAGATTTCAGTATCTAGATTTCTCCTGAAGAATGAAAATCACTGCTATGTTCCTCTCTTGCACAGTGAAACTCTGTACATTCTAGAAAGTCCTTTCATCACACGCAGAACAATATATTAGCAGGTACAGGTTAAGATCAGTCCTTAGAATCTGGAAGATACCAAAGCCCAAATCCATTTCTGGTAGGGAGCCAGCTGCTGGTACCAGAGCTTTGTTCAAGATTACAAAGCCAGTTTCTATAGGGAACATCATGTGGCCCTTCTCTGTATCAGCTGGCTCAGAAAGATCACAAGGTTTCATTATAGCTGGAACTGCTCTTTTGTATTTCTTTACTTGTTTACTGATAAGAACAATAAACATGCATTATTGTCTTTCTGAGAACTGGAAGCACCATCATTTCAGGTGTTTTTCACCGCTCACCTTACCTCCTGCATGTGTGGTATTCATCATTTGCTTCTTTAGGTGTTATGGTTATATTTCCCAGATAGATAATACATTGCTGTTTACTCTAAATAGCATACAATGGAAACAGAAAATCTCCCTTCTGAAAGACTATATTATAGAATTCACAGAATAATTTCTATAAATCCAATTTCAACACAAGTATGTATCTTAAAATAGATATAAAATAGTAGTAACTTTCTTTTTTACATTTTTCAGTGTAAAATGAAACTGAAAAGCATCCCACTCACTAATGATGTAGTAGTAAAATATGTATCAAGGTTTATGGTTTCA
This sequence comes from Dipodomys ordii, assembly GCF_000151885.1. Classification (NCBI taxonomy): domain Eukaryota; kingdom Metazoa; phylum Chordata; class Mammalia; order Rodentia; family Heteromyidae; genus Dipodomys; species Dipodomys ordii. The sequence goes on along the minus strand of NW_012267248.1, from coordinate 16,216,592 downwards.
GTTGAAAAACCACTTCCAAAATAAAACTATTTTTAAAAATAAGAAAAAATCACCTAATTTCCATTTTAAATAACTTCTTCACTTTGCAGAGCCAATGATCTTCCTAGACTAGAACTTTCTTGAGTCAAAGGTTTTCACCCTTGCATCCCTTAATCATTTCAAACCAACCTTCAACTACTTACTGTTCAACCAGAAAACCCCCCATTTTTGGGGGGGGGGTCCGGTTTTGGGGCCTGAACTATGGGCCTGGGCTGTCCCTGAGCTCTTCAGCTCAAGGCTAGTGCGCTACCACTTGAGCCATAGCACCACTTCCAGCTTTTTTTTTCTGCTTATGTGGTGCTGAGGAATCAAATCCAGGGCCTCATGCATGCAAGGCGAGCGCTCCACCACTGAGCCACCTTCCCAGCCCATAACCCCCCCCATTTTTTTCTTTTCATGCTGGACCTTAGGATTGTACTCAGGGCCTGCGTGCTGTCCCTGAGCTTTTGTGCTCAAGGCTAGCCCTCCACCACGTAAGCCACAGCTCTACTTCTGACTTTTTGGTGGTTAACTAGAGCTAAGAGTCTCACAGACCTTCCTGCCTGGGCTGGCTGCAAACCCTGATGCTCAGATCTCAGCCTGAATAGCTAGGTTTACATATATGAGCCACATTCACACAAAACATTTTTGAAGACTTCTCCTTAGAGACTATTTCTTCATATTAGTCCCAAATTCCCATCTAGAAACTTACCCTCTTCAGTTCTCTTCATGCTATCCTCTAAGCTATTTTGAGTCTGACTAAATCCTCAGTAAGATAACTGGACTGAGCAAATGCTTAGTCAACTATGTGAAGGGCAGACTATCACTTCCATCAGGCTAGTATTAAAGATGTTGCACTAAGTCAGGAGTAAAATTATATTTAGAAACCAGACATTTTCTCAAAAGGACCATGTACTTTGGTTGTCTCTCCCTTTTTCATGTTTCTCCGACGGGCTCTGCCAATAGAGAACAGTTTATGCTCATGCAATACAGAACCATCAGTGCTTAGCAAGGATTTAAACAGTGGCCATTCACACAACCTTCCATGTGGGAATTCAACAATGACGGCCCTGGAGCTATAGGACAAACAGACAACATTCAGCTCTGTGGCTATCCAGGCTGCAGAAATCATTAAGACATGGTAGTCACAGCCTTGGACCAGGGCATGATGTCAGTTTTGCTGCTCAGCCCAACTAAGTTCTAATCTTTTCTCTACGTGATTTTTCTGTCTGTCAAGGGAGGGAAAGAAGAGGGAGCTGAGGTCATCTATCAGCATGACCAGTTGCCATTGTTGCCCAACTTGCTGGCTTTTTGCCTTGTAGCCTTTGTGTAGCCTTTTCATGAAAGCCAGGGTTCTATAGACTTGCAAATGATACCAAACTGGGAACAAGCCTCTACTGGAAAGTGCCCTGAGTCCAGGACTTCAAGTTGGTGAGGCATGAAGGCAAGGTGTCATTTCTGGCAGCAGACAGGCTGCAGAGGCAGGGCAGGCAGAAATTTCCAACAATCACTGTGGTTAGTTGTGTCCAGTTTCAGTGGGGGTTGAAACACAACTTTTCATACTAATTTGGGGAATGGTGAGAAGGGGAAATAAGTCACAGGTGCATCCAGAATGTGCTATTCTGGGGCCAGGTATTTTGAATGTAGTTGGAACTATTATGCAAGACCTTTTTGCTCATAGCTCCCAATTGGGAAAACACCTTTTCTACTATAACTAAGAATGTCTAAACATCCTGAAAAGGAACTTTTGCTTTTTTTTTTTTTTGACAAATACCAACTCTCAAGAACACCAGGTGCTCTCATTTTGGGTGAATCAAACTATTCCTGAGCATACCGTTAAGGATGCAGGTTAACAGACACCTAGACTACCCAGGAGTGTTCTGTAATTTTGGTGGAATTTTAGTCATTGAAGTTGAAAGTCAGAAACTTAAGAAATCATAATGAACATAAGCCTTCCAGTGTCCTTGCAACATTGGGAAATAGCTGGTTCATGGGAAGTAGGATCCAAGGGGGCTCATTTGAAAATTTTTAACAGCAGCCTTCCAGAATGGTGTAACTTTGAAAACCTCAACTTAGCCAGCAATTACCTGGACAACATCACCATTCTTTCTTTTTTAAAGTTTATTGTCAAGGTGATGTCATTTCTTTCTTTAACAAGTATGGGAGGCCAGGGCTTAAGAATCTCTAGGTAGCATCACCATTGTGGTAAAAATGCACAGACTCAAACCAAAAGAAAAAAAATGAAAATTGCTTTTGCACCCCACATGCCTGCCATGAACTCTTCTCTGTTGATTTCATCTCCCATCTTTCCTACACCTGCAAAATCTTTCTGGAAAGTCAATCAAAGGGAAGCTGGAGAGTCAGCCTCTTAGTTAATGTTCCTGCATGGCTTATGTTTAGCAGTAATCCCTCCTTATAGGGAAAACTAGCTCTCCTTGATGGCTTACAATTTTTCCCCCAATTGCATTCCTTCAAACATTAGTTCAAGTTGTACCCACTGCCTGAGATATTCCTGCCTTTGCTTACCCAAATGTACATTATATATAACCACACCTATGAAAACTGTGGAGGTCAGGGATGGGGTGTTTATCAACATGGAATGAAGGGGCTAAGGGAAGCGCTTGCAAAGGGGATGGCAGGTAAATTGGACCTTCCTTCTCTGATCTGGACAATAGTTAGACACCAGCCTTGGCATTTGATCACAAGAACTATTCTGCAGTGTTACCTGAAGATTCCACTGTGATTGTCTTGATTACAAATTGTTCAAGTCTAGGACCCTGGTATCATAGTTCCTCATATATCTTCTATGTGGATTCAAATAAATTTTGTCAAATACCTACCTGCTCTATGAAGATGAGTTCATTTTTTCTGTTAGAAGGAAAACAACATTGTATGCTAATAAAAGGTTATCTTTTCATGTTCAGATGATATAGTATTTCAAGAAAGATAAAATGATAGGAAATGGTTTGCTTATAAAGAAGTGTAGGCTATGTGCACATGTGAAGTATCTTACATGAATAAAGTCACTAAATAATTACTGCAAAAATATTACTTGAGTGTTTACTGCTGTGAATGCTGAGTAAACTTGAAAGAAGAAAAAATATTTACCCTGAAGGAACTCACAACATATGATAGTGCAGGAAACAGAGAACAACTGAATGCTAATCTACGCTTTGCTGTGATTCCTGGTGCAGCAAAAGATGAGAGAAGAGGTCTATGTGTGTGTTGTATAACAACCTAAGCTGGAGCAAGTTGGAAGATGAGAGATAACAAACCCAACACAATTTAGTCTTTGACTCCACATATTGTATTCCTGACCTTGGCTAACATAAAAAGAAAACCATCGTCTGGCTTTCTAGGAAAAGATCTTCCATGGTATTCAGAATTAACACTCTTTTCTACCTGAAGAAACAAGTGTTATCCATCCACCTAAAAGAAAGGTCAAATGGGTAAACGACAAGTATAGAACAGATGAGCTCTTAGGAAGAAACATGGAAAGCTATAGAGCCAAACAAATGGATACCCAGGAAAGGACACACTTACTACCCCTGTCCACGCTGCAGGGCAAGAAGGAAAAGCCTGTGTGGAAATGCAAGCCAGGAGATAAAGTGGGTGAGCTAACTGATTCTTTCTTAACTTCCTAAGTCAGAGTCAGAGGACTTTAGATCTGGGCAGGCCATTCCACCTTAGCTTGCAAAAATCCCAGACCAACCCTTTTCTACATTAGAATAGGAAAGACAACATCTTCAGCAGGGAGGATATTTGGAAGAAGGATGGGCAGGGCCCAAGTACAGAGGGATACTGAAGGCCACGGAGGCCATGTGAAATGTTGGTCTCCTTTGTGAGTGGGAAGGGCAATGTTATCCTGCCAGTCCCTAGGGGGGAACTGGCAGTACCCCACTCCCAGTGCTGTGTACCCGAAGAGACTCACGATGGCCGGACTGTGAAGACCACTCTACAATCTCATTCTTGCTGGGTGAGAGAGCAGTTGCACCTACCACATTCACAGACCAGGCGCCAGAAGACTTCATCTGGCACAGGAAGGAACAGAATGTCAAAGAGTTTTATTATTATACCTCACCAGATAATTAGGTAATTAACAACACTAAGTGATACAGCACATTCATGCATGCCTCTCTATATCTCCAGGGATGTGTATCAGTAGAAAATGTAGTATTAACTGCTTTTTATTGCTGTTTTTGGTTTTCTTTCTGAAGACCATCTAAAGGATGTCAGGCATGGTTCTTTTTTGTTTCAGCATGGTCCTTTTTCACTTAGTCAAGCTGGACTGAAACAACGAAAAAGAGAATTGTGTCTGGCCTCCCATGGATCTTATAGCTTGCCTGCTGTGCTGGTTTGCTTCTTTGTTCAGATACTCAGACCCCCAACCTGAGTTGGGCTTGATTCTAGGAATATGGTCTTGCTGAAAGACAGAAAAGACCAGAAGAGGGAGCACAAGAACACAAGATATGGATATGTCTGGGTCACCAGAAAAGTCAGAGAAAAAGGCAAAGAGAGGCAAATTGCTTCCAAAAAATATGTGGAATTTGAATGTTGTACTTTTTCTTGGTGTGTGTGTGTGTGTGTGTGTGTGTGTGTCTGTGTGTGTCTGTGTGTCTGTGTGTGTGTGTGTGTGTGTTTGTCCTTGAATGTGTACTTAGGGCCTGGGCGTTGTCCCTGAGCTTCTCTGCTCAAGGCTAGTGCTCTACCACTTGAGCTGCAGCTCCATTTCTGGCTTTTTGGGTAGTTAGAGAGTCTCATGGACTTTTCTTCTGGGCTGGCTTCAAACCACAATCCTCAGATCTCAGCCTCGTGAGTAGCTAGGATTACAGGCCTGAGCCATGGGTGTTTGGTGAATGCTGTACTTCTTAGGAGAAATTTTGAAGCTGTTGTTTATCACATAGAACAGAGTTCTAGCTGATTTAACTGAATGTAGACCCGAAGGATATCTTGCTATTAATGTGTCTTGGATGATAACTTTACTTCATGATCTGCTAGGTCTGTCAGCACTGACAACACTTTTGGTAGGTACTTTCTCCTAGTTGTCTTTCCTACGTTCACCACAGTATATACTGATACAGAAACAAACAGAAACACAGTATAAACTGATACAGTATATACTGATACAGAAACAAAGACAGGTACACAGACTCATGAAGAGGCTGGTAGATCTCAGTTACACCACAGGACTTAGATAGATTACATTTATGAGTTGAGGACTGTTTCTCACCTTGGACAAGGCAATGGAACTAGCATTCTGTCCAAAGGTGGGATTCACAACATGATCATTACCACATTTACTATACAAAGCAAGGATAGCTTTATTCCTTTGACAAATATACACCTACAACCTTCCATGGTTCCACAGAGTTATAGCTTCTGGGTCAAGGGGGTTAAACAGAGAGGAAGGAAAGGGTACCTCATCAGTGAGTTTCTGGGCTAGGGACACAGCCAAGTTAACAGATACTTACAGGACAGAATTAAGAGCTGTAGTATGGGATATCCAGTTGTTGGTAGAAGGGCATCTAACTCTGAGAAAGTGACATGAGCTAATGCCTGAGAGAGAATTATCCAGGTTTTGGGTGGAAACTGGGTTCTAAATTTCTCCTAGAGGAAGATATACCTCTTAAGTCTCCAAGCCTACAACTGGCTGATTTGTGAGCCTGAATTTCATTTTCCCACCTGTTAAACACACTGATGCTCCCATCTTGAATAGCTTTTATTGCTGTCAATGCTGAGTCAAGGGGTTCAGGACATAGGCCTTGCTTTCTGGGCTAACATCCAGATTACTCTGCTAAGCAAGTGAACTAACCTCTCTTGCCTCAATTTCCTTATTTGGTATGTGAAGGTAATAATAGTCACAATCCCATAGTGTTGATGAGTTAAACATTTAAAACCAGCACCAGGCTTCAAAAAAGTTTATTTACAAATAATCGTTTTCATCCTCCTCCTCCTCCTCCTCTCGTCATCATTGTCATCATAATCTTCACTATATTAGCCACATAGGATCTACAAAGACAAAAATTAACTGTTTTTCTTAGTGTTGTTTGGGAGATTTTAAAACTAAGTTTTATGGATCTCAGCCTATCACAGGAGAAAAGCTCTGTGCCCTTACTTCCCTTGCCTCATGCTGCGCTGGCAAGATCTTTAACATTTCTTTTCACCACTAATTAAATGGTACTGAGTCAAAGTTGATATGTAAAACTACTGTCTTACAGTCACCTGCTGGCCTTGGCAATAAACCTTAACTAAAGCATCTGTGTCTTTTTATTTGAACAGAATATAATCAAACCCAGAGATACATGGGCTCCAGCTTGTTTACAAAAGTATGTAAAGGAAGCTAAGTGCTGAATTGCATGCCTATAAATACAAATGATGCAATTTTCTTGATTTAAAATTATTTTCATTCTGGGCACTGGTTATTCACGTCTGTAATCCTTGCTAATCAGAAGGCTGAGATCTGAGGATCACAGTTCTAAGTCAGCCTGGGCAGGAAAGCCTGTGAGACTCCAATTAACCACCATAAAGCCAGAAGCAGAGATGTGGCTCAAGTGTTAGAATACCAGCCTTGAGCATAAAAGCTAAGGGACAGTACCCAGCCTCAAGTTTAAGCCCCAGTACTGATACATAAAAAATTGTTCTCAAAGCGTAGACACATACACATCAATATTTATGGAAACATTTCTTTTTTCCTTTTTTTTTCCATTCTTAAGCTAAGGTGCTCAGGTTGACCTGAAACTCCTAGACTCAAGTGATCCTCTTCTCTCAGACTCCTGAGTAGCTGGGGCAATAGGAAAGTGCTGTCATGTCCATCCTATGGTAGTTTTAAAAGTAAGTGGTGTAAGGTCTATCAAGTCTGCTTATACAGCAGGTCGTCAAAGAGGTGTCTTCTACTAGGTATCTGAAGTGTCCAAGTGAAGTGGATTTATGTTTTACTCTAGGAGTCATCATTAGAAAATGAAGTATTCTCATAGCTGTAGCAAGCCAGGATATATTTATACAGTGAATTTTCAATCAGACTCAAACCCTACTGGTTTGGGGCTTTATGTAAATATTTTCTAGAAGAGGTAGACCTTAGACCAAAAGCCAAGCAAAGCTTTAGATGTTGAAATTTTTTCCTTAATTTTGAAAGTGTTGAAAAGGAAAAAAAATTAAAAGAAATAAAGAATAAAATAAGGACAGGGAAAAAAAGCACTGAAAAGGCAGAAATTCCTTACTGAAGGATTACAGAATAAAAATGAATACTATATTTCTATATGCTAGCAACTATCCTGGTACTAAACTGCACTAACTATGTTCTATCCTAGTGACTGGAATTTTTGTACCTTAGCATCACATTTTTAGACAGATTCTTAAACAACTTCAACTATTTTCTTTGGGTGTTTCCTTTCTCTTTCTTCTGTTTAAATACTTCTGGAATATGTAGTATTCCCACAAAAAAAACAAGCAGCTCACAATTCAGCAAGTCCCTCACCCTCCTTTTATTCCTCTGATACCATAATCTTTGTGACTTTGTTAAAATGATTCCCATATCTTTTCAGCATATACATTAAGCTGGCCTCTTTGCTTCTTCCTTCTCTGGTTGGCTTTGTCTGGAAGTGCATGTCTTCTTTTAACCTTTGGTTTATAACCCACCAGCTAAATAACTGGCTGGAAGAGCCTCCTTCATAGTCTACATCATTTATTGGGAAGCTCAGTCCAAACTGAGATAATTCTCTCAAGACATCTTAGAAATGCAAAGGTTTCTGAGAAAAAGAGCCTCACTTATCAAAATGAAATGCCTCTGTTCTCTTTTCGGATCTAGTGTCAAAAAGGAAATATCCACATACAGAGGTCCTAATATAAAATTTGACAAGGTATGTGAAGTGCTTTTCTTCATTGTATTTTTTTCATAATAGTCTACAGTTTCAGAAGAAAAACAAGGTCAATTCAACTGATCAGATACCGTTTCAGCAACACACATATAAACGCTCACATTCTCTCCCATTTATAGCATCACAAATCTAATTTAGAACCACAAGGGCTAGGAAATTAAGAGTTAATACTTAAACCCCATTCTTAATTCGTGTTGTCATGCCTGAGGATCACTTCTATAGCAGGCAAGATCACCCACTGTTCTGAGGTCACTAGACAGAGAAGGGAAATTGGCTGTCACATCACTGTGTCACAATGAAGAAAATAGGGATGAGCTGAGAGAATGAGCTGGGATGCTCTTTGTATAAGAGTGGGAATCATGGTGGGAAAGAAAGAAGGGAAGATAAAAAGAGTAAGAAAGCAGGCACATTGGCAACAGTCGACCTTGTCACTTTACTACTGCTGTGGAGAACATCTTCAAAGCAGGGCACTAGTTGTTGCTCTCGTTACAATGGCCTAGGTTGTTCCCATTCTAAACACCCAAACAAACTCGAAAGAGTATACAGACCACAGTGGTTACAGCTGAAAACATGCTATGGTCTTACACTTTCTTGTGCAACTGTGCATGTGCAAAGAAAAAAGGAGGAGCTTCTTTTCTATTCAAGAAGTCAAATCCCTTGCTTTGCTTATTATTTCTTGAATTATGCTCTTTCAACAACATTATAGATCCCACACGTGCTAAATTCAAACAATCACTCTTTGTTTCTTGATCACAAATCACTGTTCTATTTTTTTTAACCTACTCCAGAAAGAAATTCTGTGGTTAGCTTTATTTGATCGTGGAATTAATAAAATATTGGTTATTAAATAAATAAATGCATGAAACTGTCTTAATAGATTTAGTGAGGAAATCACTCTTTTTTCCCACTGATGCCCAGTTGCCTCTGGAGCAAGAATAAGTAATACAGAAAATATCAAAAAGCAAATTCACTGTCTTGCTTGGGATTGTCTTGTTTTTCTACTACTTTACCACAACAAAATCTGCTGCCTATTTATTCTATCCATTTTTCTTCAAGGTTTTCAGATCTTGCCAATATCTATAATTTTCAACCTGTCATTTGCTGGTAAGCCTGTAATGTTATTAATTTTTTCATGCTTAGCAATTTGGAAAATCTTGTCATGCAGCAACAAATGACTATGTACATATTCTCTGCTCGTTTGAAATGTGACTACCTCTCACAGGACAGCATGGTATTGCCAAGGGAGGGCTTTCCTTGGATTTTTTCAGAAAGTATTTCCATAGATGTGCTCATTATTGAGACTTTTTAAGTTTATGAAAAAATTAATTTGGATCTAAAACCCATGCAGAAGTTCAGCTACTATCTTAATCTGAAATTCCACTATTTATCCCATAGATGTGCCAGGCTGATAGCAAATTGAAGCTACCTACATCTGCTGGCACAGGCTGCTAAATACCCATCTGGAATTATTAATGATGCTGGTTCACATTCTGTGATTGAACTGGGTAAAAAAAAATTTCTCTTGTTCTTTCCTTGTGAAAGAGCTCTTGGCTTTGCAATGCATTTCTTTCCGTAGAAATGTCCTCTTGAAAAGGAGAACACTCAAAATGGGGTAAGAATCACTGGAGAAGAATAGAAATTCATTTTAACGCAGTGTACCATGTACAAACGCTGTCTTACAAATAGGATTATTTAATTTAAACCTTAGATCTGTCAAGCTCTATTACTTCAAATGGAGCCCGTTGCTTCTTGAGTTCATTATATATCGAGATTATAATACAATTTATGTGAGGTTAAGTCATTTGCTGAGATCTAAGGCAGTTAGAAAAAAATTACACAGCAGTGTCAGTAAATAGAGCAAAGTCACTGCAGTGTTGGGAGAGGCAAAAAGTCATCTTGCTAAATGAGGATCCAAGCTGTCCTATACCAAGACTGTTCCTAATAAATAAAAGGCCTCTGGGAAAAGTGCTGAGCGTACGCTGGATCTATTTTCAGCTTACATCAGCAGCTGCTGCCCCTGGGATCACATCTTTACGCATACTCTACACCATATGTAATCACTCCAGAGCTGCAACCAGTAAGATAATGAAAGAGCATGGCATAAATCTATACTTGAGTGGAATGCTAAATGAGAAAAATAATACAAAAAGGGGGGAAATAAACCACATTTTCAAGTCATTAGGAAGAAAGACTTTGACATATGAAGTGCCGCAACCATTAATAGCACTTATCATATAGAGTGGAGACAAAGAGACAAATTAATCAAACTGACAGAACTGGGACATTTTATGCTAATGCAGGCTCCCGGGTTTTCGTCTGTATTCCTCTGCGTCTGGAAAACTGATACCATTACAGGGCAGGAAATTGCATGAATAACATGCAACAGATCATAAAAATTCACACACCAACTGCAGAAATACAGTCCTAAAGCTCTGTAAAAACATGGATGGGGACCTCAACAGAGAAACTACTAGCAAGCCTTGAATGCAAATAAGTCTAGGAATATCTCCCATTCATGCATTGTAATTAACTATAGGCTTCTCCCTCATAATTATAGTGGTGAAACTGGAGCCTGGAGAGCAAACTCTGAAGCTCGCCAAAGCAAGCTGCCCAGGCTTGGTTCAAGGCTGTTTGCCATTAGCTGGGGCAAGCACCACTCTGACCTAAATTAAGAAAAAAAAATAATGTAAACAAAAGAGCCTTAACTTGAGACTTTAAAGGGGAAGAAGGAAGGAAATAAATGGATAGTGCAAAGGAAAGATGGGTGAAATTTTCTCTGTATGTTTGTGTGGGTGGTGTAGATAAAGAGACTCTAAGACTGAAAGCCTTTTTTAAAAAAAATACATGCTGTCTCGGGCTTATAAACAACCCCCACTTTATGAATAAGCTGTAGTTGGAAGTAAATGGCAGGCAAGTTCCTCAGGAAAGCTCAGGAGAGCAACTACCCTTTGTTCTCCAATTGTGAACTCCTAGGAGGTTGGTGAAGAGGGCTCCACCAGCTCATTAATACCAGTCTACAGAGATAAATAAATTACTGCTGACCAGAGATTCCCCCTCTCTCCTCAGGGGAAGTCTGTGTGCCCTTGATACTGGGAGAAGATGGGCTCTTTAGCTGGAACTCTAAAGATATTTTCCCATAAAAAAAGAACTGTGAATAGATGTTAGGTGTGGCCGGAAAAGCACATCAGAACTAGAGTTCAATGACATCATGTTTGTTGGCATTCCAGGCCTTTTTAGTTCCCACTCAAACTGCATCTGATATATAGCACATATTTTAGAACTTTGTTGAAATATGTCCACCATTTATTTGACCACATTAACCAAATGGCCATGATGTCAATCTACTTGGTGGTAGATTTGCATTTGGAAAACACCATAATCAACAAACAAATCCTTCACGATGGTCTAACTACCAACTGTCTCCTATCCTTCCTGTCTCTTTCTCTTTCTCACTCTCTCCCTCTCTCTCTCCCTCTCCCTCCTTCCCTCCCTCCCCCCCCCTCTCTAAATATTAAGAGAGATAAAAGCCTTTAGGCACTGTTTTAGTTTATACACAGAATTTAGGTAACAAGGAATGATGCTCTTGGGTAAATGAGGGGTGAGAACCATTGCATCTGAAAGGACAGTGACAGGCTGGGAAGACACAAAGAACCTCAAAGCCTTGGATTCATAGCAAGGGACTAGAAAGAAGATGGAATCCAGCTTTCCCACAGGTGCTTGCTCTCCCTTACCCTTTCCCTCTCTGTCTCTCATTCTTGATAAATATTAAACTCTCTCTCTCTCTCTCTTAATAGTTAAAGTGTCTTTATAATCAGGCTTCACTTACCTCCTGACTCCTCTTCCAAGTCCTCTCCTTACTCCGTACTTGAGCAAGGGGAAATGGGATTATTATCAAACCTGCTGTCCTCTATGTTCCTCTGGTAGAATATCTAAACCTTAAGGCTGCCCACAGCCCTTCATTGAATTGAAACACCAGAAGAGAGGGAGGGAGGAAACAGAGGTAAAGTCAGATAGAAATGAGGCAGGATTATTGTAAATCACCTACACTAGTCCTGAATAAATTATGCCACACAAAGCAGGAATCAGGAGGAATGCCATTCTCTCTCCTTGCCATAGGAAGGCTTCAGAAACAGGTGAGAAGGCCATATGGATGCTTAGAAATCCAGATAGAAGGGTTGGAATAGTTTGGAAAAACAACTCAAATTAGGCAACCCAGAATGCATGATTGAAAGAAACACACAGAATAAGCAATGTCACCTAAACATACCTATCCCCCAAAACCCATTACTGTATTTTATATAAAACTTAGGAAGCTAAGCACTTCTGACAAATGTCATTTTGTGTGTGTGTGTGTGTGTGTGTGTGTGTGTGTGTGTGTATGTTGAGTAGATATCACATAAGACAGGGCTAGTAGACAGATAAGAAATTGAATTACATGGTATTTCTTAAACTACAGACACTTTCACCCACTGTCACAACTTATATACTTTCCCCAATGCAACTCACTTTCTTCTTTAAATGAAGTTTTAAAGATTTGTTATAAGTAATACTATCTATGAAATCTTAAGCTTGATATATGGATTATCTTGCACACATATGAAAACAAACATGATGATTCAAAAAAAGTTTTAAAAACAAAATGATAGGGATGGGAAGGGGAAACAAAGGAGGAGGCTACAATACTTGATAAGAAATGTACTCATTATCTTGCCCATGTAATTGTAACCCCTCTGTACAGTATTTTCACAATAAAAAAAACCCAAAAAAACAAAATGATAGCATTACATGTCTAAGTTGTGCTGAATGCATTCATAGTTTGGGAAACTTGGATTAGGACTCATGACTGGCAGAATGCGTCTCGAGGTAGAAGTTGGGCCACAGCCTCTCCTCTTTCCTCTGTGAAGTGTGGGTATAGGGTTGGATCTGGCTCCCTGACAAACGCAGCAGCATTGCTAATGCAAATCGATGGAGTGGTTTATCAAGAGCATAGAACTTTCCAAACAGTCTACTTGTCTTTTTTGTGGTACTGGGGTTTGTAACCAAGGCCTTGAGTTGTCCAAGGAGGTGCTCTATCACTTAAGCTGCGCCCTCAGCCCTTTTTCCATGACTCTTGTTTGTTGTGGTTGTTTTGTTGTTGTTGGCTTGAACGCAGAGCCTGGAGGCTGTTCTTGAGCTCTTTCAGGCAAGGCTAGCACTCGACCACTTTGAGCTCCACCTGTGTATTTTTTTGGTGGTTAATTGGAGATAAGAGTCTCACAGGCTTTCCTGCTTGGGCTGGTTTTGAACCATGAGCCTCAGGTCTCATCCTCCAGAGTAGCTAAGATTATAGGTGTGAGTTCTTGGTGCCTGGCTTATTTGTCATTTTTTGAGTAGTGTCTTGCTTTTTGCTCAGGCAGGCCCATACCACCTGATCCTTCTATCTATGCTTTCTATGTTGCTGAGATGACAGGCATGTGCCATCATACCCAACTTGTGTGTATGTGTATGTGTGAGTGATGTGTATAATGTATGTGTGTATATGTGTATGCAGCTACTGAGGCCTGAACTCAGGACCTCAAACTCCTGCTTGAGGCATTTTGCTGGATAACTGGAGATAAGAGTCTCACTGACTTTTCTTTGCAGACTGGCCTTGAACCAGGATCCTTAGATCTCAGCTTCTTGAGAAGGTAGCATGGAAGGAGTGAGCCACCAGTACCTGGTTTGCCCAACTTTTTAACTGACTGAGACAGGATCTTGCAAACTCTTCTTGCCCAATAGTCTTTGGACATTGATCCTCCTGATCTCTACTTCTGAGTAGCTAGGAAGTAAACGATGTAGGGAAGTAAACAATGGACAAGGCCACCTGTGGGGGGGGGTAGGAGGTCTGGGCTTATGGATTTCCTCAGGGGGTCCTGGCAGCAGCCTTCAGCCTCTGTGGTGACAGGCCCTCCCCCCTTTTCTAGTCCATAGCTCAGACACCATGAGGAAGTGGCTGAGCGAGGGTGGGATACTCAGTCTCACAGCAACAATGTACAGACATCCAGCTCTCCTGATTTTTATCCCAAAGAATGACACAGGCCCGCTTTTGGGGCCAACACATGACATCATCTGGATTTGTCTCCAGAAGGACCAGCCAGCAATGTCTCTGCAGCCTTTGGCAGAGGCTTAGTATTTCTTGAAAAAAAAGAGAAAAATCCGACTCCCCCAAATTAAAAAAAAGGGTCTTATTAACTCTTCTGTTATTTTTCTCTTCCCTCTACTGTGTAGCTGAGCTCTTAGGAAACCAGTATTAGTGCACTTCAGCTAGAAGCCAGGCAGTTGAAAGCCCTTTCTAACAGCTGTTAATGGTTGTCAATGAGCAGGCAGACACTAGGGCTAGAAGGAAGGGAGCCAAAAATAACTCTGCAACAGTATTTTTCAGGATTCAGTCATGTCTGATGCTGGAAGAAGGAGCCGAGAACTGACGTACAGCTGTTGGAAAACAGTGAAGGGGCTGGAGGGATGAGAGCTGTCAGGGGGTGGTGGTGGTGGTACTCTTTCTCAGAAACAACATCTTGGAGAAAGACAGAAACAGGAAAATGTACCAAACAAAACCAGGGAGATTGATGTTGAATACAAAATGAATGGGCACTACCCCACAACATCCTGCCTGGATTGGACACACTGTTAGTGTCTGACCCAGGGCTAAGAGAACTTTGTGAGAATGGCTCTTCTTAGTAGGTTCTCCCTCCCCCCCCCCGCCTCCCCTCCTTTTGGTGTCCGTACTGGTACTTGAACTCAGTGCTTAGGCCTGTCTGTCCTTCAGCTTTTTCAAGAGCCTCCACTTGCAGCAGCTTTTTGCTGATTAATTTGGAGGGCTTTCCTGCTGGGGCTGGCTGTGAACTATGATTCTCAGATTTCAGCCTGGCGAGTAGCTAGGATGACATCATTGAGTCACCTATGCCCAGCTATTTTGGTAGGTTTTAACTCTGGTTCCTTATGGGAGATTTATAAACCCATTCCATGGTGGAGGAATTCCATGATATAAGTATATTTCTCCAGGGGTCTAGCACTGGGTCCTTAGCCATGCCTAAATGGGGCTGCCTTCTAAGGAGATTTTATTCAACTTGTTTCCACAGATTTGGAAACACACACGTTTTTGATTTTCCTTCCTAATATCCAGCTTTTGCTTCCGTTTTGTAATCTTAACCCAGTCATGTCTTCCCCCAAGAATTGAATGATCTTTCTTTCTGATTTCCTTTCCATTTTTATATTGATACACAGAAGGAGGAGTCTTTACCCTGTCACTCAGTTTGCAGCACTTCTAAGCCTTCCCACCCACTCTCTGGATGTTTTGATGCTCTTAATGAGTCAAACCAAGTCTTTGAACAATAGTTCCATGTGAATTGTATACTTGATCCTTCCAGGCTTGGCAAACAAAGCATAACCCACTCAGAACCCAGACAGGAAAGTGGCAGATGATTCAAGCTTCATTAGGAATAAGTCATGCCAAAATAACTGCATTTCTGGGTTTGATGAGATTACTGCTCAGAGACTGCAGTAGAAATAGCATCCGAGGATTTTTAGCAAGGAAGCTGATATCTCTTAGGTCACTCACTGAAAAAATATGAAAAACAAGGAGGTGATTGGTACTTGGTTGATGAACTGATGTCAACTTCAACTTGGGGAGAAATGTCTGGTGATGTGACTTAGCTTTTTTTTTTTTTTTTCTGACTGCTCTGTCCTGCCTTGCTTAATTTCTTTGACTTAGAAAATATGTGGGTGGTAACTGGTGAGTTACTAAGGGGAATCAAGTTCCTAAATGATGGTCACAGGCTGGTATTATTGTGGGAATGCATAAATATTCAATTTAACAAAAGGAAGCCAGGCATAGTGACATTTTCCTGTCATCCTAGCTACAATGGGAAACAAAAATAGGCAGATTGTGGTCTAAGTGTATATCCAGACAGGATGCCAGATGCTTGCTCCAAAATAACTAGCAAAAAAATGGGCTATAGACATGGTTCAGCTAGCATGAAGCCATGAGTTCTAACCATAGGCCACCAGAAAAAAAGATGCAAATTTAAGAAAAACAAATGTCTTGTACTAGGACAAGTTTATAAGGACAGAGGAGGAAACTCCTGGCTTAACAAGATGGGTCAGTACTGTGACAATTGCTAGGAAACTTAATACAGTCCTAGGCTACATTAATAGATGTACAATGCAGGGACATTAAGTCATATTACTTTTAACTATTCAGATCACACTGAGATTTGTATTAAGTTCTGACACTACATGTTGAGAATAGTCATGGACAACAGGGATCATAATTTTCACTAAACCTGCAACCCAGGTAGCATGGGGGACATGAGATGTTGAACCCTGTCAGAGGAGACTTATGGAGATACCAAGGGAGGGTTATCTTTAGAGATCTACCAGACTATCAGGAAAGGATGAAATCATATTTGTTCTCCTCCATTCCTGAGGGCCTACGTAGAGCCACATTTGAAAGAGGACGATCGTCCTATTACAAATAGGTAATCACAGTTGTACAAAATGGAAGGGGTGCTCTTGAGTGGTGGTGAGCACCCTATTGCCACCAAGGTTTAAGCACAGACTGGAGAGCTGCCTATGTCATTATAAAAGGACCCCCAAATGGAAGAGAAGCTACATTCTAGCATCCAATCCTTGATGCTCCTCACTTCATAACACACTAATCAGAGACACACATACACACGGAAAAAGCTGATGATATCTTCATTTACTCTGGACACTATTGGCAAAATATATGGGCCAGCGAGTTGGCAAAATAGAGCAGTTCTGAATATCCTCAAGTCACCTATCAGTCTATGAATGACATCTCCTTCAAAGTGCTTTGTATTGGAATGCTAGCCTGGTCCAACCAGTCTGCTGAGATCACCAACAATTTTCAGAGAGCACAAGGAGCCCATAGAGAACGTTATGGAGGTCATAAAAAGTAAAATAAAAGATCAACGATTTTTTAAGCATGGACATTTTCAAAGCCCATCATTCCTATTCAACAAAAATTGAACTGTATGATCAGAAAACCTTGAAATTAAACAAATGCATACTCAATAGCCTGAGTTTCAAGATATTTATACAGGCATTGTTTCTAGGCTTTAGTTTCCTTCTCTGAACAATACCTTTCTATTTAGACCTGTCAGGTGAGCGGGTGTAGTCAGCCACACAGGCACACAGTTTTGTTTGAATGGAAGCAGCATGTTTTATCTTGTCATTTTCTTGGGCTTGACATAATGACTGAGCCATTAAAACGTATCATAAATGTTGTACACACCCTTTCATTCTATACACTCTAAAATGGCAGGAGAAAACAGCCCAAAGCCTTTCCTCCTTAATAATATCTTGGACAAGTTTTAGAATAGAATCAGGTAATCTTTAAATCTTTGCTAATGAGTGGAATAGAAACCACTGATTATAAGTAGGAGGGATGGCAGATGGAAGGCAATGGAAAAGGAAGATGAGGTTGAAGAACACATCCTAAAATATAGTAGTAAGTATTGTAATTTACTCATGGTGGATATTCAATACATGTCTGTAACTCACCACGACTGAGAAGAAGTTGGGACAGAATATAGCACTGCATGAGCAACTAGAGTAAGGCAAAAGCAATGCTCTTGCAACAATATGACCTCCTGGTTTCTGGGTGTTCCTGATCTAGCTCCTCAGCCATCTGTTTTCCGTGCCAGCTGCATTTGACATACTGATTCTAATTTAAACTCAATTTGAGGTCAGCAGTTGGATCAAGGCTTCAAATTGTGTAGTGGGCAGTAGAAGGATCTTCTCTTGACACTGGTCTCTGATTCTAGGTGGCCAGGTTGGGTGCAGAGACTGGACAACTACGTCTACAAAATAAAGCAAGCAAGAAGGCCTGGCATTGACAGACAATTATGTTCTTTTCAGATATTTTTTGAGCAGTACTAGGGATTCGAACTCAGGACCCCAGGCTAGCTAGGCAGGCACTCTACTACTTGAGCCATACCTCCAAGCTCAGAAATCATTTTTTTTAAACATAGAGTATTGTGATTTGTGTAGACTATGCTGGCCTTAAACAATCTTTCTGACTCAACTTCCTCAATGCTGGGATTATTGGCATATACCACCATATCCAGCTTTCAAAAATCTTTAATTTGACCTAAAAAACATGTACAGTTCAGTAGTGATAAGTGTATTCATATTGTTATGAAGCAGATTTCCAGAACTTTTTTACCTTGGAAATCTGAAACTCTACCTAATAAACAATAGTTCCTCTTCCCTGCCCCCTTCCTTCCCCCCACCACCCCCCAGCCCTGCCAGCCTCTGGTAACCACCATTTCCTAGTTCCTGTTTCTATAAATTTGACTCTATTAGATACTTCAAGTGGAATCACAAAGTATTTTCTCCCTTTGTGATCAGCTTATCTCACTAGTAGGGCTTTTAAAATAAACTCAGTTGGAAAGAGGAAGGTGGAGAGGGCAAATTGACCTTCTTTCTGTCCAGGCAATGGCCAGAACAGCCAGTTCCCAGGGATGTGGTCTTGGGCTGGACTGTCATTAGCAGGACATGCAGAGAGAAAGTTCTCCATGTAGCGTGGGTTCAATGCCCGTCATTTCTGTCAATAGGAATCTTTTGAGGGCTGAGGCTGTCCAAGTCCCTATTCTAAACACATTCTCCCAAGTCCACACTCTTAAAAAATTCTCATGAAAAGCCTTTGGCATTTCTTTGGGGGAGGAAAAAAATCTGGATAAATAAGTTGGCATTATTTTAAGAGCAGACTGTAGGAATCTCAGAGGGAGAGCAGAAGAGGCAATGGAATGTGAAGGAATAGTCTCGAAGTGGGCAAAGCCTGCTCTTGAGGAACGAAATATGCTTAGAATGTGTGTCTCTCACAGACTTATGTGGTAGGGGGAGAGCAAAGAATGAAGAGAAATTTGGCTTCCAAATGAAAGGCAGTCTGTGAGACTTAGTGACTTGTCAAAGAGGTCATTGGCAAAAAATGTCTGGGAACCCACTGTTACACTCTGGCTGAACCTTGAAGAGCCACTCCTACCAGGCAGCTCACATGACACTGTGAATAGTGACAATTCCCCTTTTCCCCTGAAACTCCCATCCAGCACTAGAACAAGGAGGCCTCTACAGCAGCCCCAGGGAAAGGAGCTGTCCCTGGGAGGAAGTTAGTGCAAGCTGGGTTAACAATTTCACCTCAGCTGACATGCTGGTGCTTACCGATACTTTCTTCTGTAAATTACAAAAACAAACAAACAAACAACAAAGCCTTCCTAAAAGACTTCACAAGGCACGCTCAATTATCCTACTGTGAAATTCTCAGTGAAGCTTTTGCCTATTTCTTCTGCCAGACTGCTTAGTTGGCTGCTACTGATCACCTACGCATCGTGCTATGCACCTGTCCAGCTGCTTGTTTCTCTGTCATCCCTGCTCTCCTGCAGTCTTTCCTGCCTCAATCAATGACAAATCCCAGCTTTCTGGTCTTATAGCCCTAACCACATAACCATCTTGGATTCTTTTCCCCCTCTCACATCCCACTTCCAGCTAGTTAGTGGGAAATCCTGGCAGTTTCTCCTTCAATCGAGAGTCAGAATCCAACCTGTGCTCACACTTCCCTGTTATCACACGTAACACAATCTCTCCAGGAGCCACTTAACTGGCATCTCCATTCTGCCCCGCCTCACTGCAGCCTAGCCTCAACTCAGCCTCCACAGCTATCATTTCAAAAGGTAATCTGGACTATGTTGTTTTATTTAGAACCCTCTAATAGACTAACATTTCCCTTAGTAAAGTCAGAGTCATCAAAATGGCCCACCAGGTTTTTAAAATCTGTCTCCATCCAACACCCCCAAAGCCCTGGTCTGTATTCCTATGTCACCCTTGCAGCGATCCTTTCCTGACCACTGTATGTCACATTCAGCTCTGGCCTTACTACTCTCCCACCTGTGTTATTTTTTCCTATAGCCTTGTCACCCACACTCCTAATGGTAACTAATGGTTGCTAATGGTTACATCTAGTCGATCATAGATTCCATGACAGAAGAGAAACTGTTTTCTTTAATGCTATGTCCCTAGTGCCCAGAGCAGCAGTCATTTTAGGTGTTTCTCTTAAGTGCTTACAATGTTTTAGTAAATTCCTTTTGCTTACCCGATCAAGCCTAAGTTCTTTTGTTTAAATAAGTTCTTTTGTAGTGAAGGCCCAATGTAACTAACCAGACCATGGCCTGTTATCACCTCATTTGCACATGTGCAACATAAGGTGCCAATACAGCATGGCATATACAACAAATGCTCTTCAGTTATTCACCTGTAATTTCTATGGTCTTGATTCTTTGACTTCATTGTAAATTCTTAGAAGGAGGTGGTCTTGTTTGAAATTCTAAGTTAATCCCCTAAAGAAATGAACCATGATGTGTGGTCTATTCTTCTGATTCTATTAAATCTTGTTTTTGCTCTTTTTTCTAGGCTAGTTTTGGGGTTTGAACTCAGAGCTTGGGTACTGTCCCTGAATTTTTTGGTTCAAGGCTGGTGTTTTACCACTTGAGCCACTGCTCCATTTCTACCTTTTTGGTGGTTAATTTGATATAAGAGACTTTCCTGCCTAGGCAAACTTCATGATCCTCAGATCTTAGTCTTCTGAATAGTTAGGCTTACAGGTGTGAGCAATCAGCATCCATGTAATCTTGTACTTTATTAATCTGCTCTACTTAATCTTGTTCTGCTGAGTTATACACATACTCCTCTGAAGATAACTTACTTCAGTGTCTAGCATCTTGTACTGTTATAAAGTTCTCCTCTAATCTAGGTGAAATACCTCATTCACATGGGTAGAATTTTATTTTGTCAATGGATAGGCAAATCTTGATCATGTCTCAAATAGGAGGCATAGAGAAAGTTTGTTAAATGGAACTTTGAACATTAATTGCATTTCTTTACATGGATATCTTGTAAATCTGGTGGGTTTAAGAGAAACTTCAGAGTTATAAAAAGTAGGCTTTAATTTTTTTCCCTTAGTATCCTAAATATTTTTCCAAACCTATATGTACTTACTCTCAATCTTGATGTTGCATGCTTTAAAAAATATTTCTACCTTTTTTATTGTAGGGAACAATTTAGTTGCTGGGCTGTGACAGCTCCACTTGACATTTTTAAGAGGCCTAGCCTCTTTTCCACCCTATGGTCTAAGGTTTCAGTGAATGACAGCACAAACATGAGAATCTCTTTCATGGTCACAGAGTGCTCAGCTCCACACAGCAAGACCCTCAAGGGTCCTGTCAGCCATTTTTTCTGGCCTTTTAATAGCTTTTCTAGTTTCTCTGTTCTTCTCTTTTTTGTAGCTAATAAAACAAAGTATTAGAAGGATCATTCTGATGGATTTTTACTTTTATTTTTCAGCTGAAGATGGAATCCAGAGCCTTGTGCTTGCTAAGCATATGTTCATAGGTGTTTTTTGTCATTTCTTTCTCTTTTTGCAGTACTGAGAATTGAACCCAGGGCCTTTCATTTCCTAGGAAAGTGCTCTGTCACTGACATCAAATCACCAGGTACTTAGACTGATCTTTGAAGTGACGTATATACCTCATTTCATTCCAGTCTGTGCTACTCAACATGGCTTAACACACAGATTGTATATGGTAACAGTGTTAACACACAGAGCCTGCTCTTGGCATGGGCTTGCAAATAAAGTATTTTAAAAATCAAAGAAATCAGCTAGGCATTAGTGGCTCATGCTTGTAATCGTATCTACTCAGGAGGCTGAGGTCTGAGGATGGAGGTTTGAGCCAGTCTAGGCAAAAAAGCCCATAAAGCTCTTATTTCCAATTAACTAGCAAAAAGCTGAAAGTGGAGCTGGGGCTCAAGTGATAAAGAGTGGTAGCCTTGAATGAAAAGCTTAAGAGTTCAAGCCCCAATACAGGGAAAGAAATCAAACAAATCAATAGACCAAAGGTAGCTTAGAAATAACCTGGAAATATGACTAACAGTGACATTTAATACTATTCTATATTAAAAATAAGATGGGAATGGATGGGATGGGGTAAAATGGGGGAGAATAGTGGAAGGAGTGACATTGATCAAGGTGCATTATACTCCTAACCTGACTTATGGAATTGTAATCTTGTACAATTGCTTAATAATAAAATAACAGGGAAGATAACTTGAAATATTACTTTAACAAGTTGGAGGCCTCCAATTTTGACCCTCCTTTGATTTCCGTCTAAACTCAGGAATTTTTCTTTTATTGGCTAAATCCCAGCATTTTTTCACCCCCAGGCTAACTTTTTGGTTTGGTTGAGAACAGCTGCCAATATTTCTCTTTGCTGTCAGTCAGTCAAAAAGTGTGCTCACATTGGAGGGCAAGCTGCTTCCCACATCTTTCACCAGGTTGTACATGGTAGTGGATCTGAGATAAGTGCCTTCATCACTAGCCTGGGGTAGGGCCAGAATCAGTCAGGAAGACTAACTTTTAGGAGTGTGTGGATATTATGATGGGCATCAAATGAATGGAAAAAGAACACTTCCAAGGTAACGGGAAATCAAAAGTGCTATTGTTGTTGTTGTTATTATTATTATTATTGTCTGTGGTAGGGCTTGAACTCGGGGCCTAGGTGCTATCTTTGAGCCTCTTTGTGCTTAAGGCTAGCGCTCTACCACTTGTGTCACAGTGCCACTTCCAGTTTTTGAGTGGTTAAGTGAAGATAAGAGTCTCATGGGACTTTTCTGCCTGGGCTGGCTTCGAACCGCAATCCTCAGATCTCAGCCTTCTGAGTAGCTAGGATTAACAGGCATGAGACACCAGCACTTTATTTAATTGCTCAGGTTCTCAAAGAGCTAACAAACCAGTCCTTTATCTGGCTTTATGATTTGAGTAACATACATATCCACTGCTTAGTGCACATGATTCTACTTTCCTCGTGCTTCTAAGAACAGAACAGTTTTTTTTTTCCTCTGACAACCATGCATCACTCTAATGTTTGGGTATGAAACATTTTATTAAAAAATTCCTGAATCGATTTCCTGGCTTACAGCTTGTCCAACTAAGATTCCAGGTGTTCACACCATAAGAAGGAACTCTTTCAAAAAGGCTGTCTGCTTTTATAACTGCACACCCACCAGAAATGCTGCGAACACCTTAACAATGGAGCTGAAACCTGAAGCAGTTTGGTGACATTCCAAGTTTTGAATGGAATGTGAATCCATTAAGATTATTAGGTAACTTTATTGATATCTTGAACTTTGTGCCAATTATAAAAACTGCCAAAGAAAAGACACAACAAAAACTGGCTCTTTGATTCTAACTCTGAGTATTTTGGTGTGTGAACTATTTTCTTATAACACACTTTAAAAAACACATCATGCCTTCACTGTTCAATTGCCATCTCAGTTTTCAGGAAGTAAAGAGAAATCAATGTTGCTCTTCTGTTTGGCTTTTAGCCTACAAAGTCTGCACTTTTATTGGCAGAGTAAGACAGGTAATAACACTGAACAAGAAACCTATTCTCTGAGAAGTAAGTAAAGTACCACTACACCATGAATGACTCAATGATCTACTCAACAGAGATTGCCCTGCAACCATGAAGCCATGCTAATTGGAGAATGGCTTACAGCCAGTTCATGTTGGCATGCCCTACAATAGCCCATGGCAGACAGCCATTCTGTCTTGTTATCACACCTTTCTATTAGGGAGGGGGTTGAGTGGGTAATCTGGATGGGAAGTGAAATACTTAAAAAAAAAAACTCTTCCAAGTACTATTTAACTTCTTATCATGAATTGAAAGTTTCATTAAGTACCTGGTTAAAGGCCCAGGTCCTATGATTAAATATGACAAAATAATAGTTATGATTACTGATCAAGTGAGGAATTTTATAGCTCTGAACTTTGTCTTAAAGCTATTATTAATCTTAATTGAAATAGCTGAGTCCCCATAATAGGAGAAAGAAAGAAAGATAAGGGATATTTAGTTCAAATGCAGAAATGAGCTTTAAAATACGCAGGGCACAAGTGGTTCACACCTGTAATGCTAGCTACTCAGGAGGTTGAGCTCTGAGGTTTGAGGTTTGAAGCCAGCATGTGCAGGAAAGTCTTTGAGACTTTTCTCTCTAATTAACTACCAAAAACCCAGAAGTGGAGCTATGGCTCAAGTGGTAGAGTGCTAGCACAAAAGCTCAGGGATAAAGCTGGGAAGGTGGCTCAGTGGTAGAGTGCTTGCCTTACATGCACAATTCCTGGGTTTGATTCCTGAGCACCACATAAGCAGAAAAAGCTGGAAGTGTTGCTATGGCTCAAGTGGTAGAGTGCTAGCCTTGAGCTGAAGAGCTGAAGGACAGTTCCCAGGCCCAGAGTTTAAGCCCCATGACAGACAAAAAGAAAAAAAAAAGCTCAGGAATAGTAACTAGGACATATACTCGACAGAGTAGATATGCTACAAATAATTTTGCTTATTTATTTTCTGTGTACCATTACTGGGCCTTAAACTTATGGTCCGGGTTCTGTTCTTGGCTTTTTTGCTCAAGACTGGTACTCTGCCACTTGAACCAGTTCCACTTCTGGCTTTGTGCTACTGAATTAGAAATAAAAGAATATCACAGACTTTCCTGTTTGGACTGGCATTGGACTGATATCCTTATATCTCAGTCTCTTAACTTTATTGTAACTTTATTGTCAAAGTCTTTGTTATAAATCCATTTCATAATGTTGATTCTTGTGGCTCTCTTTTATTAGATAGAAATAAATAGGCAAAATGAAAAAAAATTAAAACTGGTTTTGAAATCAGGTCACTTACAAATCATTTTAAGATGTATCTTAGGTTTTTGTCTACTCAACTCCTACTACACCAAAAGAGGAACACATTTCTGCACAAGAGTCTTCAAATAGGACATACTGGCCTCAGGATTTAAAAAAATATAAGAGATTTGAAAACAGCTTATGTGTCTCAGATTTAAAATTAGCTATTTTGGTGGCTATTTTCACACTAGATTTTCTTCCATGGATATCAGCATCATCCCATGGCCTCCAGAGAGGCGTCCACAAATGTATCGGGCTTCCTTTTCATGGCTTTGCTTTATTTCAACCCCTTCTGAGACCGAGTCCCAGATCTCAGCACTGGAAGTCACGTTTCCATTACTATAAATAAGTTCTGCCTCAAGGCATTTCAGAATTATCAGCACGATTCTAGGACTTGAAAACTTTTTACTTGCCAGGCAAGTAGTTACCTGGAAGAATATTTCTTCTTTTTTTTGTTTCTAATCTCCTGCCAAGTCTCACTAATGCAACTTGGAAAATTGCACCACAGCTTTTAATGAAGGTTCTGAGGTAAGAGACATTTCATCAGAGTAGACTATTCTCTCCTTTTATGGGAATAATAACAACTACTATTTCAGTAGCACCATCCTTCCAAGAAGTATTTCATTCATCTGAATGGCAGCTCTGCAAGTCATTCAGGGGCCTAGCATCACTATTCCCTGTGCTCTCATATTGAAATTGAGGCCATTACATGTGAAGAAATCCCATCAAAATCCTAAAACCTCCAGCACTGGTTCAATGGCCATGATCCAGCTGCATCTGCCACAATCTGCTGGTGTTCTAGGTTACAGAATGGCCCAGAGATCCTATAGGTCCACTCCCATTTCCCGGGAACAGCTATCAGACATTTTCTGGGAATTTAGGGAATAGTGACAAAAACAAGTTAACAGAATTACACTGGCGTCTCTTCCAGAGTCCTACCGTTCTTTCTACATCTAAACAGTTTGCCTTCTACTTTCACGGCCTTTCGTCAGCTCTCAATCCAAATCTTACTTCTCTCTTCCTGGACAGCAGGATTTTTTCCCCTCTCCTAGAAAAGCCCAAGAATCATAAACCTATGACATAGGTTTGGATCTCAGAGATCATCCAGCCTAATTCTACCTTTTTTCATTTAAGTCTGTCCCTTGAGAAGTTGAGTCTGGCCCTTAGCCAGAAGATCCCATCCAGTTTTGTATTCTCAAGGACATTCATATAGCAACAGACTTCTGTCTCCTATATGGTCAGCGTTTTCCTCACTTTTGGAATCTTTCTTTAGGCTCAAGTATTGGTCAAAATAGATTAGGCTCTACTGTGGTGGCTAAGAAAACTTTTTTTTTTTTTTTTTGCGATAGGGTATCAATATTTACCAAAGCTAGACTTGAACTATAGGATTAAGCCATCTTCTTACCTCAGTCTGTTAAGTATCTGGGACTACAGATAAGTACCACACACCCAGATAAATGTCAAGGCTTACTGACTTAACATAGAGCTTTATTTCTTATTCATCTCAGAATTTGAGTTGCATCAGATGGTTCATTTTCTTGGCTCTCTTCCATCAGTGACTCCAAGATTCAGGCTTCTGCACCATCTTGGATTTCTTTGATACCAGCTACATGGATAGTAAACAGTATGAAGAATTCAGACGTACTTTTAATAGCCTCAGTCCAGAAGTGATGTGATAGTTTATCACTTGTCATTGATTATATGTCATAGCCAGCCTGATTACAAGTTTAGTTTTCCTCTGTATGCAACAAAGAGAAGAAAACTAGGTCTGGGTGAATACTGGTAATCCTTGCCTACACAGTACAAACATGTTGGAATTTTTTCCTACATAAGACATAAAAACAAATGAAATATCTTTTGACACAACTTCTTTCTAGCTTCTTGGACCAGCCCATGTCACTACTCCTTTTAAGTTGAAAGACCCTAAAAATAAAGCCTACATTAGCTTTTCACTTTTTTCATTCTCTGTAGCATGAAACTGGATTGCTTTTTGCTTCTAGTGCTCCACCAAAAATGATCAATGAAACCACAAATGGCCTCTACATTACTGAGAGGCTTTCAATATCCATCTGGTTTTAAAATTCTTAACTCTAGACTAGACAGTGCCCATGAATTCTAGCCACCTATGCCCAACTGTGTATTAGACATCTATATTTAGATGTGAACAGACATCTCAAACTTAATATACATAAAATTGAACTTCTAACTTTGTTTTGCCTTCTGTCCTCACATCTTTACTCCTTTCAAGTTTTGAGTCTCAGTTAACCACAACTCAGTTCTTCTATTAGTTCAGGGCCCAACCCTTGGAATCTCTTCTTTTTCTCTCCTATCTTACATCCAATTTGTAAGAAAAAAGCCTAAGCTCTACCATTAAAATACCGCCAGATCCTGATACTGACATTTGACATCCCTTGGTCAAGACCATCCTATCATATGTCTTGATTATTGTTTTGGTCACTTCAGGAGTTTTCCTGCCTCTTCCAGCGCACTCTTTCAATGTATTTTCACATGGCAGTCAAAATAATCTTCTGTGGAATCGTCTAATGGCTTTCCAGTTCATTACAATTGAAGGTCAACTGTCTGGTAAGGTGCTCAGTCACCAGTCTGACATGTCTCTCCTCATTTCACCTTCCCTCATTTCTACTATCGTGTGTTAGACATGCCATGCCTGTCCAGCCTCCGGTCCTTTTATTGGTATTGCTCTGCCTACTTCATTCTTTCTCTAGCTGTCAGCACAGCTACCTTCCCCCCTCCCCCCAAGTGTCTCTCCAAAAGTCACTCCTGCAAACAAGCCTTCCTTGATAACCAATTTAAAATCCCATCACCTGTACCCTAATATTTCCTAATCCTCATTTCTATTTTATTTTTATTTATTATTATTATTATTTTGCTGGTCATGGGGCCTGAACTCTGGGCCAGGGTGCTGTCCCTCAGCTCTTCAGCTCAAGGCTAGCGCTCTACCACTGAGCCACAGAGCCTCTTCCAGCTTTTTCTGCTTATGTGGTGCTGGGGAATCGAAAGGTCAGCACTCTCCCACTAAGCCACCTTCCCAGACCCTCATTTCTATTTTAAATTTCCTTAATAGCATATAGTAATCTTTCCTTTCTCCTCCTCCTCAGTGTTATACAAGCAAAGGTCACACTGCATCTAGAACAGACCTTGATATATGTTTTTCTGAATGAATACATAGGTCCAAGGAAGTTGATTGGTTTGTCTGATATCTCACATGCAGCTGGTTCAGGGCCAGGCATTCCCATCCCCTTATGGTTAATGCTCTTTAGCTGTTAAAATTTGCTTTTATTCTTTTTCAGGAAGCACGGTATCTCCCACAAAGGTTTGTTAGTTGGCATCATGGGGAAGAAAATGGACTGCTCTGTGCTCTGGGCTGGGTGGCTGCTTTGCCCTTCTTACTGTGGTCATACTGCTTCCCAGGATCACCCTCTGTGTCCCGTAGAACTCTCCCCTCTCTGCTACCATTTCACCCAGCTCAGAGTGCTAGTGACATCCTGTGCTGCCATATTATAAACTTGCTGAAGCATTACATATCACAGGGACTGTCCAAAGATAATCATGTCTGTTGGATTGCTTTCTTGACAGACTGGACCTAAACCATTCCAGGGACATTAACAGCTTTCATAGCTTCCATAAAAACTTCCAGACAAGAAGACTCCATAATCGTATTGGCATCTGTGCTTGGCTGCTTGTAGTGCTGCATGGCTGTTCCACCCTGCACCTTGTGGTTAAGACTCAACACATGTCTTTGCTTCCCAGTCCTTCTGGCTCGGTTTCTTTTCTTTCCTTCGTTTCTTTTCTTTTCCTTCCTTCCCTTCCTTCCTTCCTTCCTTTCTCTCTCCCTTCCTTCCTTCCTTCCTTCCTTCTTTCTTTCTTCCTTCCTTCCTTCCCTCCCTCCTTCCTCTTTCTCTCTCTAATATTGGGAAGACAAGAGAGAAATCTGCCTCAAATTGGAGAGAGAAAGAGAGAGGGAGCAAGAGAGAGAGAGAAACAGATTCAAGGATGCTAGAATTTTAGGGCTCTTACAGGTAAGACCTGGGACTCCGAGAAAGTGGCTAGGTCAGGATTCCAGTGCTGAACAGGGTCCAGTCCAGGCTTAAGGGACATGATCGGATCCAAGAATGGGGCTAACAGAGCCACTAAAGAAAGGCTAATTACATAAGATATGATTTTCATTTGCATATGTATATTAATGTCACCTATTTCTTTTGCAAAGTAGTACAATACATAAAATGGTTTTAAAACATGGAATAGATAATAAACTGTAAAGGTTACATTCTTTGTCAAGACTATGTTGCATAACTGTAAGTTTTCCAAATATTTCTAGAGAATTCTAGGTTAAAGAGAAGGAAGAAAACATTTATGCTCCCATTTAGAGAAGAAAGGGCTATATGACAAATACCTGCTCTGTGACAGGCAGTGTGCTGAATGTTTTTTTTTTTTTTTTTTTGGTCATGGGGCTTGAACTCTGGGCATGGGCACTGTCCCTGAGCTCTTCAGCTCAAGGTGAACACGCTATCACTTGAGCCACAGCGCCACTTCTGGTTTTCTGGTGATTAATTGGAGATAAAGAGTCTCACTGACTTTCCTGCTGGGCTGGCTTTGAATTGCCATCCTCATATCTCAGCTTCCTGAGTAGCTAGGATTACAGGAGTGAGCCACCAGCGCCTGGCTCTGAAAACTTTTAGAGTCCTTAGTTCACTAATACTACTGGCAACCTATAAAATGGTTAAGTATGTCCTCCACCTTAATGAAGATGGGAAAATGGAGCTCAGATCCCCAGCCACACCTCAGCTGCCATTCCTCAGTCTTTCAGGTTACCTGGCATGCAGTGCTACTCTCCTTACCCCAGCCATAGTTATGTCTTCTGCCACTGATTGATCCCCTTCCTTCTTAAGTCTCTCTAGCTGTTGATTCACTAGTGGTATGAAGAGTGTTGATGGAGCGTTTTGTGGTGTGTGTGTGTACATACATATATATATATATATGTATATATATATAAAGAATACTAATGTGGAAATACTGAGTGATTATGCAACTGGCATTTTATCATCTGCTCCTCACAGGTAATTGTAGACATTGCTTACTAAGGGACTGAAATCTGGTGACTCCCTCCATTTCGTGTACCTTGTTTGCCACTTTTTGCTTGTTTTTAGTGCTGGTGTTCAAATTCAAGGCATTGGCCATGCCAGGCAAGTTACTAAACATTGTTTAATCTTTCTGAACAGACCAGATTGGCCGTGAACTCATTAAGTAATCCAGCCTAGTCTTGAACTTGTGATTTTCTTGCCTCTGCCTCCTGAGTATTGAAATCATAAGTATAGTCATACCCATTATTTGTGTTTTATCTCAGATGCAGATAATTCTTGATAGAGCAAGTGCTCACCCCAGTACTTCCTATCATCTTATATATAACCTGATTTATTCATTAGCATTATTTTTCTAGGTCTCCAAAAGCATCTGTAGTTATAATCATGAG
Organism: Dipodomys ordii; assembly: GCF_000151885.1. Taxonomy (NCBI): domain Eukaryota; kingdom Metazoa; phylum Chordata; class Mammalia; order Rodentia; family Heteromyidae; genus Dipodomys; species Dipodomys ordii. The sequence continues at coordinate 16,186,444 of NW_012267248.1, read as the reverse complement.
TACCTCACATCCAAGTGTTAGGTCTTTAGTTTTCTTTTATATTGCTGTGAAAAACTATTCAGTGAGAAAGTGGACAACCTTGAGGCCTATTTGCAAAAATTGTGCAGTGCACAACTTGTACAACTGCTACTGGTGGTTCTAGTGTTTTACTTGCACACTGTACCAGAGGACACAGGAAATAACTGCCCTGAACACAAAGCCAAGGATGCTCAGTATGGCCCTCAATGTCCTGAAAGTAAGGGAAACCAAGATGCCCAAAGAACAACTGTATACATAGTCTAAAAGATGACCAATTTAACGATTTTCCATTGTAAACCCATTCTCTACATTCTGTAGCTCAAACCATACAACTGAACATCATCTCTGGACAGAGCAGGTCCTGCTACTCAAGTCCCCTGAGTAGCAAAATGACTGGATTCACTGAAGTAATTAAGAAACCTGAATAGGGTATTTCATCAATGATGAAAAAGTTTACACCACTTAGAATCTCATAATAAGGACAAGAATTATTGGTGCTTTATCTTTTGCCCAAGTGAGGAAGGCAATGAGAAGGCTTTCATTCTTTATTCTCAAGGGAAACCTAGCAATCTTCACACCATTTGAAAGAGCGAAATCATAGCACTGATTCACTGATTCAGATCCCACATTCAGGATGGTACCAAACAACTCAAATCCGGAAGCTGAAGTGAACTAGAAACTATGAGTGACTGAGCCCCAGAGGCTCAGTTCCCCTAAAGAAACATGCTCTGTTCATATTCATCCCTCTGAGACTTCAAGTGTATCAAATAGAAACTCTCTAGGCCACAAACAGAAGTATGGGTGACTTGGACATCGATGGAGCACAGAATATACCTTTTACCTCATACGCAGCTAGTTTTTTTTTTTTAAATAATACAAGAACCTCCTTTGAGAACTACACCAGCAAATCAAGTCACTGTACCTCTTCGGGCAAGCTGACCACCAAGTCATTTTTTGTCTGTCCAACCAGAGCCTGCCAGAAGTATTCACTGCATGCAGCCAGCACGGCCCGATGGGCTCGGAACTCCTTCCTCTCCACGATCAAAGTCACGTCACATAGAATGTCCTTTTTCCGCTGGTCATTGAGGCCCAGGAGGATGTTGGTGCAGTGGACTGTGGACTCATACACGTACATGGGGGAGTCAGGCTTCTCATCCACAGACATGCCGTTCACACCCTGAAGGGGGGGGGGAGAGAGAGAGAGAGAGAGAGAGAGAGAGAGAGAGAGAGACTGAGTTATAACCATCATGAGAGTGACAGAAAGGTGAGGGGGATGTTATCATGGTTCCCAGATCTCACTAATCTGCATGTTCATGCTTGGGTAGCACAATGAGGTCAGAAAATACATCTGGAGTCCAAATTCTATGGTTGACTTTTATCTCTTATACTCATGGCATTCTTTTCTCACATGATAACAAAGCCAGATGTTAATGGAACACTGCAGATATTTCAAATACATCTGTACTTTGTTTTTATTAATATTTTTGGCTTGTGTCATTTATATAGGGAGAAGGGTTTTCATTATTACATCTTGATACATGTTAACACTATATTTCAAACAATTTTATCTCCTCCAACACATTCCCTGCACCCTTACCCTAGAAATAGAATTTCCAACGGATATCCTTGTTCTGTTTTCATAGTTGCAAATAGTCTATTTTGATAGTGTTCAATCTTCTTTATTTCCCCCCAGCTATATATACCCTCACTCCCCCTACTGCCCACAGTCTATTTCTCTTCTCTCCTACTGCCTACTGATCATTAGTTGCTTAGTTGCTTTTGTGCTGCTCTTACAAATATGTGCAACACATCTGTACATTAAAACTTGGTAGTTTTCAGGAAGCTGGAATGGAACATTCACATAGGAACAGTAAGCTTTAAGCACTAACAGAGGAAAGGAGTGGTTTTTCAAGTATTTGAAATGCTGTTTTAATGCAAAACACAGAAGTTCCTAAATTGAAATATGTCTAAGATGCCAAGTCAAGGAAGTATCTAATCACAATGTGTGATTTAACAAATGAATGAAACAATGGTACCAAAGAGTGGACACATCCTTCTATTATATCTACCCTCTTCCACTTGAAGACAAAACACAACCAGACTGTCACTAGTTCTCAGGAGTGGGATTGTATTGTCACTACCTCAGCAGACTTTATATATATATATATATATATATATATATATAT
>NW_012267248.1:16180276-16182690 GCF_000151885.1 Dipodomys ordii | reverse complement strand
GTTCTACCACTTGAGCCACAGCGCCACTTCCGGCTTTTTTCTTTTTGCTTATGTGGTGCTGAGGAATCGAACCCAGGGCTTCAGGCATGCAAGGCAAGCGCTCTACCACTGAGCCAACTTCCCAGCCCCAAGAAGTTTTTTTTTTTTTTTTAAATTCTTACATTTGGGGACTGGGCAATTTTGCATCAATTTTTTTCATGTGTTACAAGGTATGGATTGAGGTAAATATCAGGTGAATATCCACTTGCTCCAGCACAGCTGTTGAAAACTCTTTGTTGGGTTGCCTTTATCAGGTATTCATTGTCTGTGTATGTAGATCTATTTATGGACTGTGTCTTTTCCATTTACCAACCTATCTATCTATCTTTATGCCAGTATTACAATGGCTTGATTTGTTCTTTTTCAAAGTTATTTTGATCCCTTGCACTTTTATATACATTGTAAAATTAGCTTGCTAATTTTTATAAGATTGTGTTCTGGGATTTTCACTAGGATTTTTTCTGCATCCATCAATCATATAGGAAGACTTTTCATCTAAATGCTATTGAATCTTTTGGCCCATCAGAATAGTATCATTTATTTAGCTTATCTTTAATCTTTTCCAGCAATACTTTGGAGTAGTGTATATATACTATATGTCTTCTGTCGGATTTATGCCTAAATATTAATATATTCAAGGCCATTGTTAAGTGGTACTATTTTAAAATTTCAGTTGCTAAGTTTTCATTGCTAACATAAATGCAAATGTTTGTGTGTATGTGTGTGTTTGCAGGGATTAAATTCAGATCCTGCATATACTTGCATATATTTTCCTAGGAAAGCACTCCACTGAGCTATATCCCTAGCCCCCGAAAGTGATTTCCCGCCCCTCCTAATACTGAGGCTTGAACTGAGGGTTTGGGCACTTTTTTAAAAAATAATTTTTTTATTGTGAAAATATTGTACAGAGGGTTATAGGTACATGAGCAAGGTAATGAGTACATTTCTTATCAAGCATTGTTGCCTCCTCCTTTGTATGTCCCCTGCCATCCCTTCCCTCCCACCTCAACAGCTACACTCCTCCCCTCCCCACTTCCCTGGCCTAAATTGTAAAGTTTGTTTTTCAATATAGTGTCTTGTACATCTCCTTGTTGCAATGGGTCCACCTGTATCTGAATTTAAACATTTTGTTTTTTCCCTTCCCCTCCCCAAATTATACCAACATCAAATACAGTGAAAACAGGAGTTATACCGAGGGGGAGGGACATACAGAGCAACAACAACAAAAAAAACACATGGTACCTTATAAATATGTTAGAAACAATAGCAAAAAAGGAAAAAAAAACACTTGTGTCCCTATCTTGGGGTTCATTTCACTTAACATAATCTTATATGACCTTTTCTGCTTGTCCCAGACATATACCAGTTATTGCAAATAAGGGAAACCATGGGACCTATGTTTCTTTGGGCCTGGCTTACTTCACTTAATATAATTTTTTCCAAGTCTTTCCATTTCCTAACAATGGGGCAATGTTATTCTTTCTGATGGAGGCATAGAATTCCCGGATAAATAAGTGGGCTAATGACTTAAAGAGAAACTTCAGGAAATAAGAATGGCCAATAGACACATGAAGAAATGCTCAACTTTTCTAGCCATAAAAGAAATGCAAATCAAAACAACATTGAGATATCACCTCACTCCAGTTAGAACGGCAAAAATCAAGAACTCTAACAACAACAGATGCTGGAGGGGATGTGGACAGAAAGGAACCTTTCTTCATTGTTGGTGGGAATGTAAACTTATTCAACCATTTTGGAAAGCAGTATGGAGGTTCCTCAAAAGACTCCAAATAGAGCTCCCCTATGACCCAGCAATCCCACTTTTGGGATCACAAATAAGACCATATTAAAGCTACCAGCACAACTATGTTTACTGCAGCATTATTTACCATAGCTAAGCTATGGAACCAACCCAGATGCCCTTCATTAGATGAATGGATCAAGAAAATGTGATATATATATATATAGGACACTGTCTTTTAGGTGTTTTTTTTTAAATACCCTATTGGCTGAGCCACAGCTCTACTTCTGGTTTTTTAGTGGTTACTAGAGATGAGAGTCTCACATACTTTCCTGCTTGCACTGGCTTTCAACTATGATCATCAGGTCTCAGCTTCTTGAGTAACTAGGATTACAGGCATTACCCACTGGTGCCCAGCCCTGCAAGTGATTTTGGGACTGATGTAGTATCCTGAAACTTGGCATAATTTGCTTATTAGGTTTCTTACCTTTATTTTCTAATGGTATTGGTGTTTGAACTCAGGACCTTGCATTTGCCAAGCAGTTGCTCTGACACCTAGCCATGCTTCCAGCCCTCTTTTGCTGCGTGTTGTTGTTATTTTTAGTGTGTGTGTGTGTGTGTGTGTGTGTGTGTG
>NW_012267248.1:16155901-16180226 GCF_000151885.1 Dipodomys ordii | reverse complement strand
GAGAGAGAGAGAGAGAGAGAGAGAGAGAGAGACAATTGGCATTTTCCCTCATGGTTGATATTCTACCATTTCAGTCACACCTACTTCCAGCATTTTGCTGGTTCACTGGAGATAAAAGTATCTTGGATTTGTCTTCCCAGGTTCGTTTAGGACCTCAATCCTCAGGCCTCAGTCTACTAAGTAGTTAGGAGTGTAAGCCATCAAGGCCCAGATTCACTCTTGTTTTTAAAGATAAGATCTTCCTGGTCTGAGATTTGCTTATTTTTATGTTTCCTGGATGATAAGCACACCCATTGCATCCAATTTTTTTCCGTGGATAGGTAGTCTCTTGGACCTTTTCTTCTTGGGCTAGACTGGAATTATGATTCTCCCAATTTCAGTCTCCCACATAGTTTAAGATGATAGGTGTGTGCCACTGCACTCAGCTGTGGGTTCAGAAGGAGTCTGGTGAACTTTTCTGCTTTAATTTCCTTTGAACAGTGATCCTTCCATTCTCAGCCTTCTAAGTAGCTCAGATTATAGGTGTGCGCCATTGGCACAGGGCTTCCACAGCCTTTTTATTGGAATGTTCTGTAAATTTTGTACATTGAAGATTATGTTGTCTATAAAGGCATTTTATAATTTTTCTACTCTGAATGATTTATGTCTTTTTCTTGCTGGACAGGGTTGGCTAGAATTTCCAGTAGACTGTTGAATAGATGTGATGAGAGCAAAAATCTTTAGCTTCCTGATTTTAAGGAGAAACTATGGAATCTTTTACCACTAGCATAGTATTAGCAATACATGTTTCATAAATACTTGCACTGAGTTAAATTAGTTTGTTTCTATTATTGGGAGGTTTTGGTATTGTATTGTTTGGGGTTTTCCTTTGGACAGAGCCTTGAGCTCATAACTCTCCTTCCTCTGTTTCCTGGGTGCTAAGATTACTGGCATGTCTACCACAAAGCCTGGTATTCTTTCCATTTTAAAATTAAGAATGGATGTTGGACTTTTCTGCAACTATTGAGACAGTCACATAGTTGTTTTTGTCTCTTTTTGTGTTGGTACCAGGGTTTGAATTCATAACTTTGTGCTCTCCCTCAGCTTTCCTATTTATGGCTATCACTCTGTCACTTGAGCTATGACTCCAACCCACCAATTATCTTTTAAAGAGATTTAAATAGAGGAGGGTGTGGTGGTACATGCCCATATTCACAACTACTCAGGAGCCTGAGAATCACAAATTTGAGATCAAAGCAAGATCCTGGGTACCAAAGCAAGATCCTGCCTTACAAACAGAGAAAGAGGGGAGAGAAAGGAATGAGAGCAGAGAAAGGAGAGAAAGGGAAAAGAAGGGAGATGAGGGGCGAGGAGAGAGGGGAGGGAGGAGGAGAAGGGAGAGAGGAGAGAGAAAACATGAGAGAGATAGCTGTCTATCTGTCATCCTTGTCTTTGTTCTTCTGTATTCAATATTTTCCCCCCTCTGTTGCTTTTAAGATTTTCTGAAGTTGTTTTTTTTTTAAAGCAATTTGATTGTGATGTGCCTTCATGTGGTTTCCTTCATTTTTGTGTGTGTGTGTGTGTGTCTTGGATCTGTAGGTGTACAGTTTTCACCAAATTTGGAAAAATTTCAACTATAATTTCTTTGAATATTTTTGCCACATCCTTTTTCTGTCTCCTTCACTGTTCTCACACAAGTTCAGTTACATCATTTTAGACCATATGAAGTTGTCCCACAGTTCACAAGATGCTCTGTTGATTAAAAAAGTGGTTTCTGTTGTTAGGTTCTCAGGTTCACTAAACTTTTCTTCCATAATATCTAACATGCCATTAATCCATTCTGGTGTAATCTTTATCTTAGAATCTGTGATCCTCATCTCAAAAGTGTAATGTGGTCTTTTAAAATATTTCACATCTCTGCTCAAGTCTATCAACCTTTCTCAACATCTGGAATAAACTTAAAATAATTATTTCAATGTCTGTGTTAATTCTAACACCTGCACCAGTTCTGGCTCAGTTTTAATTATTTCGCTTTATAGTTATATTTTTCTTTCTTTCTTTCAACACAACTGGACATCTTTGGATGCCAGACATCATGAATATTTTAGGATTTAATTTTGTTGGATGACAGATATTTTCATGTTACTATATATAACCTTGAGCTTTGTTCCAATGCACAGTTGAGGAATTTGGATAGATTATGAACTTTTCAGGTTTTACAATTGAGAAGAGCAGCAGGTAGCTTATGCTCATTATTCCTAGCCACTGAGTTGAGACACTTTCCAGTATTTTACCCAATGTCTTCTGAAGTAGGGGTTTTCTAGTTTGGTTGGTAGGAGCAGGTGTTATTCCCAGTCCTCTGTGGCTGTAAGTTCTGGCTGTTTCAAGTGGGTCCTTCCATTCTTGAGACATTTCCTCATGTACATATGCAGATTAGTATTCTGCAGAATGTTGGAGGGTAACTGGATGCAGCCTCTGTGGCTCTGGATATGCACAGGCCCTTCTTCCCTGCTCTCTCTTCAAATTTCCTCCCAGCTTAGGGAATTCTTTTGTTCTTTCTTTCGGGGGCCATCTTCTGGAAACTCTTAAGTGGTAGTCTGGGCTCAGCTTATTTTCTGTTTATGGCAGATTACTGTCCTTTGCTGCATGGTTTCCAATATCTTGTAAAGCATCACTCCATATATCTTGTTTTTACAGGTGTTTCAGGTGGGGGGTATAATACCTGTTTTTCCATCTTGCTTGAGAGTAAAAGTCCTGTATTCCAACCTGCTGTCTTTCTTTCTCTCTCCCTTTCTACCTCCGTTCCCCCCCTCCCTTCTTCCCCTTATTCTCCTCTTCCTCCTCCTTTTGTGCTGGTACTGCAGCTTGAACTCAGTGCCTCATGTTCTTAATTAGCTTTTTCCGCTCAAGGCTGATTCTTTGTCATTTGAGCCTCTCATCCATTTTTGGCTTTTTGATGGTCACTGGGATTTGTCTGCCCAGTCTTGGTCTTCAGATCTCAACCCCCTGAGTAGCTAGGATTACAGGTATGAGCCCACAGGCACCTGTATGTATTTATTCTTTATACTGTGACTAGACTGAGCACCTTTCAAACCACGACTTATCACATTTCTAACCACACAGTAAAACTTTGCTCTGCTACAAATGGTATTTTGCAATATGTAATTGGAAAATTTTCTGTGAATGAAAATTATTAGATATTTGGTATTTAAATAAATGATGAGGTATTTATAAGGTTTGTTAATCAGATTTACTTAAAAACAAAATCAGAATAGCATAGCATTCTAAAATGACACAAGTCAGTTAAAGTGACCTGAAACCATGGAGTAAGGTCAAGGTCAGCTGGTTTATGACCAGAAAACTGTCACTAATTACCTTGCTATCTAGTAAGAAGACAAATACTAGTTATTGCAAATAAGGGAAACCATGGGACCTATGTTTCTTTGGGCCTGGCTTACTTTACTTAATATATATTTTTTCAAGTCTTTCCATTTCCTAGCAAATGGGGCAATGTTATTCTTTCTGATGGAGGCATAGAATTCCATTGTGTATATATACCATATTTTCTTGATCCATTCATCTACAGAGGGGCATCTGGGTTGCAGAAAAGGTCAGATAAGTTGATGTTAGGGGAATGAACCCCAAGATAAGTATTCAAATGTTTTTTTTTCTTTCATGCAATTGTTTCTAACATATTTATGTTGCTTTGTATGTCCCTCCCCCACGGTATAACCCCTGCTTTCACTGTATATGATGTTGGTATAATTTGTGGAGGGGAAGGGCAAAAACAAATCATTTAGCTAGGGATACAGGTGGACCCATTGCAACAATGAGATGTACAAGTCATTATGTCGAAAAACGAACTTTACAACTTTGGTGGGGGGGAGGATAGGTGGGGAGAGGTGGGGGAGTATGGGAAGGGATGAGAAGGGGAAACAAAGAGGAGGCAACAATGCTTGATAAGAAATGTACTCGTTATCTTGCCCATGTAATTGTAACTCCTCTGTACAGTATTCTCACAATTAAAAAAAAGAAGACAAGCATTTTTTTATTCTTTCTTATTAGTCTTGTTCTCAGGATTTTCTAATCTCCCACACAGGGTTTCAATTCTGATTTGTTTTCTCCATTCTTAATTCTCAAATTGCTATTTTTAAACCATATTCCATTTCCCAACTATTCTTAAAATTTTATTGAGCTTTGAAAATCATTATCAAAGCTGTGTATGAGTAATTAATACCTGTTATCCTAGCTACTCAGGAGGCTGAGATCTGAGGATCCTTGTTCAAAGCCAGCATGGGCAGGGAAGCCCATGAGACTTTAATCTTCACCAAAAGCCACAAGTAGCTCAAGTGGTAGAGTGCTAGCCTTGAGTAAAATAAAGGACAGTGTGTAAGCCCTGAGTTCAAGCACCAGTACCAATACCTACCAAAACCAAAACCAAAACCATAATTGCTTGTATGTAGGCAAGGTTCTAGGACACAGCTGATATGCTTTTCTTTCTTGCTATTGTTTCTAACATATTTATAAGATGATTTCTTTGTTGCTTTGTATGTTCCTCCCCCATGGTATAACCCCTGTTTTCACTGTATTTGATGTTGATATAATTTGGGGAGGGGAAGGGAAAAAACAAATTGTTTAAATAGAGATTCAGGTGGACCCATTGCAACAATGTGATGTACAAGATGTTAAGTTGAAAAACGAACTTTACAACTTGGGCGTGGGAGGGAGACGGGTGTATGTGTGGGGGAGATGGGAAGGGATGGTAAGGGGAAACAAAGGAGGAGGCAACAATGCTTGATAAGAAATGTACTCATCACCTTGCTCATGTAATTGTAACCCCTCTGTACAGATTTTCACAATAAAAAATTGTGCTGGTAGAACTAGCTGTACACAACAAAACAAAACAAAACAAAACATTAGAATTAGGAGGTTTGTAAATGACATCTCATTTTGTCCATTTTATTTACAGGTAATGCACATCAGTGCATCTATACCAAGCAGAAGTTTGATACAAAGAATACAAAGTCATAAAGTGAGTAAAACATGTCATTAAATATTAAAAAAAGAAATGAAAGCAAGGAGTGGTGGGAAGAGGGGCTTAGGAATTGTGCTTCAGATGTGGCACTAGCCAGTTTGGTGAATTTGGACAAACTGCCTAACTTTGGGCTCACTCCCATGTTTGTAAAACGAATAGTATGGGGCAAAAGATTAGCAACCTTCTTTCCGATTGTTGTCAATGTTATATGCCTTAATGAATCTGTCCCTGCAGATCCAGTAACAGCAAATGAGGTGGGCAATATACAAAGATACCAGCACCTTTTGGGAGAGAAAAAAATAGGAATTCAACCTTTCTCTGTATAAGTTGTATGTTAGAAAAGTCTGCCTGGATGGGTCACAGTATTCCCTTTGGGGCAGGGCACAAACCCTTGAAGTTTTCCTTTAGGAAATGAGGATCCAAACCTAGGAGAATATTTGGCACAAAATGTACAGCAAAGGCTGTTAGCCGCTTTAGTCCAAAGCCTCAAAGCTTGCTCTGAAAACCATGGTTGAGGCAAGGAAATACGGATAAGGGAAAAGTTCACTGGAGACCACATTCCACTGTCCACTGAGGCTCCACTGAAGTCTGAGTGAGGTCGCTCCCTCAGTCAGCTGCAACAGCCATCAGTAGTAATGATACTACAATCAGATTAGATCACCAGCAACTGGGATATTCCCAAGTTCAAACAGCTGTGGGTCTTATAGACACAGTCCACCGTCTGCCAAGAGGTCAGGTTTGGGAAAATAAAGGAGTTGTGGCTATATATGGAAGCCCAAGTTGGTCAAGTCCAAACTGATTGTTATCTAAACATGAATGTCCATCCTTTGAGTAAAGCCTTTCAGACAGTTTAAACAATATTATTTCTGTTCATCAAATAATAAAACCTGAAGTCTATAATTATTATGAAGCTGTTGCTAGACTTGGACTTCTGGGGATTTTTCTGGATTTTGTTATGTTATTCTTGGATAATTCTTTCTCCCTTCCAGTATAATTTTTTTCTTCTAGGCCTTTCCCTTTCTGTTGCCTCTTATTGAGTGAGGACTCAGTCCCTGTGGGCCCTCTTCAAACACAATGGGAGGTACCAGTTCTTCAGCTTTTTCCACCCTCTCATTATCACTGCTGCTTTCCCCTTAACTCCCTCCAATCTGTCTGGATTTTATTTGTTCATTGATTGGCCAATGCTAATTAGTATTCTGCCTCTCCTATCCTTGCATGATATCCCATTAACTTTTCTTTCTCTTGTCTTTATAAACTTTCTTTGTAAAGTTTTCTTTATAAAGTTCATTTTCAACATAGTGTCTTGTAATTCTTTGCTTATTTTTTTTGTTTTTTTAAACCATCTTTAAGTATACAAAGGAGTTGCCTGGCATGCAACAAAGCAGTTTACGGATATATCTTGGCCAGTGTCACCCCTTTCATCCTCACTTTCTCCTCTCTCATATTTTTACTGGCCCTACTAATATTAATTAAACTACATTCTCTCTCCTAGTGCAGGAAATCCTGAACTCTTTAGTGAGATTCATGGGATCTAAGAATGAAATACTTTACAGCATAGTAACTAACAGAGCCCAGAATAGCATGTACGAGTCTGACAGCCAGGCTTTACTCTAAGCATTAGACAATGTGTTAAAGTATGTAGACATTAACTGAAATCAGATTGTAAGCAAGCTTTCCAAAGGTTCTGATTTGAGTTTTGGCTGGAAATCACTCTTCTTTTTGTAGCCAAGAAAGCCCAGCTGCACATGTGCATACTCACATACTTCTATCATCTCCTCCTGTGGTTCAACAGTAAACGTTAACTACTATTATTTTGTCAGAGTATGTTCATCCCTCAAAATGTTCCACAGCCCTGAACTCCTATCAATCACAGGCACAGTATTAATCAATGCAGTCAATTTTTCATTCATTACTAGGTCACATTCAGAAGTTAAAATGTTGAAGAGTAAGTTCTAATGGTAAAAGTACAATGCAAAAAGTTTAAAAAAAATCCACAGTGGGAAATCTGAAAAGCTACAATTCACAAAAAGTTAAATTTTACAGACAACCTGTCATGTCTAGAATGTTTCAGATGGAAAGAAATGACTGTGTCTCGGAGGGGGATGTAAAAGAACAAATTATAAACCATTTCACTTCATGTTCCTACCCCATTGCTCTCAGAACTGTGCATTAAGTAAACACTCCCTTGAATCAAACATGAAATGATTTAGTAATTGCTGAGTACATTTCTGCTTTTATCAAGAATTCTTTATTTTTTTTAAAGTTGTTTACTATAAATCCGTAAGGGTTAGTTTTTCTTTTTTAAAGAAAAGAAAGTTATCAAGTCTCTAGAAAGTTATCACAGTGCTATTAAAATTACCTTGTTATTATTCTGGGATTGGAAACATTTTTTCACCACATCAAGACTCAAAAACTTCTTACTTAACGTGGAAAGCAATACAATTTCAGTATTTCCTAATGGAAAACCACAGTGCTTGTCGCTTAATGTCGCTAATGCTTTGGATAGCTGGAGTCTAGGCCTGACATGGAGCAGCTAAAACGTTTGTGTGCTTTATTTACTCAAACATTCCATCTGCAGTGTTCTAGTGAGTGCCAAGGGAACTGAAATTTAGGGCCCTGGTTAGGAGAAAGCACTTGCAATTGCATCACCCAAACCTTAATAGCCCTGAATGTTTCTCTTACTTCCGTAGAAACTTCCATTTTCCTTGACCTCATAGAACGAAGTTCAACTTATGAACATAATTAATGACAATAGTTTTTACTACACAATGGAACAAAAACACCAAAAAAAATAAAGTGGACAAGTATAACATTTTTCTTGCAAATTATCCATGGATATGAGTTTCATTTATTTTTTATATAAACCAGAATGAAAAATAACCCTGAATTCTAAAATGTGTAGTATGAAAGAAGTGAGACCAACTAATACTGTTTTCTTCTCTTAAAGATAAACGAGTGGAGAGGCCGGGTACAGAAGTGGAGCTGGAGGAAATACCAGAATGTTGGTGGCATACTATCTGTATTGAGCTAAAAGCAATAAAAAAAAACTACCTTGGAAAGAATTAGACTGTTTGACACCACTATTTGTGAAGAGGTAAACCAATAGAAATTATTATTGTTATTATTTTTGGTGGCACTGGAGTTTGAAGACTGAGGGTGTCATACTTACTAGACAGGTGCTGTCACTTAAGCTATGATTCCAGCCCATTTTTCCCCCTAATTTTCAAAAAAGGGCCCAATTTTTTTTTTTGGCTAAGCCAGCCTGAATCTCCATCTTTGTATTTTTGCTCCCTGCTGTAGTTAGCATGATAGGCATAACACAATGTCTAGCTTTTCCTGCTGACTTGGGATCTCTTGAAGCTTTCTGCCCAGGCTGAAGAGGAATCTTAATCTTTCTGATCTCACTTGTAGCTGAGATGATAGGTGTATACCATTATTCCCAGTTATAGGATGAATGAGACTTTCTGACTTGGCTGGCCTCCAGTCATATTTCTCCTAATTTCTGCCTCCTAAGTAAATAGGGTTACACATATAAGACATTGGCACCCAATTAGAAATTCTTGTCTATTGATAATTGTTTCAATCTCTTTTGTAAACAGCCTGGCACGATTTAGTAAAGTTGAAGCCTTGCAGGCAGTGTGATCCAGTGATCTTATTCCTAGATTATACTCCAAAGACACTCGCATGCATTTGTAACAGGAACTCTCTAGGAAGGTTAATAGCTGCATTATTCAGAATGACTCCCACTGGTAATGACATAATGTCCATCAGTAGCAGAATGCCTACATACACCAAGTATACAGTGTTCCTATATTTGCACACAATAATATAAAGCAGATTAGAGCTATATGTTATAACATGGGTGAAATATCAGAAATCTATGCTGAATTCTAATTTACAAAAGCAAGACAACAACAACAATAATAATACACAATCAGATTCTATTATCAAGCTTGAAATGGGCAAAGTAACTACATGTTAAAATGCACAGGGATATGTAGGATGGACTGAATACTTGGGGTTATCTTTCCACAACCTGAAGGAATCCCTCATGAATGGGACTAGGGCCCTTATAAGAGATGCTACTTCATTTAAGTCTTCATGTGAAGACTTAAAAAGATGATGCTGGTAAGCCACAAGGAGCCCTCATAAGGCCCTAACCCTGCTAGCACCCTGGTTTCCAATTTTCAACCATTAGAACTGTGAAACATGAATATTTGTTGTTTGAGTCATCCAGTGTGGCAATTAGTAACAACATTCAAAGCTGGAAAAATCATAAAGACCAAGCTGAGGATACAGATGCTCTTTGGGGAAGAGAGGTGCCATTGAAAAGGGGGCACTAACGGGTCTCGGAGTTGCTGTCTCAATATGCTGCTTGGCACAGGTGGCAGGTTACTTTGATGTCAAGTTACCTATTTGTTTAGTTTTCTGTATCGACAGTGTATTTATGATAACAAAACCCAGATTCCCCCAAATTAAAGATCACATGAAAGGGGTCAACAATTTGAGAGTTTATATAGAAACTACTGCAGGTTTTTGTGCTTTGTTTTTGTGTTGCAGTACAACACCTGAGTTGCAGTACACCCTGAGTTTGAACTCAGGGACTTGCGATTGCGAAGCAAGACTTTGCCAATTGAGCCATGATCTCCAACCCTTTTGTACATTACTTTATGTTTCAGGTAGGGACTTGTGCTTTTTCCTTGGATCAGCCTCAGTCCACAATCCTCCTACTTCTGCCTTCTTCCTAGCATGGATTACAGGTCTATGCTATCATACCCAGCTGTTATGGTAGACTTTTAGGTGGGATAGACTTCGGATTTGAAATGAAAACACATGTGCCTTATAACCTATAATGAATGATTAAAATGATCTTTAGCTGGGTGTCGGTGACTCACACCTCTATTAGCTACTCAGCATAATAAACTAAGATCTGAAGATCACAGTTCTAAGCTAGCCCTGGCAGGAAAGACACTTATCTCCAACTAACCAACAAAAAAGCTGAGAGTAGAGCTGTGGCTCAAGTGTTAGAGAATCATCCTTGAGTGAAAAAGATAAGGCAGAGCACCCAGGTACCAAGTTCAAGCCCTAGTATCAGCAAACACACAGACACACATAGACATAGACATAGACACACACACACACACACACACACTCACAAAGGATTTTTAAAGGTCACCAAATCCAACTACTTCTATGCTGCAAGTATAGGTTTCCAGTAAGAATGCCTTCTTGGGAGGTGGTGGGAAATAAGTCTAGATTTTGCTTCACAGAAAGCTACTTTCAGAGACCTTTTGTTTTCTTTTTTCTTGGAAAAACAACTTCCTCTCCATGCTTCTATTTCCTCATCTGTAATAGGAAGAAACTGGTGACTTCCAGGGTACTTCTAGGTCTAAGTTTAACTACAGAAACTACATAAGCTTTTCTAACTATAATTCCTGAAACGTATGGGGTTTTCTTTCTGGCAGGGAAACTGAAAAGGGTATAGCTGGCTAGAGGGGGGAAAATGCCATGAAGTAAATATTTGAGGGGGTAATGAGAGAATGAGCCATCCCATAATAGTGTGAACAGTCCTCTCAAATAAAAGTAAACCCAAAGGAAGAACCAAAAGCCAATTTTCCTATCTTACTGGTGGTTCACAGTGTCCACTGGTAGCGAACAATAGTCCAATGTTTTGCCCTCACTGCCCTCTAGAGTGCTCTGTTGTGCAGGGCAAGGTCTCTTGGACACCATCTTACACCATGGGAGGCTGTCGTCCCACCTGCAATTGCTCTTGGTAGTGGTTGGTGTGTATCCAAAATTTGATCACTTTTAGTGGTGGCTGGAGTAGGAGTTGGGCAAGAAAGATGGGAGAGCCAACCTGGGAGCGGACAGATTAGGACAAGTAGCTTTGTGACTGGCTACCCTCCTTGTGTCTACATTTCAACATTTCAACATTGCATTTAGTTTTTTTTGTGGTGACTCTCTAAGCGTATAGCGAACACCTGTATCTCTTTTGGGACAAATCATTTCTTCCTCTTGGCAAATTTTCTTTCCTGTGTTGTCACTTCTGGTTTGTCTGTAGTGTTACTTCTTTATAGCTACCTTCTCCATTTATATTCACTCCCTCATACATCAATCTCTGCATCACATTAGCATTTTCTTCTTGCCTATTAGGAGTTAGAGGACAGAGAAAAGTCATTTCTTTTCTGCATTTTCCTTTATCAAAGAATAGGCATGGAATATCCTTTTCCAGTGTACCCTTCCTTTCCCTCTAGCCAGAGACGTATTACCCTAGAGTTTTGCACTGTTAATGTGAGGAGAAATTGTGAAGAGTGATCAGGAGGCTAAATGAGGGTGGCAGAGCCTGTTTACTTCATTAAGGTTACTTGAGGGAAAATGCAGGATGGGAAACTAAGAGATAAGGGTTAATACCAAAAGAATAAAAGATCCATTTGACTCAGAGCAATCTCATGCGTGCCTGGATTCTATCAGAGGCCCTTCTCCATGGGGAAATCATTGCAGAGAAGGGACAGGCAAAGTCAGCCTTACAGCATCTGAGTCAAACCACAGGATGACTCAATGGATCAGTTTAGATTTTCGTAGAAGGCCCTGCAGACTGGTACCCAAGACACATTCCAACACTCAGCTCAGCTTGTCTGGGCTCACAACTTTTCCCCACAACTTCGTTATCAGGTAGCAGGGGAGTTCCCAGAACCTGACAGAAATTATTCTGTCTTTGAAAAGAACCAAGTCAAAACTCACAACAGAGGGTCAAAGACTAAGAAAAGACAACAGTCAAATGCAGAAAACAGGGGAAGACAGCAGGTCTATTTAATTCCAACTTTAGCATTACTGTCAATTAGTAATTAGTGTCAATTAGCAATTAGTGGTCTTCACATCTGCTGGGGTAAGGAAGAAGAGGGGAGAGAGAAGGAAGAAGGGAGGGACAGAAAGAGAATAGAAGAAAGAAAAGACCACCTCAACGCTATTATTGAAGATTCTTGTGTCCCTCAAATTAATTTCCAAAGGTTTTCTTTGTTTTCTCCTGCTTGCTAGGCTAGTGCTCTACCATTTGAGATACAGGTCCCAGCCTCTTTTTACATTAGTTATTTTTGAGGTAGGGTCTCATTTCATGCTCAGGCCAGCCTGAGCTGTGGTCTCTCTACTTTTGCTTCCCTGTGTCACTAAGGATGACAGGTGTATGCCCCGATGCCTAGATATAGGTTCAAAATTTTGTTCCCCTAGTAATTATTGTCAAAAGTTTAATCATCTGCTCAGTGACAATGCTAGGTTGGGGTTTTCAGAGAAATTCAAGAGACAGTATCAGTAATATTGTGTTCCTAACATGAACTAGTGACTACTGATAGGTTACTAATATGTGTAACCTGCCACAGGTATATTCAACTGACCAGCAGTTGTGGTGCTACAGGCCAGGTTACCAAGTCTAACTTCTCGGTATAAAGGGTCACTTCTAGACACACTTTTCACATACAGGTCAGCCTGCATGTAAAGAATATTTAGAATTAGGTGTAGTGGCTCACATCTATATTTCCACATATTTGGGGGGTGAAGATCAAGAGGATCAAGGCTTGACCCCCATCCAGGCAAAAAGTGAGATTCTATTTCCACCAACAAGCCAGGCCTGGGTGACTCACATCTGTAATTCCAGATTTGTAGGAAACAGAGAGGAGGGTTATGATTTGGGCTGGCCTAGAGCAAATATGTAAGGCCCTCTCTGAAAAATAACATAAAGAAAAAAAAGGGCTGGGACATATCTCAAGCGATAAAGTATCTATTTAGCAATGAGTTCAAATCTAGTAACATCCTCTCCGCCCCCCCCCAAATGAGACAAATACAAAAAGTGTCTTCAGCTAGGCAGCTATCCATTTTTGCAATCTCTTTCAATTCCTGCCTCAGGGGGCATGCAAGGAAAGGAAATAGAAGTGAGTTACTAGAGTGGGTAGAAATACAGTCTTCCCAGAAAGATTTTTTGATAAAAGAAAACTTTTATTTTTTGTAAATGTCTGGGTCTTGAAGAAAACAAGACTCTGCCCTGCCACATATTTCTGTAGGGGTGCAAGCTGGCAGGGATGCGGTTAAAACACTGGCAGCCTCACCTGGTAACTAAGAAAATCAAAACCCAGCACCAAAAGCAGGCAGTGTCTAATCAGGATAGACTACTACATCTGGTTCCAGGTCACTTAGGTAGTATGAGTTTTGTGAATTGCTACAGAACTTTTGGCACTCTTATTCCCATTTCCCCCATTTAAAATGGTTACACCATGAGGGTAAGACCATGGGTTGGAAGTTTGTTAAAGCTTACACCAGGTAATAAAATGGCCAGGATCATCTGTCACTGTACAGAAGGTCAAATGAAGGGGGAGAACTTAACACACAGGTGAAAGGTTCTCCTGAGAGACTGGGGAAAGTCAGAAAGTCAGCAAAGAGGTAAGAGAACTTTCTGAGTCCTTGTCCTGTCCTTGGCAGCTTTTTAGAGTGATGAATATTATCACCAAAAGGTGGGAACACAAAGGCATCAGGATGTTAAGCATGCTGTTTAAGATACAAATGGTCTTACCTGCCTCCATCACCAGCCCGCTCACACACTGTTTACCTGACACAACAGGATTGGATAAAGTGAAGTATACCAGGAAGAGATTTTTTTTAACATACTTGTTATAAAAACTCCAAGTTGCACAGCCACAGGGCAGAAAATATCTGTCTCTGCCATGATCTAGGGTAACAAGGCCCTTTGGTAGCAGAGAAGCCCAGAGTAGCCCAGAGATGCCCTGGACAGGCAGAGCTACTTGACACTTTATTGACTCTACCAAGTTTCCACTTCCTATTTCTCTTTCCACCCCTAATTAAAGGACTTTATCCTTTGAAACCATCTCTCCTACTTCCTAGCTGTCCAACTTGGATACATTAGATAACTTGGGTTTTCCATCTTCCAAATGGTTATAAAGATTAAATGAAGTGAGGGTGCTGGTGGCTCACACCTGTAATGCTAGCTACTCAGGAGACTGAGATTTGAGAATCGTGGTTCAAAGCCAGTCAAGACAAGAAAGTCCATGAGACTATTATCTCCAATTAACTTCCCAAAACTCTGGAGGTGGACCTGTGGTCAAGTGGTAGAGCATTAGCTTAGAGCAAAAATGCTCATGGACAGTACCTAGGCCCAAACTTCAAGCCCTAGGACCAGCACATAAATTAAAAAATATGAAGCAATGAAGTATTTGGGTTACTCCTTTTATAGAACTACGTGTTTAAAAATTATCTTTAAGTAGTTGTACAAAGTGGTTTCAATTCAACATATCAATTTATGAATATAATGCATCGTGGTCAATGTTCATCATTCTCCCTGATCTCTCTTTCTCCCAGCCCCACCCATCCAGTACAGGGTGTTTTAGAATAAATATGCCACAAATTAAAATAATTTTTGCCCCACCCCGCCCCACCCCATCTCATCTTGCCTTGTCTTTGTGGTACTGTGGATTAAACCCAAGCCTCATGAATCTAGGCAGCTGCTCTATCACTGAGCTACATTCTCAGCTCAAAACTACCATGAGCAGAAAAAATATTTGAATATTATAACAAACATTTATAATACTGTCCATATTGAGAACTTCTCATATTTGAGGCAAAGCTGGATGGCATGAAGAATGCTTATTTTTTTATTTACCCAATTGTCCTGCTTAAACCTGCAGAAAGGCTAATTTGCTTAGTTTTTGTCCAAGGTTGTAAGACAGTGCTGGGACAATGTGGGGACCTCATGCTTCTGGAAACTTCAACCATGGTATTATGACAGCCTGCCTTCTACAACAGCTCACAAAGACAGTGAAGGTCAGTGTAGGCTGAAGGTCAATGTAGGAGCTGAGTGTTCTTGCTGAGAAATTTTTGGCAAGAATAAATACTCCGCTTGTATTGGTGATTATTTTCACTATCCCTGGGCTAATTTGACACATAATTATACCAAAAATACATATTCTTACATACAGTAAGAACATTTAATCCTGATTTATTTCTCTCTTATGTGAACTAAGGCACCTGGCAGATGGGGAACTTGTATTGACCTTCATTTAAAAACATTTCCTAAAAAGATTCTTTCCCTTGTTATTTGTTAAAAATACTTCCTTTGCATATCTATTTCACCTTCTTGTGACAGATTTTCCCTGTTTCCTCTCTGCCAAAGCAGAGTCCTCTTTCATCACTAGAGGTAGTATGGCGGGTGGTGAAGCGCTAGGTTCTGGGGACAGCCTGCCTGCACTGAAGGGTGTCCATGATTTCACCTGACAAACCAGGAGAACTCTCTGTTAGGATTCTTCATCTGAATCCAGCTGTCATCTGAGTAAGAGACTTAGGACAACTTCTGGAATGCAAGAAGCACTCACTACATACAGCATACATAAAAGTATGTAGATACGGTAGAGGGCAATGGTGAATGTAGATTGGAGTCTGGCCACCTCATTTTCAATCACAAGCTTCCAGATTCCAGGAGACACTTAGCTTTTGGTTGCCTGTTTCTCAAACTGTACAAAGATATGTGATAAAGAGTATCTGCCTCATACAGTTATAAAGATCAAACACTATATGCTTTGCTCACCAATTCATTAATTTACTCATTCAACATATAGTGGCCATCAGAATCAGGACTTTTTTTTTTTCTACCATGCTATTTGTGGCCACTCTTGCCACTCACTTTTCATTCCCAGATGTACAATGGCTTGCCTCTTTGTCACACTGATGTTTCCTGCTGTTAGCAATGCCTGGCTACTTCAAACACCCCAGCCAAATTCCTGTGTCTTGCAATTATAATAGTTCTTAAATTGTACAAGTTGAGGGCAACAGTACAAAGCTATAAAGCTGCATTTTAACCCCTAACAGCTAATCCAAAGGGCTCCCTAAACTGAGATACTTCTACCCTGCAATCTCTAGGGCTAGGTAATTTTTACGGGCAGCTTATCTAATTTCTCTTGAATCTCCTTATATATGAAATAAAGAGAAAATCTGCCTCCTGAGACTGTTTTGGGATTTAAAAGTGATGGTGCAGGGTCTGTCCTGCTTCAAGTCTTTGCTTAGGTATTATCTGTCCAGTCAACTGTTAAGGACTATTCTACTTAGCTACACCTCTGCCTCCTGCCAGCACATTGCAGATGTCCTCCCTGCTTCCCCTTTCTTCAAAATTTTTCTTAAACTTTAACACGTATGTGTTGCACTCATATTTTATTTTCCATTTGTCACTTGAAGATAAGGAGTTTTTATCAGGTTTGTTCTTTGCTGAAGCAAGCCCTAGAGCTTCAAAAGTGGTAGGCACAGTGGGAGAAAACGAGGGAGGGGGAAACAATGTTTGACAAGGATTGTACTAATTTCCTTACTTATGTAACTATAACCACTCTGTACATCACCTTTACATTAAAAAAGTGGTAGACACATAATAGACATTAAATAGTATCTTGTTAAGAAAATGAATGAAAAGACTTTATTAGCTCTCACTGTCTGTATGCTTGTCTTCATCCATCTTACTATACTCTTGAGAGCTACCTGACTTTTTTGGGCCTTCAGGTCACCTTGTTTATCCATCAACCCAAAGAAAACACACTCCATTCTTATCAATTTGAATGTAAGAGGAAACCCCTGAAATAATCTCCCAGATACACAGCCAAGAAAATGGGAGGGTAGGAAAGCCATAGGAAAAGTTCAGACTGACAGAGAAGGAAAAGCTAATACTTGGAGAGTTCTGCTGTGTCCAAAATCTTACGAATGCTTTTTTTCCAAGCTCTCTGGGCTCAGCTTTTCACAAACTCTAAAAGATATTCTTTATCTACTGGTTGCATACAGGGAAGATGAGAGTATATTTCAATTTTCCCAGTACTGCTTCTGAAAGATGACTTCAATTCTCTCCCTTCAAGTTCCTAGTCCCCAGTTTCTCATTTTAGTTCTCCCTCTCATTAGCACCCATCTCCCAGAAGATGACAGTCTCACAGGACCCTCAGCTGTATTCCCAAGATGATGGATCCACTGTGAAGCTCAACAAGAGACCTGTCTAAACTGCAGTTAGCCTGGGACCATTCATGGCCAAGGAGGGCCTGGAAGGAGAAAAGATGTTAAGAAGAGGGTATCTGATCTTCATCCCGCAAAAAGTTTCTCAAGGTTTCATGACAGTATTCTGATATTACAGGTAAGTGTTATAGTTCTACTCACAGTGGTCTGTGACAAGTTCTCTTTAACAATTTATAACTTGGAATGCTAAGTCATTAATGCCAATGCAACCAAGGTAAAACAAACCACTCACAATCTTCCCGAATATGTGGAGTTGTATTTGAACAACAATCTCCAGGAACAGTGAGTGTCCTATAGATGATTTTTGAATCAGCTCAGAAAAAGATTGATTGAGAAACAGCACATGCACTGTCAAGTTCCCATTAAAATGCCTTCGAAATCTTTCAGAAAGAAAAAAAGATGCTCACTGCTAAAAAAAAAAGTATGTTTCTATAGGAGACATTAAAAAAACACCCAGAAAGAAGCATCACCTTCTTAAAAACATCAAATAAAACAGCACAGCAGAAGTTCACATGAAATGCCTCACAATGCTTCTTTTCAATAGAACTAAGCCAGAGAGAAAGACATTTTTGAATTCTGAGCTTTTCCTGGTTACCTAGGTTGCAAAGAACACCAAAAGAGACTCACACCAGGACCTCTTAGAATGCCAGTCAAGGAAAAGTTCATAATCCCTTCAGATTTTAACTTCTGGGTGTCTGTGAGGAGGAAACCCATTTAGTATTTTGGACTATTGTAAAAGAAGACTGAACCAGACTTTGTCCATAAAGATATGCTACACTGTGGGTTGCACTCATCAAAGGCAAAAGGACACAGCTTTGAAGGCACTGCTATTATCTGCCTCATATTGTGGCTATATGGAGACAGCGGGTTTAATTAGAATGGAAATGGATGCAAAGACAAGCATACCAAGGGTATCTAGTGTGTTAGCCTGCTATTCAAAACCAACATTTGATTACTTAAAATTGACCAGATTTGAAATCTCTTCAGATCTCCTAATTATTTGTATGAGCTCACAGTTATTGCTTTCTTTTTAATGAAACATGAGAAGCTTAGAGATTAAGATACCACTTTCAAAAGCTTTCTCATCCAGATTGGACGAGACTGCACAGTCTTACAGAACAATCATTACTTAGTTAATGAACTCAGCACACTGAACATTTTCCAGCTACCTGAAACTCTTAAGTATTATGTGAGTTTTTGGCCAATTAATTATCAATTACAACATCATAAAACATTAGCACAAAAATAGGAATAATGAAATTTAATTATACATTATTCTTCTGAGTTGCTGCAAATACTATACAAGACTGATTCTGATTAATAATTCATTCAGCAATAAAGTATTGGGAAGGATAATTATGCACTGCCACAATTCTCACACTGATTTTTATAATTACAGATTACAACAGTGTTAGCAATTTAAAAGGTTGGAGCACTGTGGTAATTTGCTATGTCATCCTGGGCCATATTAATGTCTCTCTTTGAGCACGAAAGATAATTGAAAATATAATAATGGACCAAATCAGATGGCTTGCCCATGCTCTCTTCACCTAAAACATTTCCAACTTGAGTACATCAGTAAAGTCAAAGTCCTTGATAATTAGCTTCTTAGGTTATCTAAGTATCCCCACTTACCCACATTTGGTTTACAGCCAGTTGGAGGGGGAATGATGCATAGGTGTATACAACACATAGTTCTACAAACACAGCCACAATACTTATTCTAGAACCACAACTGGCATGCAACTTATACCTGGTATGATTATGAATATAAAATGTCTACCTGTATAACTACCACCAAGGTAATTAAACATCATCGAAGGGACTCTAACAAGGGAAGTGGAATCTGTCTTTGGCAATGCAATTGAGTAGATATGAAAAGATATCAAATTCACCCAATAACCTTACTTGAGTTTGAGTTCTGTTACAATCTTGAGAATGAAGAGCATCAGCCCACTAGGAATACCTCTCTGGACTGCTTTTATTCCTTGATGGGGGGAGGGGACCTGGCTAGAAATTGATAGACTCTTCCCATAATCAGTACACAAAAGAAAAATTTCACACAGGCTTAAGTCTAAGTGAACTAAACAGACAGTTCCACAAATATAAAAATCATTTTCTTCTCTGCTCTTTCTTCTTGTTATTTTTAGAAGAGATTTATAAGACATCTTGGCTTTACTCTCCTGAATGCCTTAAGTATCTAACTTTATGTTCAACTATACATGTAGAAACAGATGGAAAATTCACTGGGACTAAAAATCTTAGGCATTATTTAAATGAACTCCTTGCAGAGTCTTTTGTGTGTTGGGATCAGGGGCTCTGACTTCTGGTATGGCAGGGTCTAGATTCACTATTTCATTACTGTCTCCCCACTTCCCCCCTTCCTGAGGCCCCAGAAGTATGACAGAGGAAGACAGTTTTTGTTTTGTGAAGCAGAAGTTTTGTTCTAGTGGTAGAAGGGGCTTGTAGATGATCAGACTGAATCTGTTCATTGAAAAATTGTGAAAAGTTGAGCTTAAGAATACAAAATATCAAAGAGCAGGAAGCATTTAGTAACTGTCACAGAAGGAAAATCGGGTATGTCTGACTCTTCATCTGTATTGTAATAGAAAAATACAGGAGGAAGAGAGACATGGGTGATCATACAGAGACAAGTTAGGATTTGAACTTAAACCCATCTACTTATACTTTATTCCTATGATAGGGCTGGGGTGGACAGAAGAAGAATCATTTTAGGAGATTATCACAAAAGTTGGGTGTGGGTGGTTCAAATCTGTAATCCTAGCTAATCAGGAGGCTGGGATGTAAGGACTGGGATTGGAAGCCAGCTTGGTTAGGAAAGTCCATGAGATTCTAATCTCCAACACCAAAAAGCTGACATGGTGCTGTGGCTCAAGTGGTAGATTGCTTGCCTAGTGCGGAAAAAAAGCTAATGACAGTGCCTAGGCCATGAGTTTAAACTCCAGAACCTGGAGAGGAGGGGGAGAGAGGAAGGAGGTGAAATGGGAGTGGGAAAAGCATGTCCTTTGTATATTTCTTCAAGTAAAACAAAAAAATGTCTTTCCTTTGAGTTATGAGTACAATTATAAAACAGGGCATGGTTTCTAAAGATGCTTACTCAGCTTTGTTTGTGGGTCGTATGTTGAAGGCTGGCCTAAAACCATACTGTATGATGCCACACTTAATATGAATTCCTTGGCCCTTTTTCAACTACTTGTCAAAGCTCTGCCCTTAGTAGGGTTGTGAAACTATCCCTGACACTCCTGAAATTTTTTTGCTGGATTCAGCAGGTGACCCCTAACAGATTTTCTTTTTTAAACTGCATTTTTTCTTTCCTTTTTTGGTTCTGGGGATTGAACCTAGGACATTGTACTTGCTAGGCAAGTGCTTTGGCACTGAGCAACATCCCAGCCCTAGTAGATGTTTTTGTTCTCTGGCTCAAGTCAAAATGCATGGTCAAAATGGGGAAAAAAGGGAAAGTAGACCTTGGTTTCACATTTACAAGATCATGATTTTTTTTTTTCATGAATGGCTTTGTAGTTTGACTTATTTTTGTGGTACTAGGGTTGAACTCAGGGCCTTATGCCTTCTTGGATTGCTTGTTCAGCTGGCATTCTACCATTTGAGTCATGCCTGCAATTTGGTTTTTACTGGTTATTTTTTGGAATTGGACTCTCTTGGACTTTTCTACCTGGGTTGGGCTCGAAGAGCAACCATCTACATTCCAGTTTCATGAATAGCTAGGATTATAAGACTGATTCACTGGTACCCAGCTGAATTTTTCTAACATTTTATTAGGTCTATACTTACCTCAAACTATGATACTCCCAATTTCAGCCTCCCAAGCAGCTAGAATTACAAGTGTGAGCTACCAGTGCCTGGCATGAAATCCATAACCCAAACTTTCTCGAATACTGATATGACACTACAAGGGTAAAATCTGGTACCACAACACTTTGATTTGTGGATAAAATTAGAAGTATTCCATCAAATGGCCTTCAGCCTATGGATATAAGGTGTATATGAAACATAAATATTGGATTAATATAGAGGAGCTCCATCTCTAAGACATCTCATTGTGTATATGCATTTTTGAAACATTTCTCATTCTACTGATTTTGGATAAGAGATCTAAACCTACCTACATGTACTTGATATTTAGATTTTACGATTAACATGTTTATTTCATTGCACATCAACCTATCCTTCTTGTTTTTTCAACATAAAACAAAGTTAATTGTAGAAATCAGCATATCTTCCCCTAATCACTCAGCAGGCTTCATATCTGCTAGTGTTTTCAATATTTGTTTGCAAACAAATTGTAATGCATACAATTAGCCATATAACTTCAAGTGCATTTATGAAATTACAGAGCATGACCATCATTCCAGAAAGTTTCCTTGGGTCCCATCCCAGTCAAACCTTTCCACCCAAAGAAATAGCTCTAATGTTAGTCTAACAGGTGAATTCGGCCTGCCCCCAAGCACTAACTTTCTTTTATAAATTTTAAAAATCATTATTATAAAGGTGATGTAAGAGAGGTTATAGTTATATGAGTCAGGAAATGAGTATATTTCTTTTTGGACAATGTAACCCCTTCCCTTGCTCTCTCCCAGTTTTTCTCTCCTGTTCCTACCCACAAGTTATACAGTTCATTTTCAACATAGTGTCCAATGAGTGCCACGACTGCATTTGTTCCTTCCTTGTCCCTCTAGTTCTGTGCCCGTGCCCGTCCATACTTTACCAAAGACAGACAAAGAAACAAGACAGAAAGAGAAGAAAACAAAAACAGCAATGAAGAAAAATATTTTTGTTTCTGTTTTTTTGAGGTTGATTTTGAAAAATCCTATTTTATATGATCAGAGGCATTGTTCCTCCCTTAAGAATGTCCTCTGAAATCACTGTATAATTTATCATGTCCTGTGTATTTCAGATATAGTTTCTACATATGAGAGAAAACATGAGTCATTTGTGTCTGGGCTTGACTTATATCACTTAACTTGATTTGTTCTAGGTTCATCCATTTCCCTGCAAATGATACAGTATTATTCTTTCTAATGGCTGTCTAAATTCCATTGTGTATAGGTACACATTTGTTGGATCATCAATGGACATGGATGTGCAAGTGTCTGCATGGTAACCTGACTTGTGATGCTCTGGGTAGATACCCTGGAGTAGAATGGATGAGTTGTAGGAGAGACCTATTTGCAGTTTCTTAAAGGTCCTCCAGACTGCTGTCCAGAGTGGTTGTACTAGTTTACATTCCCACCAACAGAAAGCACTGACTTTCAAAACTGTTGAAGTAGCTAAGTGTTGCTCTGTTTTTCTTCCTTTAGTTTTCTCATACTCACTGAGTACCTACAGCAAGCCACACACAGTGGAAACCACTGCAACACAATAATTATTTCATTAAATTAGGAAAACAACTTCAATGGTAATGAGAACTATGGGATTAATTACACCTTGGGGCTGATATGGATGCATAACCCAAAGGGAAGCCACATACCACACCCTGTGACAGTTACTCATTTGGAAACTTGCTGACTCGTCAATAGTACAATAAAACCCATGCCCAGTGTGAAATAAGGGCTGCTGGATCTTGGAGTGAATGTGAAAGATGAGGAGACTTTTATTCTGGTCCTAGGGCTTGAACTCAGGGCTTGGGCTCTGTCCCTTCTTTTGCTCAAGGCTAGTGCTTTACCACTTGAGCCACTTCTGGGTTGGCCACTTTACCACTTCTGGCTTTTTTGGTAGGTTATTTGAGATAAGTGTCTCACAATCATCACTACACAGGCTGGCTATGAACCATGATCCTCAGATATTAGCCCCCTGAGTAGGTAGAATTAAAGGCTATGAGGAGATTTTTTCAAAAAGACTATCTTCAGACCATCATCATGACCACGTTATCACAATGTACATTGCCATGACCTAGGAAGATACAACCATAGAAATTCCAAATCATGAAGGAGGCTAGCAAAAGAGCCAAAAATCTCTCTCTCTCTCTCTGTCTCCCTCTCTCTTCCTCCCTCCCCCCACTTTCTCTCTTTCTGTTTGTATAATGTCAGAATTGGGGTTTGAACTCAGGGCCTTGGCAATGTCTCTTAGCTTTTTCACTATGATCTAACACTTGAGTCAGAGCTCCACTTCCAGATTTTTGCTGGTTAGTTGGAGATAAGAGCTCAGGCTGGCTTTGAACTGTGATCCTCAGATCTTAGCTTCCTGAGTAGCTAGGATTACAGGTATGAGCCACTAGTGCCCAACACTTTAATTTCTTTTTATTTTTACTTCAACTTTCTTTTCAACATCTTTTACTTCAGCTTCTCTTTAATCTCCATGTTGGTCAGCAGATTAGGCCCTTGCATTCCAGTGGATGAGGTGACATCATTGGTGGATACTTCTTCTTGGTAAACTTCACCAATCTGTTTCTGAAATTGGCTTAAAACGTTTTTCTATGCTAACACTAAAACTCTTCAAAGTTCTTATTAACCCTTCTCATGGAATGAGTTGTATCTTTCCTCTCTCTAAGAGCAATGTTGAAACCTAGAACTCCAGTAATTCCGGATGTGACATTATTTGGACCCAGGGTTATTTTTTTGTTTTTGGGGTCCGGTTGTGGGGCCTGAACTCTGGGCCTGGGCGCTGTCCCTCAGCTCTTCAGCTCAAGGCTAGCGCTCTACCACTTGAGCCACAGTGACACTTCTGGCTTTTTTCTTTTTGCTTATGTGGTGCTGAGGAATAGAACCCAGGGCCTCATGCACGCAAGGCAAGCACTCTACCACTGAGCCACCTTTCCAGCCCTGGACCCAGGGTTATTGCATGTATGTTTAGTCATATGAGGTCATACTGGAGGAGAGTGCCCTCCCTCCCCATCCAATATTTGTAAAACCAACCCCATGTAGAGACTGAGGTACAGGGAGCATATCATATGAAGTGGAAGTAGAGATAGAGTGAGGTAGCTATAATCCAGGATACACTGTGAAGAAAACTTTGTTAACAAATGGTGGTGGAAAGACTGGATATCCACATGTAGAAGACTGAAAGCAGATGCCTATCTCTTGCCCTGTACAAAAATCAACTCAAAATGGGCCAAAGACCTTAAAGTAAGACCTGAAACTTGGAAATTCCTAGAGGAAAACATGGAGAAAACAGTTCAAAAAACAATGGTGGGGGCTGGGAAGGTGGCTCAGTGGTAGAGCACTTGCCTTGCATGCTCGAGGCCCTGGGTTCGATTCCTCAGCACCACATAAGCAAAAAGAAAAAAGCCGGAAGTGG